>NW_024870822.1:6915000-7295000 GCF_019054845.1 Dipodomys spectabilis | reverse complement strand
CAATAGTCACCAAAGTCTTAACAGTTCCAACATTGTATAAGTTCAAGTCTAAAGTTTCTTATGAGACTCAAAGCAAACTCTTAGCTTTGAGCCCCTGTAAAATTTCAAAAGTAAGTTACAGGTTTCCAATACACAAAGTAAATATTCCCATTCCAAAATGGAAGAATGGAGCAGAGAAAGGGGAAATGGTACCAAAGGAAGACCAAAACACATTGAGGCAAATATTAAATCACGTATCCGGCATCAGCTGGAACTCCTGGTAATAAGATGTGAGCTCCAAAGACTTTGGGCAGGTCTGCCCCTAAAACCTTTCTTTTAGAATGTCTCTGTTCACTGCCTGCATTTTTCTTCAACAGAAGTTGCATGATCCTGGCAGCTGAAATATTCTGGATTCTCCATTGTATCATCAGCTTAATTCTCATTGCTTTAAACACCAAACTTTCAGGGATGCTTAGAGGAAATCAGTCCTGCTATACATCATCTTGATGCCAGTCCTTCCTTGGAAACCTGGTTGTAAGTTTATTCATGCTCTCCAAACTCTTGAATTTATGTGCCTGAAGAAAGCAGATCTGTGGTTAGCTCATATAGTCAGACCCCCTTGGCTCAGAGTTGAAGCATCTTCTGAGTATCTAGGTGATCAAGATACTCCAATCCTCTCTTCTAAAAACAGTTTTTCAATTAAGTTTATTTGTCTACATCCTGGAGCCTGGAAAAGGTAGAACACATCAGCTTCCTGCAAGGTCCTTTTCTGTTGTCCTGGTACAAAGTACTTGACCTTTTTCAATGGAGCTAACATCTTCAGCCACACTCTTGTCTTGGTCCCAACCTTACACATACTTTTTTCTAATCAAACTATTCATTTGTTAAGTCCTTCTGATCTGCTTTGGCTCTTAATTCTCCCTATAAATCTGGATAAAAGCAGCTCATCAATAACCTGAATGCTGGATTGCCTTAAAATTTCCTTTGGCAAACAAATCAGTTTTTAAACTTTAAACTGAGTCTTCCATAAAATCTTACAGCATGGACAAAATATACTCAAGTTATTTGTCATAATCTAACACAAATGTCCTTTCATTCAATTTTGGGAAGGCAATGGAATAATATCTGTAGCAATCTGATTCTTTTTCAATTCAGTTGTAGGACTACTAGCCACAGATAAACTCATACAAGGATCCAAAATATATAGTATGATCTATTGTGATATTGTTTGTAATAACTGAAGATTGGATATAGAAGAGGCAATATGTGTTTCAAAACTTGTTTATGGGTGGAATATTCCTATAGGGAGACTCAGAGTACTAATACTGGTGAATTTTCTGGAAGTTGGGAAGAAAAAAGAATGATATTTCAGTACATTCTTTTGTAATTTAGTAATCAACTACACGTAGTATTTCTTCTTTACCAAAAAGGGTAGCACTTTAGGACTAAGAATTGTAATGTCAGTGCTCTGCAAACTGATCTATGTGATTTCAGTCAAAATCCTAGCCAGCTTTTTAAAACAGACATTGACATAGTGATTCAAAAGTTCTTTTGGAAACGAGAACTCAGGTTATTCTCAACAACTTCAGACAACTAGAGAAATGGTATGGCCTGATTTCATGATATGTTTTAAAGCTATATATACTGGCCTAAAAACAGACTGAACAGCAGAATAGGAGAGAATCTAGAAATAAACACATACAAACAAATTGGTTTTTGTCAGTTCTGCAAAGAAAAGGATATGGATGCTATGTGAAGGAACATGAATAAATAGGAAAATAAGCTAGGTAAAAAAACCATATGAAATATAAAAACAATGCAAACTTGGGGCTGGGAAGGTGGCTCAGTGGTAGAGTGTTTGCCTTGCATGCATGAGGCCCTGGCTTCAATTCCTCAGCACAATATAAGCAGAAAAAGCCAGAAGTGGTGCTTTGGCTCAAGAGATAGAGTGCCAGCCTTGAGCTGAAGAGCTGAGGGACAGCACCCAAGCCCAGAGTTCAGGCCCCGCAACCTAACAACAACAACAAAACAACTGCAAACTTATCTATAATGGTTTGAATATAAAATGTTCCTCACAGGCTCATGTGTTGAAAGCTTGGTCTCTGGCTGGTAACTTTATTTTAGGGGTAAGAAAGTTTGGGAGGGGGGCTGGGAAGGTGGCTCAGTGGTAGAGCGCTTGCCTTGCATGCCTGAGGCCCTGGGTTCGATTCCTCAGCACCACATAAGCAGAAAAAGCTGGAAGTGGCGCTATGGCTCAAGTGGTAGAGCGCTAGCCTTGAGCTGAAGAGCTGAGGGACAGCGCCCAGGCCCAGAGTTCAGGCCCCCACAACCGGCCAAAAAAAAAAAAAAAAAGAAAGTTTGGGAGGAAGAGTCTAATTGAAGGAGGTAGATCATTGAAGGCAGGACTTTACAGAGAATCTTGTTCCTCTCTTTGTCTATCTCTCTGCTCCTCCTCCTCCCCACTTTTCTCCTCCTTTCCCCTTCTCTCTCTTCTTCCTGGATGCCATGATGCCATGAGGTGAACAACTTGGCTTCTCACAGTGATATTCTGCCTCACCACAGCCCAGAAACAACAGCCCAAATGACCAAGGATTGAAACCATGACCCTACAGATGCTTAAAGGAGATTTTCTCAGTTATTACAGTGATGAAATTCACTGCAGTATTTTTAGTGAGAAAAGAAGAATGGGGGTTGCAGCAGAAATGTTGGGGGAGGATAGAATTGAATTACACAGGAGCATTAGGAAACTTTGGGGGGATAACTTCTATATTCATTCTATTGATCATAATAATAGTTTCCTAGGTTAATAAATATGGGTAAAATGATCAAATTGTACAATTTAAATATATGCAGTGTCTTATAAAAGATTTTAATCATAAAATGAATAAGTACTTGCATTATCTATCTACTAAGAAGGTAGCCAAAAGAGAGATTTACTTTTTTAAAAAATGGAGTATCATCAGGAACTAAATTTATGTCAAGAACTAAATTTATGCACTGTCCCAAACTGGGAAACAAGTGTAAGATGAACATTAACTTCTTATGGTGACTCATTTGCATATTAAAGTTTCACCCACACACAAGCTTTACCCACTCAAAATATAAATTAACAAGTATGTCCAATGTTCACAGGAGTTTCACTGGGAATGCACAAGATGAAGTTCATTTAGAAATATGAAAAAGTTTTTCTATATTATAAACAATGGATAAACACTTGAATATGTGTGCATTTATAGATGTGCAAGTATGCGCAAGCTTAGGTCAAGTACCACAAAAAGAAAGGACTGTGAGTGTTACAAATATGAACAAATCCTGGCTCAGTCTGGAAAGACATATCTAGAAAGTGACATTCAAGTTGACAGAGGAACATTATATGGGAGTGAGCCTGGGGAGAGGAAAGGAAATGCAGGAGATCACGGAGGGCAGGACTTTGCAGAGAATCTTGTTCCTGCCCTCTCCCTCTTTTTGTCTACCTCCCTGCTCTCCTCCTCCCCCTTTTTTTTCTCTGGTTGCCTCTCTCTCTCTTCTAGGCAGAGGGAATACTTTGTGCCTGGAGTTGATGAACATGGGGTGTTTGTGTCAATAAGGCCAGGGAGACTGTGCAAGTTATGGAGGCAAACAGAAATTCTGTAAGCCATGTGAAGACTATGTTATTCTTCCTAATCTATGCTGACTATTCCGTGCTGACTTAGGTATGTTTCTTATGACATTCCTTTTTATTAATATTGGATCTCTTTTCCGAGAGAATGTTAATATGGTTATTTGGGAAAATTACAAGGGGCTAGAGGACAAAAATAACCCCAACTATACCCAGAACATTGCTGTGCTACCTCCTCTGTAAAATGAAAACAGTAAAAGTGCTCATTTTAATGGTGGGAACTGAATGGATTAATATGGCTATTAAATAAATAAAAGAGCCAAGCAAATCTCCATCTAAAAGTTGGCAGAAACAAAGTCAAATATAGTGAGTCATCAAGAATGTCCATTAAATGAGAGTGAAAATTCAGTCTCAGACTGCATTCCTTGCTACAATACCAGATACTATACAGGTTAGGTTGTATTGATTTAATGTGTTTTGAACAGGAAATTTTTTTGTTATAAGGGGAGATGAAAACCACTGACCACTGACTGAATCTATAAAGTAGAATGAGCTTAGTTTTCCAAGGTGTCTCAGGTCACTGCCACTTTCCACTTAGATCCCATCTCCCAACTTTTCTCAGAGAAGTTAGATTTATCCTGACCTGTTTCTGAATACTTGACCATCCCTGAAGAATTCTACCTTCCCTCAGTGATAAGGACACCATAATGCAAAATTGGAAAGCAAATATCCCTGTAGGTACCTGAGGCTATGAAAGATTCTTGTTTCGATGAGTTCTGTGAGTGGAAAGAGGGAAGGAAAGGGAATGAACAGATTTCCCCTTTTAGAAATTAAGTCAACACCCCCCTGTGGATGATGGGACACTGGATGAAATCATGGGTTGTTTCCAGCTTTGTTCTGTAAGCCAATCATCACTGATTTCTCACTGCCATATTTTGAAGATCTTACAAGTAGGAATAGCCTGAAATTCTTGTAGGAAGCTTTTTTTTTCATAATTAACACCATCAGAGCTGTTGAAGATTGTCTTCACATAGAAGGAATGATTAACTGTTTTATACAATTACCATATCTGGCAGTTCTACCAAAGGTTTATTGGTTAAGTGCTGCCAAAACAACATGCAATAATGGTAACTTTCATTTATTGAGTCAAAAACATCTGTACTAAAGTCAGTATTTTAAGCAGGACTTTGTTGAAAAACAGTTTTCTGTTCTCTAGTATTTTTGTGTGTGTTCTGTAAAAAGGCATTAGCAACACTTGTTTTAGATTATCTTCTCAAAGCTGTCTGTACTATATGTACAACTTGAGAGACAGGTAGTATCTCCTCCTGGAAGAAAGATTTGTGTCTCCAACAAGGCAGTAAAGATAATATCTCTCTATGTTAAGAGTGGGAAGTTTGGATAGCAACCTCATCATACGATTAAGGGTTTCCTAATCCTAGGGTTTCTCATCTTGGATGCAAAATTACTGCTTGCACCGTTTTTACCTGAACTCTGATGCATGACCCCTGTCAGACCTGAGACAAAGAAAACCAATGTGAGTGAGGACGAAACTCCTGACTCTTGATAAAGAATACTGTAATAGAGTCCTTTGTCTCTAACCCAGGCATCTCTTCTCCCTCTAGCATCTATCAAGGTATGGTCAACTAGTTTGTTAGTTTACAAACAGAACTTTCACAGTTCTTTCAGTAGATCGACTCTACAGCTATTGTTTAACACTTTCTATAATTTGATAGCTTTTTAAAAAAATACTTCTGGACCTCGATTTTTAACTCATGCCCATGATCCTGAATTAAGAGTCGTTTTATTAAAAGGATTGAAATTAGAGTTGAACATCAAATTTTGACTATCTCACTGGATCTTTGAAATCCCACTTAAAATCAAATTAAATAAAAATGAGCCTAGTGGCTTAAACATACGTAGCTTAGATATGTTTGTTTAATCACACAACTGTTTTCTTTCAAGGTAGTATGCAAAATGAATATAAGATTATTAAAAATTTAAAAAGTTTAAAAAAACACACAAAAATAAGTGAAATTACTTCCACTTTTCTTCTGAATGACTTACCATACATTCTATGAAATGAGTATGCGATATTGTTTGGTTTGTGTCTCTCTCCGATTATGGACACAAAGTCCCATAATCTTCATGAAAGTAGAGAGCATGGTTGTTTTGTTTACTGTAAAAGGTATGTAACACATAGTAGTGACTTAATATGGAGATTTGTTTTTGTTCAAAGAAAAAAAAAGGAAGACAAGAAAGAGTATGTGCTAAAAATAGCCTGTGGGACTTTTTCCACATGAGCAATGTGTCTGGTTGAAACAGTGAATCCCAGTTTCCTACAAACTAGAATGGCTGGTGCAAATCATGGCATCACTTGGAAAGCTTTTTATGTCCTCTGATAATTTTCTCCATGATGGCTAGAGTTTCAGTAGTTGTCCTTTGGTCACGAAAGGAACACAGAAGAATCTCAGAAACTTCAACTGTGGACAGCTGAAATTCAGTCCTTCCAGATTTCTTTTTTTTTTAATGTCATTATTTATTGCATACAGCTTTACACTTTAGTTTCTTCAAGTCAAAATACTATTTATTTTTACTGGAAAGAAAACCCTAAATATTACAGTTTGTGCACATTGGGAAGCTTTGTCCATATCAATAAGTTCATTTCTTTTGTTTCTAATTTCCTATTCATAACTCTCATTGTATTCTTCTAAGGATTCTTTCTTTCTCCCAATTTGGGACTTGAACATACCTCATGCTTTCAGTTTGTTTGCTAACAGTAGTCAGTCTACCATTTGAAACATGCCTCCTGCCCAGAAATTTTTGTAGTTAATTGGAGATATAACCTCATGAACTTTCCTACCATCCTGAAAACCATTATCCCCCAACAAAGGAGGAGGCTACAATGCTTGATAAGAAATATACTCGTTATCTTGCCCATGTAATTGTAACCCCTCTGTAAAGTATTTTCACAATAAAAAAAAGAAGGATGAGAATTGGGGGATAATGGTTTCCAGATTTCTTTCCTAATAATTTAAGCCACAGGTCAGCGCTGTTCTGACCAAATGAAGCCCATGTACCATATATTATTACTTTATGTAAGAAGAATGATTTGCAACTATAATTAATTTTAGTAAGGGCATTGGCAAAACGAAACACAAATTTTAAACATAAATTTAAGAAAAATCATAGGATGTACAAGCAAATCAAATCTATCAACAGAAAACATTGTTCTCATGCTAAGTCAATACAGGATTTAAAAATTACCAAAAACTCATCAGTCCTAAATGCTGACTTATTTAAACTTAAATGTTAGGTTTTCTGTAAATATTACAGATTTCTACTCTATCACCCTCAAAAAGTTTAGCAATACAGTATTACATTTGTCAAGGATTTTTGCCATTTAATTTCTTAAGCTCTTCTGTTTCTCTCATCCTTTAGACTTCAACAGTCAGCAAGCTTTTGTGAAAATTCTCAGATTACACCTTTCCTTTTTCTATTTCCAGAAAAACCACCCTAGGCAAGACTTCAGCCTACTAATCCATAATTACTATAATTGCTCTCTAAATGGTCTTTCTAATTCCCCCTTCTTATCCATCGATCTCATCTTATTTCATATCTTTCTGTTTTATTTAGTCATTTCTATCCATACTGATTACAGAAACTTGATCATAATTATTTTATTCTGTTATATCTTATTTTCTACTAAATGGTGACATTATGAAAAGAAACATTGAAGAGTTTTTAAAAATACTGTTGCCAAGCCAAATTCTAAAGATCCTTATTCAACTAATCTAGGTGAGGCTCAGTTGCTCATATCTTTTAAAATAACCACCCATCATTAGTAATAAACGCCAGGGTTACAATAGCATACAAGCAGATAGCACAGCTCTTACATGTCAGTTATCTTTGCATTTATATGCACACACACACACACACACACACACACACACACACACACACACACACAGATGTGCATACATACCTAAAAACAGCATCTACAAAATACAAGTTACTCATTCCGTGAGCTTGAAATCAAGCCCTAACTCCTTTGTGAATTATTCTTTGAAGAAAAATATCAATACCAATCCACCTTTCATCTAATTTTACTTGAAGTATATATACATACCCCCATCTCTTTTACTCCTTTGGTTTTTATGCTTTATTGTACCACACAATTAGCACCTCACTTCATGCTGTCAAGCTGTTCAATTGTAAAATAAGTATAGTAGCTTAGAAGTCCCTTTGACTCTTAACAATATATGAGTTTATAATTTGTCTGTACTACCCAATTCAGTGTTCAATATTGATGTTTCCAATTATTATTTGATATTTGTATATTTTCTCTGTCCAATTCTCTAAAAAAAGATTAACTTGTCTTTCTAGCTTTTTAGTTTATTCATACCCAGGGTTTTCTACTTCTCTGGCATAGTTCAATGCTCAACAAACACTTGAAAAATATGTTAAACCAGACATGACCCAATATCTTGAGGACAAAAGAAGAGTAAATCCTTTGAGGAGGAAATTTATATGTAACTTTTTCCCTATCTTTTAATAGTGGTAAAAAAAGGTTGACCATTCAACAAATCAGTTTACAAGTACAATGCATCTTGATTGGTGTCACCCCTTTCATCATTCAATTTTTACAATTTAAGAAGACTTTAGACTTTAGAGATGAACTAGATAGACTGTAGAGGTAGATACTCCTCTGGCATAGATGTAAGATAATGCTAACTAGGAACTTACATTGGACTAGGGCAGGTTCTTCATCATTCAGAGAAATACATGCTAATGTCATCCTGGCCCACCTATCCACTTCTCTTGGGTCTGAGTCATCAGAAAGGAAAAAGTTGCCTTTGGGGTAATTTCTGGACCTGTGTATTGATGACCCAAATTATGATGATGCCACTAATTCCTGGGAGAGGGGAGTGAGTCCTTAATAATGAGGGAAGGAGTGGGTAAGGAAGGGATGGGTGAGAATGTTGAAAAGGGTGACCAACATTAGTCAAGATATACTGTATTCATAAACTACTTTGTTAAATAACAACTCTTTTGTAAACTACTTAAAGATAAGAACAAATAAACTAGAAAAATAAATAAATAAGAAATAAAATAAATCTAATAAAAATACTAAAGTCATCATTGCTTCAAGATTTAATTAGGATATCTTGGGCTTCTGTTTTCCAACCCTCTGTGCCAAACAAAAATGTACAAGAATAATAGCATGTGTCAAATACCATGAAGTGTTCACTTAGGACAAGAATCAGGAATTCAAATTTTCTACTACATAATCTGCTGCTCAATCCAGCTACCTTACTCACAGAGCACATACTGTGAATCAAATGCTACTCAGAATCAAATTTTGTGCTGCCAATTATATACTTGTGTTTTATTTGAATGGGATCAAAGCTTCGATATTTGAGTTTGGATAAGAGGGGATGGGAGAATCAACATCCTGATAGGACAATTCTACATCTGAATCTTTTTATTGTATTGATTTTTTTTATTGTAAAGGTTATGTACAGAAGGATTATGGTTGCATAAGTCAGGTAATGAGTACATTTCTTTTTGAACAGTGTTACCTCCCTTTCATTTTCTCAAGCTTCCTCCCCCATTCCTCTCCTCCCCACAGGTTGTAAAGTTCATTTCCAACATAGTATCTAGTGAGTACCACTGTGTATTGGGTTTACCCTTTGTCCCATCATTTCTGTGATTTCCCCTTCCTCTTCAGATCATATAAATCTTTCACCTTTATTTTATTTTATTTTTGATCAGTCAAGGGGCTTGAACTCTGGGCTTGGGCGCTGATCCTGCGCTCTTCAGCTCAAAGCTAGCACTCTACCGCTTGAGCCACAGCGCCACTCCTGGTTTTCAAGCGGTCTATTGGAGATAAGAGTCTTACAGACTTTCTTGTCCAGGCTGGCTTTGAACCTCGATCCTCAGATCTCAGCCTCCTGAGTAGCTAGGATTACAGGCGTGAGCCACCGGCGCCCGGCTTCTTTCACCTTTATATATGAATCTTTACAGTATCAAACCATCAGAATAACCCACTGGATCCTTAACTACAACAGAAGTAGATATATTTTTTCTTTAGAGTTCCAGCTGATACATAAATGTTTTCAGTTTTGCCGGCCTTATATTTTCTGTTGCAACCTGTTCAATTCTGGTGGAGGAAGCCGCAGAAAATACACAATGAGCAAACAATTGAGCATGGCTATGTTTCTTTGGATCTTCACGTATTATGGACAGGATTTGGACAGTGTGTTATATTTACCCATCTTTGGTTTATAACAAGTAATCCATGGCCATTACAGATTGACTAGATAGACATAGACAAAAATTGATGGGCCAGCCACCAACCAAATAACAGAAAGAAGAAAGTGATGAAGTACCTTACGATGAGCATCAAATACTGTGTCATGGAATTGACAACTATGATTTCCATTTACAACATACAGACAGCACTAATCATATAATGTGTCCAACCACTAGATGGTTCTGAATATAATCATACCATGTCTAGTAGGCAGATGGTCTGAAATATGTGGCCAAGGGAATCAGTGATTACTAAACTTACTTTAAAGACTGTTTCAGGAGAAGTTTTCTTTCATTTAAACACGTTTTCTGTGTACAACACTGACAAATTGTACCCTATCAAGGAAAGCTTTTAGACATTTCATATAATCTAATAATCATTCTAGATAGATACTGTTTAAAGACTCATGATGCCTCAAAGGAGTTATTCTTCTGTGAGAAATTCATTTGGCATATTTCACTTTACATAATGCATTAAGAAAGAGAAATTGATAGAAAACAAATGATTGAATGAAAAAAACCCTCATGATTAGTGTGACAGATTTCCATCATAAAAAGTGCAAAATGGCTTAGATATGCACATATAATTCAATTTTGATCTGCACTATGTATCCTAATAATTTTAAAGTTATGTATTTTCCCAATAAACTTCAGCTCTAAGATGGTAACTTCTACCATCATATTTATTCTTTTGTATTGTCTTTTGAATAATCAGCCTCAGTCTAAAAATTCTGTAAATTAAATTGTAAGAAGTAACACACTCATTTTAAAAGGAATTAAATAGAGGCTGGGAAGGTGGCTCAGTGGTAGAGCGCTTGCCTTGCATGCCAGAGGCCCTGGGTTCGATTCCTCAGCACCACATAAGCAAAAAAGAAAAGAAGCCGGAAGTAGCGCTGTGGCTCAAGTGGTAGAGCGCTAGCCTTGAGCTGAAGAGCTGAGGGACAGCGCACAGGCCCAGAGTTCAGGCCCCATGACCGGACCCAAAAAATAAATAAATAAATAAAAAGAATTAAATACATTTCCTGGAAAATCCATGTATTGTTAAACTAATATGATCATATTGAAGACATATGTAATCCTTATTATTACCTATTTACCAAAATGAGTACAAAGAATTATATAAACTAGTAGCTAAGAAATTTCCAAATTACATATTCTAATAACAAGTAAATTTCCAGGGACAGATATAAAGATAATAAAGTGTGAGAGAATTAACAGAGTATATGACATTATATCAACTGACCTCACATAGTTATGACACAATTAAGGATACTATTCATATTATATTTTACAAAGTAAGAGTTTCCTATTTTAAGTGAGTACAGGAGAAAGAATCAATATATATTCTTACTACAGTACAATTATCATAAAAGAATTTCAACGTCTCCAAAACTTATTTTTCTTGTATCCTCTATTTCCATTTTTTCCTTTTAGACTTACATAGATTCAGAGTTTTCCAGTCTGCCTTCAGGTACCATTCTAGTTACAGAGTCTGCCACCATGTACAGAAGGTTAATAAAAGTTAATTTACAGAAAAACTAAACTGTTTTGATATTTACAATAACCTTATATCTCAAAAATGATTAAATTTGTCTAAAATATGAAGATTTTATAATCAATCTATACATTTCCCTACACACACATACAACTTGTTAGATAAAGAAAAATGGTGGGAAAAAGAGAGAGAGAAAGTCTAAGAATTTATCACCCCTCCTGTACAGCATCTTTACAATAAGATAATTTTTTTAAAAAAGATTTCATAACTAGGATATACAAATTCTGTAAACTTCTTATTACTCAACATCTGTCTAAATATGTTTTGAAATGTGGTCCTCTTAATTTCAATTTGCAAATGAATTTGGAGTGTTTACAAAATGTAACTTTTCCATGATATACCAATTTAGTGAGCAATGAAATATACTACCAGTATAACATATAGCCACAAAAATTGTGAACTTATGTGTAACATAGCCTTTAAATTGCAAAAATTGTAAGTTTACTGTATGAAACAACCTTTTTTCTATTGACAGCCGACCATCTCAATACTTGTTTTGGTTTGATTAAGAAGCCAGCTGGGTTTTGTATATTATAATCTAGAATCCTGATTAATGTAATCTCAGAAGCAAATAAACCATAGTGTTGAATTTATAATCAAAATGTACAATGGGAAATGTACAATACTCACATTTTCAAATGTTCTGAATTCATTTATCACTAAGCTTTAGCTTCCAAAGCCCTCCTCAGCAATCCGCAAGAAGATTTTGGACTCATTGTCAGGGTAGTCAATTGTGTGGAAAATAAAGTAAAACAATATGTCACAACCTAATTTTCTGCCCTACTTTAAGATGTGTATGCCAATCATAAAGTTAGATTCCACACTGAATTTTGTTAGTTGTCAATGAAAAAGGATCTGGTCAGAATCTATAAACTAAAGGCTAGATCTACCATGCAAAAGATCAACTGTTTCAAAAATGGATCACCTTGACAAGCTTAGGATTTTTAGAAGGGATTTTTATTAATACACTGAACCTGAAGCTTCAAGGGACACATATAACATCATTACTCCTTTACATAAGAATACCAATTTTGTTGAGCCAAAAGTCAACTATAGACATAAACAATTGATACTAAAACATTCCCCTATGTTCTCTCTAGGACGTTTTCAAAGGCTTTCTCACTGGTTTCCCTGATTCTGCTCCTACATCTATTGTCCCCACAGAAGCCAGGGAAACCTTCCTGAAATCTAAGTATTGTTGGTGGGAGTGTAAACTTGTTCAACCACTCTGGAAAGGTCTGGAGGTTCCTCAAAAGACTCCACATAGAGCTCCCCTATGACCCAGCAATCCCATTTTTGGGCATTTACCCAAACAATCACGAACAAAGCCATACTAAAGCTACCAGCACAACTAAGTTTATTGCAGCATTATTCACCATAGGTAAGATATGGAACTAACCCAGATGTCCCTTGATAGATGAATGGATCAAGAAAATGTTGCACACACACACACACACACACACACACACACACACACACACACACACACACACACACACAATGGAATTCTATGCTTCCATCAGAAAGAATGACACTGTCCCTCCCATTTGTTGGGAAATGGAATGACTTGAAAAATCATATTAAGTGAAGTAAGCCAGACCCAAAGAAATATAGGTTCATGGTTTCCTCATTTAAATCTTTCCCTTAAGGGGGCTGGGTGTGGCTCAGTGGCACAGCATTTGCCCAGCATGTACAGAGGCCTGAGTTTGAACCCCAACACCCCAGGGGAAAAAAAGTAAATCCTTCACTTAAGGTACCTTGAGGAGCGCCTTTCCTCCACATTCACAGTAAAATCAAAGTGCTGGAGCTGACTAGCCTGGCACCGTGCATGTGACCTGGTCCCTGCCTGCTTCTCCAGCTCAGTCCCCTCCATTCTATTACTTAAAGAGCTTTATTTTTCTTCTTGTCTCTCTGGCTCTGTACACATTCTACCTGTGGTCTTTTGAACTAGCTGTTCCTATTCCTGCAGCTTCATGAGCTATCTTTGTCCTTCATGACTTGGAGAGACTCTCCTTGACCAGCCCCTCAGTCATACACTGTACTGGGCTTAATTAGTACCCCACCAAAGATAGATGAAGCCTACCTACGTTTATCCCTGCCAATCTGGATAGTCAGCCATAGAGGGAATGGTTCCAGTGACCATTCAGGGAAGTTCCACCCACTATAAAGCTCTGACCGCTCCCATCAGCGCTGTTCAGACAGTAAGGGAAGTAAGCCAGACCCAAAGAAATATAGGACCCATGGTTTCCTTCATTTGCAATAATTAGTATATGTTATCAGATGAGTATATGTTTATCAGATGAGCAGAAAAGCTCAAAAGCTATGTACATATGACCATATAAGATGATGCTAAGTGAAATGAATCCCAAAATATGGACACAAGAGGTCTTTCTCTGTTGTTGCTTTTATTGTACTATGTGATTTTTAAAATTTCTTTTGTATGTTCTTCCCCCTATAGTATATCAAGTATAGTTGTTACTGTACTTGATTTTGGTACCCTGCATCTTGTATACAATACACATTTGTCTAATTTGGGGAGGGGATAGGAATAACAAAACACTGAAACAAGGACACAGGATAAGCCTTTGCAGCAATGATACCCACAAGACAGTATATTGGAAATGAATTTTACAACTTGGTGGGGGGATGAGGAAGGTGGGGGAGGAAAGGGATAGTGGGAGAACAATAAGGGGGGAATAACAGTGTTCAACAAGAAATGTACTCAGTGCCTTACTCATGTAACTGTAACCTCTCTGTACAGAATCTTTACAAAATAAAATAAAATTTTAAAAAAACTAATAAGAGATCACAACACCTACAAACTAGCTGACCAAGTCTGAGTCTAGCCTTGGAAGAGATTGCTTTGAGAGACTTGTGGGGACAATTATCATCTCCTAGTAGAGACTAAGAGAGACAGCAAGGAAGAAAGAGATGAACTGAACTGTTCACACTCCCATTCCCTTCTCCCCCTTTCACAACTGTTCTGAGAGGCAGTAACTTTATACCTCCTCTCTCTAGAAAGGTATGGTAAGACTAGCATCTGATTGCATGTTTTTGAAAATGTATGCCTAGTTTGGTAATGCCATCTTTTGATTTGGCTTTCTCCTACTTCTCTTCCTGTCTTCTCTTTTTTCTTTCACTGTTGCTTCCTTGGTATAGCTTTCATTACCACAAAAGCTTGTGCTGCAGGCTCTGTTTTCTAGAGATGTTATTTTAACCTATTTGCTGATATTTTCTGATTTATCTCTTTGGTTATATATCTTTTCCCCTCTCACCACCCTCAATGACCCCTGTCTCGCCATCTCAATATATTCAGAATGTAAAGGCTTGGAACTTGTTTGAGCATGGACATTTATCTGTCTTGTTTACTAGGACTGTGAACAGGGCCTGACACAGTGAGTACTTGATAAATACTTTTTGAGAACATAAAAGTAAGAAAAAACAGCAGCAAAGTACCTAATGTCAGCATGTGTGCCAGTCTGACTATAAAGGTAACTGGAAGCTTAATGGGAATATTATCTCTCCTGTCACCACTATGTTGTCACAGTCTAACATAGTACACTATGCTGTAATGGCCTAGCATACCACCTGACACACAGCTGCTCTCAAAAGTTATGTTGGACCAATGAATAAATTGAGAAGCAGTGGAAAAAGCAGTGATTGGAAATTCAATTATTTCTGGTAAGAAATCATTCTATTCCTCTAAGAACCGAAAAAAACTAGAAGTTCCTATTCATGTCTTCCTCATAAAAGCAGATCAAAGAAAATAGATAAAAATGTTGTACAGTAAAAAGGAAGGAAATTTAATCAGAACACCATAAAAAAAGATTATATAAGTTAAGAATATATACTGACAGTGTTTATTAGATAGTCAAAAAGAGATCAGAGAAAATATCCTGGATAGTCTGTTCAAAGACTTCCTACTGATATGAAACTAATATTTTGGATTGAATTGAAACCCCACACTAATGAAGGTCAGAGTATGTAGTTCCTCACCTTTACATAGTTGTTTTTTAAAAAAAAACCAAGTAACCAAATAACAAAAAATAGGGCTGGGAATGAGTAACAGTAATCCTAGCACATCAGGAGACTGAGATCTGAGGATCCCAGTTCAAAGCCATCCAGGCAGGAAAGTCTTGTCAGACTCTTGTCTACAATTTACCAGCAAAAAGATAGAAGTGGAGATGTAGCTCAAGTGGTAGAGTGTCATCCTTAAATGCCAAACTAAGAGTACCCATGTCTTGAGTCCAAGTCCCAGTACTGCACAAGGAAATAAAAAAAAGCATAGGCTTGCAATGTGACTCAAATGGTAGAGCTCCTAACAAGTACACGGCCCTGAGTTTAAGCCTCAGTACCTCCATGCATACACATACACAAAAAAGTTACCTTTAATAGTGCTAATCTTTTAGCAAAGGCATAACAAAGGTTATACCTTCCTTGTCCAAAACTTTAAATGTTCTTCTTTATGGTCAAGTTGTATGCTTTACAAATCTTTCTGCTCTGGTTTTCATCCCAGTTTATCTTGATTAAACACAGCAGACAATAGCCACCTTCCTTGAAATATCTATATGCTGTCTTGAAATTTCCTCCGCCAAATTAACTGCTCTTTTATTTTTATACTTAGCCTCACTCCAAGTCTCAGAAAATGAGAAAAATGTTAAGGTTTTGTGTTTTTGGCCGAATATAATATTCATATGTACTACTCATATAATTGTATATTATAATGGCATAATTATATATAATTGCATATTATAATAAGATATTCAGGATATAATACAGATTGTATTCTGCCAAAAAAATTCTAATTCCTTATGAAATCTTCATACATATCTGAAACGTCATGAACCTGGTGTTCACTGTCATTCCTGTTGGCATTCTGGGCTCCTACTAGAACCATCCTCAAGCTTTGCTTACAGCATTCCAGGTTTCCTCTAGTATGCTCCTCCAAATTCCTCCCACAAAGCATATCCAAATGTAGGCTTAGTCACAGCATGATTCGATTTGAGGCACCAATTTTCTGTTTCAGTTACGTTTATATCCTGGTGACAAATACTTGAAAGAAACAAAAGATAAAAGACCTATTTTCGGGTCATGGTTTCCAAGGGTTCTATCCATGGTCACTTGGCCACGCACTTGGACAGAAAACACGATGGCGGTAAGAGCATGTAGCAGAAAAATAAAAAGTTATTCCCCTCATGGCAGACAGGCAGCAGAGAAAAGGGTATAGAGGAGGAGACAGGACAAGATACAGCCACTCCCAAAGACATGTCCCTAGCAATCTACTTCCTCAAACCAACCCCTCTCCTACTTTCACTACCTCCCAATATTCCCCCATCTCCAGATTCTTAATTACATCCTCACAGTCTTTTTGGCCATGCCAGGTAATATAATTGCAGCTTCCAGATATTAGGACATAGACAGCCTTGAAAGGCTATTCCTTTGCCAAACATATTTCCCAAGTTGATTGAAATAACCAGTGATTTTCTTATGGCAGTACTAGAGATTGAACTCACAGCCGGTACCCCAGTTCTTTCGCTTTTAGTTTGTTTTATTTTTTTCTTTTTCAGACAGGTTCTTGCATTTTCTTTTCATCAGAATACTCCTGCCTCTGTCTCCCAAATAGCTGGTATTTCGGGCATGACACCCATGCTATACACTCAGTGATCTTAAATGACTCTTATTCTTAGTGTTATTTCTACATAATTATTATGTCTAGCACAGTCCTCTACAGCCTTCTCTACATCAATAAATGGTACAATCTCATCACATAAATCAGAAACCAAGGAGTTCCATTTTTTTCTCTCCCTTGTTTAGTGAATGACAGAGTTCTACCGTCTTACCAAAATCTTTCAAGTCTTCCTTCCCTCTTATTGTTTATCCTCATCATCTTAACTCAGAGACTCATCAGTTCCCACTTGGATTATTATCATAGTCTTTTGATTATTCTTCCTGCTTCTGTTTCATCATCTACTATGTTGATTATCTTTTTCCTGTAAAAGTTTAAATCTGCCAGGCACTGGTGACTCACATCTTTATTCCTAGTACTCAGGAAGGTGAGATCTGAGGATCTGAGCATCTAAGGATCACAGTTCAAAGCCAGCCTGGACAGGAAGGCCGTCATATTAAGTGGCTCATTTATGGGATGGCAATAGCTGATTTTTATCATCAGATATCTAGTAAAACATTTCTGATGTGTTAGTTCTGCCCTCACCAATGTCAGTGCAAATCATTGAATCCCTTGAAGGCTTGAATAGAATAAAAAGGTAGAAGAAGGGTAAATTCATTCTCTCTTCCAGAGCTGGACACCCATCTTTTCTTGTCCCTAGATACTAGACGATCAGCTTCTTAGACCTGTTACCTCGAACTGGGAGTTACACCACTGGCTCCATGACTTTTTGGCCTTTGACTGTTGGCTTTCCAGGTTTCCCACTTTGCAGATGGCAGATGATATGAGTTTGGGGCCTCCCGTAATAAATCTCTCTGTAGGTGTAAATATAGACACCTCCTATTTATTCTTTTCCTCTGGGGACCCTAATACAAGATCCATCTTCCCCAACTAAACTATGAGTAACTCAGGCCAGGACTTACTCTCTTCTTTCATTCATATTCTTTCCTATAGGCTTTGGCTTGTTTTTCCACAGCTATCACTAGCCAATTACAGTGATACTTTTCTGGCAAGAGTGAACTGACTGAGCCTATGACAGACAGCAGGTATATTTCTGGTATCTAAGTCTTCTCCACAATTTTCATTATGGCTCACACCTTAAAGGCCCATTCCTCTTTGCCAGAAATGTTTCTTTTCATACAGTTTGTTATATTCACTTTTTCCCCCAAAGTTGATACCTGAATAAAGGAATGATTGTTCAAAACTTCCTACAAAAGAGCAGAAGAAAAAAAGAATGTAAGGAAAAATGAATTAAATCAGTTTATTAATAACATGTAGTGAATGTAACTGGATGGTTGCTATGTTTTTATAACATCAAAGGATGCTATTTTGGTTTAGTGAAGACACACAGCAAAAATAGCTGATTTCAAAGAAATTCCTTAACTGAAATACCACCATCTAATTTTAATCACTTTTTCCTTCATCAATGATTCACGTTTACTGACATCCACTGGAATAATCTGGGACTAGGTCATGAAAGCTCTCTCAATCTGTGAGATACAGAATGGCTAGAAAAGCCTCCAGTACTAATGATTACCACCATCCATAAAGCAAGTCATTTTGTATTATATATGCACTCAGAACATGACAATTTGTTTCTATAACAAGCTGGAACCTCGTTTATCTAAGTGCATCAACAATTTACCATTTAAGGACATTTGAAGAGGGTCAACAAAACTTAAAAGCCATGCTAAAAATAATAAAATGAAAAGCTCATGAAAATTTTCCATCCAACTTAGAATACTGTCTTTTCAGCATGCCTGGAACTTCACAGAAATATAAGGCCAGGCATGGAGACTGTCACATGGCAGATACTAATTGTTCCGATTAAAGTCTAACAAGCTTGCTTCCCTGCTGCTCCGAGAATGTCTCTGACTTTTGATCCTGACATCTGTGTCTTACAAGAATTTCACTCTGCTCTGACATTCCTTCTGATGTTGATCCAGGAATTAATGGATTGTGAAAAAGCTGGCAGGATATCATTTAAAAAATAGAATTCTTAGTGTACAAGTGATGAAAAGGTATCAAAATTCACATACTTTGTGTCTGATACCAACCTAATTCTCAGGTTTGAGTGTCTGGGGCTTTTTAATGTTGGTCCAAAAACAGAACTGAAAATAAAATGTAGCTGAAAGAAAAGTTCTCATGACAGAATAAAAAGTTAATCCAATGTTCTTCCATCCTGTAGGAGAAATATATGTTTTGTACTAAATATTTTTATATGCACTAAAATAAATTCTATCTGAGATAATTTAGTCTGGATAACTATTTCTAATACATAGTTGATCACTATTGATATGGAAAATTTTGCTTAGAAAATCAAAAGGTTTTAAAAATGACTTGAAACTTACCCTGATAGGTCCCCTTCAACATCTTTATAATAAGTTATCATATAGTTGAACATAATACCCTAGTAAACTATTGATTAAAAGAAGAACTTTAATTACAGAAAATATGGGTAAATTTTCACACAAAAAAGTTTAAATTAAAACTGTCTAAAGATGTGTTTTAAATTAAGGAATTCTCTTCAGGATTGAAATTTTACACATCAGAAGATTCTGCCTTGCATTTCATGGTTCTGGATAATTACTAGATGCCAGTGGAAAACTTAAACATAGCTTAGATTCATTGACATTAATGTGTGACAAGCATTGCCGAACATATTTAGTAATTTTAAAAGAAAAAAGTAAAAGGATTTTCGAAAAACCAGGGAAAAGTGTCATGGTGGTAACAATGTAATTTTTTGAGTAAGGAAAAATTCTCCTTTATGTCATAATGATCTAGAAATTCAACTACTTAAAAGGGAACGCACGTCAATTTAATTGTTAGATCTATAATTAATGTAAAAATTAACAAGATTAGATATTTTATTTATCTATTCAAGCAAATATCTAATTTTCCCATTAAAAGAAACATCACTGTTGTTTTAAAGTCACACATTTCTGATGATTTTGTTTGGATAGCCTGTTTTGGTAATTTTTATAACTTCATCTGTTGCATCAAGAAATAAGTTAACAGTAACGAACACAAGTGGCTCATGCCTATAATCCTTATGACTCAGGAAGCTGAAATCTGAGGATTATGGTTTGAAGCCAACCTAGGCAGGAAAGTCCATGAGATTATTATCTCTAGTTATCTATCCATTAAAAAGCCAGAATGGAGCTGCAGCTCAAGTGGTAGAGTCTCATCATCCTTGAGTGAAAAAATTCAAGTATAAGCAGACACACAAATAAAGGAATTAAGGTCATTAAAATAAATCATGGGCATCATGCTATTAGTAGCTGTTCAAAGTCTATATTGGTCGGTTGTCATCATTACCTTATAATGATATTTAATTATTTAAAATTTTGTATATTACTTTTCTGTTACATGTCATGCTCCCAAATACTTTAAAAATACATTATCCCATGAGCTGGGAAGGTGGCTCAGTGGTAGAGTGCTTGCCTTGCATGCATGAGGCCCTGGGTTTGATTCCACAGTCCCACATAAACAGAAAAAGCCAGAAATGGAGCTGTGGCTCAAGTGGTAGAGTGCTAGCCTTGAGCTGAAATGCTGAGACAGCACCCAGGCCCAGAATCTGGGCCCCATGACCAAAAAAAAAAATATATATATATATATATATATATATATACATATACATATATGTATATATAGAGAGAGAGAGAGAGAGAGAGAGAGATTATCCATAACAACAAATTGAACATTAAGTGTTAGCAAGAAAAAAGCAAGCCTATGGCTACCAATCTACACCAACTAGTTCTTCCTATAAATGCCCTAGTAGAGCATTTATGACACATCACATATCTAATGACTGACATTTTTGTCCCACTAGGCTCTTAAGCTTCTTAAGAGAAAAGACATAGCCTATCATCTTTACTTTATATTCAAGGCTTTAAAAAAAGGTCCTTTTTAATCATAAGTAAATGAATAGATGTGACTATAAGTTTATTCCTTATTTCAAAGGTTTTGTTTATATCTCTCTTCTGTTCTACATTGCCTTAAATGAGAAGGGCACAAAATACCTGATAGGTTTAGTATTGTTATATTAAAAATGAATTTTTATGAGAAAATCTCCCTTGAGGGTCATATGCAGTGACTCACACTCACAATCCCAGCTAGTTGGAAGGTTGCGATCAGTAAGACAGAGTTTCAAGCTAGCAGAGCAAAAAGTTAGCATGCCCCTATATCAACAAATAACCAGGTGTAGTAGTTAAAAAATTGTACTCCCAGTGACATGGGAGATGTAGGTAGGAACATTGTAATACAAGGCAGGCTCAAGCACAAAGCACGAAATCTTATTTTAAAAATAACTAAAGCTGCCATGAAGGAATCAAAAATCAAAATAACTCTGAGATTCCATCTCACCTCAGTTAGATTAGCCAACATAGTGAATTTGAACAAATGTTGGCAAGAGTTGGGATTGTTGATTGGAATATAACCTAGTACAACCACTTTGGATAGCAGTCTGGAGGGTCCTCAACAAACTAAACATAGATCTACCCTATGACCTAGCCATACCACATGTTGGCATCCACCCAGAACATCACAAGCCAGGATACCATAAGGATACTTGTCACCTACGTTCACTGCTGCACTATTCACAGCAGCCAAGTTGTGGAAATGCCCTACAATGGATAAGGGGATCCAAAAAATATGGATAATATGGAATTTTATAAGCCATTAGAAAGAATAATATTATGACATTTGCAGAGAAATGGATGGACCTAGAGCCAATCATGTTAAGTGAGGTAAGCCAAGCACAGAGAGACAAATAGGGCACATGTTTTTTCTCATATACAGAAGCTAGATCTAAAATACACTAGGACATAATAAATTACACAGATCTCTAAGCATTCACACACTCTGAGACCAAAGGAAGATATTCCCAGGAGAGAAAAAGAAAGGAACAATACATATGTATATCTGATCATGCAAAATATTATTTACTGAAATGAACTCGAGGAAATGAAATCAAGAGGTTGTGTTTTTTTTGCTGTTTTTGTTTTCTTTTCTTTTTTAGTCGATTTGTTTATATGTCTTTGGGAGTATAACAGGAAGCACAGAAATGGAGGGACTAAGGGTGAACAAATGCAATGATACTCAGTGGACACTATGTTGAAAATTAACTATACAACTTGTGGGTGGGGATGGGAGGGAAAAACTAGGAGAGAGCGAGGGAGAAGGTGACATTGTCCAAAAAGAAATGTACTCTTCTTTACCTGACTTTTTTAACAATTAAAGCAATCAAGATTAGTTGTTATTGCTCTATCCTCTCACCCTTGGTGATCAAGGTTTTCATGGTTTTAAGTTCTACCTATGTACTATTGCTATCAAATATATATCCCTCCTCTACACCCTTCCCCCACCCAGGCCTTTTTCATTTCAGAACATAGAGTCAATAGTTTGGGTTCAAGCCAAACTAGTAGGATACGTCTCTCATTCTTGTCTTTCCTTCATACCCTAAATCTAATGCAATAGTATACTCTTTCCAAATATATCCTGAATTTGATCATCTTTCCTGTCTTCCACAATACTACAGGGTAAATCACTGTCTGAACAGTGCATCACTCCTAAGTAATTTGTCCCTGCCCTTGTTCACCAACAGTCCCTCATCCACAGAAGAGTCAGAGTTATCCTTAGAAAGCATAGAGTATGTTACTTCCATGCATACAATTTCCCCTAGTATCTCCCAAAGGTGAAACACAACTTCCTCCACATACCATAAAGCTGTCCCTGGTCTGTATGACTTTTCCCATGATCACATTCCAAGGTTAGTGATCTTATTCTTCTTTCCCTCATAAACCCTACTCCATTTTTCATCAAGCCTTTTGCAATTGCCTTTTCTTCTTACAAAGTTCCCAGAACTTTCCATACACTAACTCTTCAGGTATCTTCATTCAAGCAACAAAACCCTGAAACACAAAGTAATCATTTTATTCCTAGTTACATCATGAAGGAGAGCATGGATTTAAAGCAGGAAGCCTGACTCTTAACCCCTGAATCCTACCATCCATCTGCATCCATGAACAGATACTTCTACATCCCAGAACCTGTTCCTTTGCCCCAAGTAGGTGAGTTGTTTTCAGGAGACCTATTTTTCAAGAGCCTGATTTCCTTGGTAGGTTCATGAGCTATGTCAGAAAACATTTATGACTTTCAAACAGCAGGCAAAGGAATTGTTATCAATAAGCATATTCAAGAGGCCATCCTTATCAATCAGACTTTAGTTTGGAATTCTAACTAGCTTATCCTCATATTTTCAAACTTTTGTATATCGCACATGATATCATTTAAACTCCCCTAACAATTTTAAAAGGTATTGATGTATAATTACTAAAATAAAGAATATGTGATATTTCAACTGACTAGAGTGGCATTTATTTATTCTTTTGTTTATTAAAACCATCTACACTAGAAACAAAGACATATATAAAAATTTCATCTTTCAAAATAATGGCTACTATCAACAATTCTGATATCTGGATTGGTTTTTTTTTTGTTGGTTTTTTTTGTTTTGTTTTTTTGGGTCCAGTCGTGGGGCCTAACTCTGGGTCTGGGCCCTGTCCCTCAGCTCTTCAGCTCAAGGCTAGCGCTCTACCACTTGAGCCACAGCGCCACTTCCGGCTTTTTTTTTCTGCTTATGTGGTGTTGAGGAATCGAACCCAGGGCCTTGAGCATGCAAGGCAAGCGCTCTACCACTGAGCCACCTTCCCAGCCCATCTGGATTGTTTTTAATTACTGCCCTTATCTCCCACCCAACCTTCACTGCGTCAAGACTGAGAAGCATCAAGATTTTAAAATTAATGCAAAGCAAAATGAATGAAACATACTTTCAGCCTCAAGGTTCCATTTGTACTCTGTGAAGAGGAGTCTTCCTGGGTACCTCGGGTCTCCCAGGAAAAACATTCCATTATTCTGTTTCTCACTGCTCTTCCTTACTGAACAAGCATGACGTGATTGTTGGTGCAGTTGTATAAATAATCAACATGCATACATGTGCTCTATTCTCCAGGGAAGGCATGTAGTTCAATTACTTCACCTTGGGCTATTTTAATGTGGGGGCTATTTTAGCCTTGTATTGAAATCAAATTATGAAGCACCACGTACACTAAATCTTAATTCGTGGCTTCAGAGCTTATTTACTAATTGGTTTAATGAGTAAAGGAGAATTAATTTTATCTGCAAACCTGGCCTTAACAGAGTAAAAAACATAGTCAATAGAAGTAGTCTCTCACTGATCACCGGCATGGAAAGTGTGCTATGGTACAGTAAATAATAAAACAAGTTACAGAATATTACTTATAAAAAGAAAAAGTATGTACTTATATTTTGTGTATATTTAGGTGTACATACAAAGACACATACATCTATACATATACACATATAAGAATATGCCCACAAGATATTAATACTTCAATAATTTTCTGAACTTTAAATAAATTGCAAAGAATTGTCATTTATTCACTCATAGGACAATTCCTGCCTTTTTAAATAAAAGATAAATGAAAAATAATTGTGAACAGTGACATTGTTCAAAAAGCAATGTACTCTTTATCTGACTTATATGGCTGTAACCCCTCTGACAATTACTTTTATAAAAACAGTAAAAAAAATGCATGAAAAAAATTGTTTTTATCAGAATCAGATGATCTTGGGGGGACTTGAGTCTCTGTTCTGCTGTCATAGACAAACAATACGTCTCCATAAGTAGAAATGTACGCATTCATAATACAAGACTCTTACAAAATGAGGTTATTTTCACCTAGATTTACTGAGGTAGAAAACCTGGAGCAAGAAGTTATGTCGAAATTTAGGTGGAGGTGGGAGTGTAGTTGAGATGGAAGGGAAGGGATGGTAGGGGAAAAACAAAGAGGAGGCAGCAATGCTTGATAAGAAATGTACTCATTACCTTGCTCATGTAATTGTAACCCCTCTGTACGGTATTTTCACAATAAAAATTTATTAAAAAATAAAAACAAGAAAACCTGGAGCAATGGTTTATATTTTAGCTATAAGAAACTTTGTTAAGTTTTTTAAATATTTATATCAAAAAGTCCAAATTGATAAATGTGTAAACATTTGAAACAATGGAAATCAACTTTAAATTACCATATGAAGTCACTTTCATTCTGCATCTTCAGAGCAACCATCAGTGAGACCAACAGTTGGCGGAGAGATTATATAAAGCTCAGAGCTGCAGCAGAGAAGGGAGGCACCTCCTAGCCACGCCTTCAATGAGCATTATGCAGATTATGCAGATTATTCAGGTCAGAAAGCGACATAGGCTCTGATTTCCCCCAAGAACTGAGATGACTGAGGCCTAACTTAACGTCATTTGAACAGATGAAAGACCTTGAATTAGTTGAAATTATAGGTTACCATACAACAGAATTGTGTTTTCTTCATCATAACTTTCTCTGTAAAACAAAAAAGATTACTTGTTTTATAATGCAACAACTTAAAGAATATGCAGATCCAGGTGCTGGTGGCTCACGCCTGAAATCCTTGCTACTCAGGAGGCTGAGATCTGAGGATCGCGGTTCAAAGCCAAGCCCAGGCAGGAAAGTCCATGAGACTCTTATCCCCAATGAACCACTAGAAAACCGGAAGTGGTGCTGTGGCTCAAGTGGTAGAGCGCTCTCTTTGAGCTGAAGAGCTCAGGGACAGCACCCAGGCCCAGAGTTCAAGCCCCACGACCAACAACAACAAAAAGGAATATGCAGAGTTAGGGTAATTTAAGCATCTCGCCATAATAACTTAGGTACTGTAAGAAATAAATACAAATGTAAAATATAAAGATGCAAAATGAAATTTTATATATATTTAGTATTTTAAATATTGATGTCCTGTAAATCAACTGAGGAGGCCATTTTAATACTAATTTAATGTATGTATATGTATATATATGAACATCAGTGAATTCATCAAATTTATCTGATTTATGGTAAAAAGTCACATATTTAAAGTCATAGAAAATAGTTAAAGGTTATTACTGAGTATTATTATTACAGACGACAATGAGTACACATAACAATAATATACTATGCATTTCAAAAAGAAAAATAAAAAAATTCTGAAAAGTCTTTTCCTTAAGAAATGGTATGTTTGGATACACAGGTATGTTTAACTTTAAGAAATTTATATGTGTGTATGTGTTGAATATCAAATGGTATTTTACAAGTATGTAGAATTGTTATATTCTTATTCATCAGTTTAAAAAGCAAATTTAAACTGGGCGTGGCGTATAACTGTCATCCAAGCTCTAAGGAGGCAAAGGCGGGGGACAGAAAGCTCAAGGTCAGCCTGGGCCCTAAAGCAAGTATCAATCTCCCCAAATTCTCGTTAACTACAAAGTACATTTCAATATTTTTAAAGCCCTTTATTTTGAAATTAAATTTCACTAAAGCAAATCTAAACATGTGTGAGCTGCTAAAATATAAACTCGTGCTCAGTATTAGTAATATAAAGATTAGGATATTTTATGTGCTATGAGATTCATATAAAATGAATGTGTGGATATTGTGTATATGCTCAAAAATTTCCCACACAGATGGTATTGTAAAATCTTCGTAGCTGACATTTAAATCTTGTCAGCTACTTCTGTGTCTAAAAACAAAGAGAGCTGGGTTGGGAAGGTGGCTCAGTGGTAGAGTGTTTGCCTTGCATTCATGAGGCCCTGGGTTCAATTTTTTAGTGCTATATAAGCAGAAAAAGCCAGAAGTGGCACTGTGGCTCAAAGTGGAAGAGCACTACCCTTGAGCTGAAGAGTTGAGGGACAGATCCCAGGCCCAGATTTCAGGCCCCATGAATGACAGAAGAAGAAAAAAAATCAAAGAGAACATGTCTTTTTTATATGACTTTTTTATACTGGAAAACAGCTCTTAGTGGCTCTTGCTAGTTTCATAAGCAATTAATGCTGCAGAAAGGGGGTCGTAGAGTCTTATTTATAGCTGGATAAAGCTGTCCTATGCCTCAACTATGCAGAACCAAGGGGCAAAATGTAGTGAGCTCCCCACTCTCTCTTGGGAGCAATTAGAGCTGTATTAACAGCTATTCTAATGCAATAGATGGTTCCTCATTGAGAAATGCTAACAACAATGCTAACAAACAATGCAAACTCCAAAATGGGGAAAACCCTAGAAAAACACTGGAATTCCTACTGATCTGAGGAGAAAGGAACTGTAATCATTAATAGGAATATAAATACTATTTTCCTCTGATGGCAAGAGGTCATAGAAGATAAACTAAGGTGATCAATATCATCTATTGATGAAAAATACACAGGTTAAAAAATAATACACTGGGGCTGGGAAGGTGGCTCAGTGGTAGAGCACTTGCCTTGCATGCCTGAGGCCCTCGGTTCGATACCTCAGCACCACATAAGCAAAAAGAAAACACTCTCAAAAACTAATTTTCATGTATTCAACTACAGTTGTGGACAGTATCCATTTGTGAAAGAGGCAAGCTGTATCTAACAGCCCAAACTACTTAAGAATCCTAACCTGACCATGTAGCCCACTTCTACTGAAATAACAGCTGGACATCATAAAACCAAACTAAGGATTTTCTTGACAGATCAGCTAAGGCAGCTGGTATCATATTCCCAAAGCAGTTCCCCATGCTCCATGAGGCACCAACCACTTCCCACCATCCCACACTTACTACAGATAGGCTAATCACTTGAAGACCTACCTTTCCCAAAAATGTGGCAGACCAGTCAGAATGTCCCACATCCACAAGTCAGCCAACAACAAATGCTGGAGGGGATGCGGAGAAAGAGGAACCCTATTACACTGCTGGTGGGAATGTACACTTATACAACCACTTTGGAAACCGTCTGGAGGGTCCTCAGAAAGCTAAATATTGACCTCTCTTACAACCCAGTCATACCACCTCTAGGCATCTATCCTGAACAACAGGAACCAGTATACAAGGACACATGCACCTCCATGTTTATTGCAGCACTGTTCACAATAGCCAGGATATGGAAACAACCCAGATGTCCCACCACAGATGAATGGATCCAAAAATTGTGGTATCTATACACAATGGAATATTATGCAGCCATTAGAAATGACAAAATAATGACATTTGCAGGGAAATGGATGGAGCTAGAAGAAATCATGTTGAGCGAGCTAAGCCAAGAGCAAAGAGACAAATGGTACATGGTCTCCCTGATAAGTGGATGTTAAATCCAAAATGTTAGGTGATATGACAAAATTAACAGGACTTAAGAAACAAAGAACTTCCACTCATCTGGTCGAACCACTTCTAAACAAACCCATGGTGCCGATCACATGTATGGTATACATATGTACACTGGAGGGGAACCAGGAAGACGACACAGAACTAGAGGGAATCAGGGAAAAACATACAACAGCATGACCCATTAGCTGCACAGGACATTGACCAAAATGAACTAAGCAACTTAATGGCAGTGATGGGAGGGAGGGAACAAATGGGAAAGAGGGAACAGCTGATGCTATGCAAAACAAAAGAAATGTACATATCACCCAATATGGAAGAAATAACTATTGCAACGCTCATAGAACTCATAAATGTTCTAGACCATGATAGACAATTTGCTTCAGGAAAGTTAGAATGTGTTTGTGACTTTAAATAAGCATCACTATACCACAATACTGTGAAACTTGGGAAATTATGTAATCAATCACAATAAAAAAAATTTTTTAATGTGGCAGAGATATTTTGGTTTTAAATTCATGACAAAGCCTATGTTCTGTGCTGATTGAGTTTCCTGCTTTTAATGTAATAACATCCGAAGAAGTTGTAAAGCATACATGAATTGCATTCATCCAACAATATTTGGATTTTAAAGCTTTAGTGAGTTTTGTCTCAGTATACATACTTATAACTTAGCATAAGACTCAAAGCTAATTTTTCTTAGAAATAATTTTACAAATGTGTAAAAAAAAGATAATAAAGGAGAATCCTCCGTATTAGCCAAAATTGTTCCCATCATCCACCTAAGCTCAGCAGGAAGATAGAGAAGACAGAAAAGGGCGGTGGGAGATATACTTAAATTTTAACATTTTATAGACGTAGCAAATACAACTATTCTTTCTACAAAAATAAAGTAATGGGTATGATGTCTTTACTTTTGATCTGTGGTAATATGCACATTTGAAAACAGGTAAATTGTTAGGTGCCAGTGGCTCACACCAATAATCCTAGCTACTCAGGAGGCTGAGATCTGAGGATATAAGCAGGAAAGTCTGTGAAACTCTTATTTCCAAATAACCACCAAAAAGCTGAAAATGGGACTATGGTTCAAGTGGTAGAGCACCAGCCTTGAGTAAAAAGCTCAGGGACAGCTCTGAGTTCAAGCCCCAGTTTAAACATGTGAGTATGCATGCATGTACATGTATACACACACACACACACACACACACACATATGTCTTTTTTACATGGGCAAGAAAATGAGTACATTTCTTATCAAGCATTGTAGCCTCCTCCTTTGTTTCCCCTTCCCATCCCTTCACATCCTCCCCGCTCCCCCCGACCTCCCTCCCTCCCCACCCCCGCCCCACACCAAAGTTGTAAAGTTCGCTTTCGACATAACGACTTGTACTTCTCATTGTTGCAATGGGTCCACCTGTATCCCTATTTAAACGATTTGTTTTTCCCCTTCCCCTCCACAAATTATACCGACATCAAATACAGTGAAAGCAGGGGTTACACTGTGGGGGAGGGACATACAAAGCAACAAAGAAATCATCTGATAAATGTGTTAGAAACAATGGCATGAAAGAAAAAAAATTTGAATACATATCTTAGGGTTCATTTCCCTAACATCACCATATCTGATCATTTCTGCTTGACTCAGACATATACTAGATATTGCAAATAAGGGAAACCATGGGACCTATGTTTTTTGGGCCTGGCTTACTTCACTTAATATAATTTTTTCCAAATCTTTCCATTTCCTAACAAATAGGGCGATGTCATTCTTTCTGATGGAGGCATAGAATTCCATTGCACACACATCTTTTTTAAAAAACAAATCTATTTGTAAATATAAAATGACAACTTCAAACTGATTTTAGGTCAACTTAAGAAAGAAATTACATTTTTAAATTCTCTGTTCTAGATGACTGTAAACTTCTCAAACAAAATGTGAAAAATAGTCTTCGTAAATAAAAACACAGTTGGGAGAGTATATATTGCCACAAAGGAAGAGTACAAAGTAATCTATCTAAGCCATTTGCAAATTAGACGTATAACAGAAACCCAGAAGTAACTGCAAGAAAAGATGCACCTGCCATAACTAGAATCTACTTCCTACAAAGAAAAATAATGCGATTTCTCCATGTACCTCCCACTTGATTGTGTACACTGCTCTTCTATTTCAGACAAGTACAAACTTGACTCAAAGAGAAACTGATTATGATGACAGGATATTCTTTAAATACAAAGTGAGCAAAATACCTAAGTTTGTTAATGATCCACCACTGGATCATATATACATGCACTATGGTTTTCTTTCTAACTTTAAAAAGAAATGAAAGTAACTAAAGTAATATCATTTTACTTTTGTACAAATATTGAGAAATAATGTGTAAGTGAAATGCAACTACAGAGTAGCTCTTTTCTAATGGAAGTTTATGTCTTCTCTAAAAAGGTTATGTGTCCAACTATTGGCTAGTGTTAGAAAATCTCCACTACATGGAGAAAGCTTTCATACTGAATTTTTGCTTTTTACTTAAAAAAAAGAACCAGGGCTGGGAAGTTGGCTCAGTGGTAGAAGCGCTTGCCTTGCATGCCTGAGGCCCTGGGTTTGATTCCTCAGCACCACATAAGCAAAAGGAAAAAAGCCGGAAGTGGTGCTGTGGCTCAAGTGGTGGAGCGCTAGCCTTGAGCTGAAGAGCTGAGGGACAGCGCCCAGGCCCAGAGTTCAGGCCCCACGACCGGACCCAAAAAAAAAAAAAAAAAGAACCAGTCATCATACAAAGATTTGGAAGGCAGAAAATATAATTATATAAACATTGTTTTTCATTAATAAGAACAATGAAAAAAGAAAACATTTCTAATTTGTATTAAAGGCTTTACAAGAGTAAAAATACCAGGAAACAAATGCAATTGGCATACATATTAGTTCATCTCCCTAAAAGCTTTTCACCTAATAATCCAGTATTTATGACACGAAAAGTAAAGCAACGAATTTCTCTTCAAATTCAAGCCATTAATAAATGTAATAAAAGACTCAATATTCCTGTACAAACATCACTTTTTATTGTCATCAGAATCTGCCCTGAGTTTTCATTTTTCTTGACATCAATTTTTGGATTTTATTTACTGTCCTGTTTCCAGTGACATGTACATCAGGGTTCAAGAACAAAATTCTGCCTTTTATAATATTAGCACATAAACACAATAGAAAAAGGAAAAGATAATAAGATGTAGTGGTTAGATGTCAAATGGATCTATACTGACAAGGATTAAAAATTCAGAGTCTAAATATTTCTATTTTTGTGCTTTCATTCCCCCTCTGTCCCTCCCATGAGCTGGTATACTGGCTGTGCACCAAATCGAGAACACACTCCAATTCTATAGCAAAGTCTTGGAAATTTTAGGAAAATTTGGTGTTTTCATATGTAATTCTGTTGAAGTTAGATAGCATAATTTTCTGAGCAGGTGAAGCTGACCTCATACATGGCTTGCAGAAGTAGGAAAGGACCCATAACATCAAGGGCAAGTCTAAACAAGCTTGGACTTGGAGCACCAGCACTGGAAAGACTAGCTAGCCTATGCTTGAGATGGTGCAAGACACTCTGCCCCTCCCCCAACACACACTGAGTCCTCATTAAAAGCAAATGAAAATAAAACAATTGCCAGTACATTTTTTCCAGAGAAAAATATAAAGTAAGCTTAGATTTTTAAAAAAGTATTTACATGTAAAATTAAGTCTGCAAAAGAATTGATGATCTGTTGAAAGCAGAAGGGATAGCTATACCATAAAAATTTTAACTTGCCTCAAAAAGTTACTCAAGAAAACAGAGAACCTTACCTGTTAAAAGTGTTAAAATGCTGACTAGAGCATTTTTAACCAATTAGACTGGTAGACCTGCTTCAGATCTGTTAAATATGAATTTAGCAGAGGGGTGGCAGAATGGATGTCACAAAGATATGTGACAACTATTATAGCAACTTACATATATTATAACTTCTAGGCATTGTCCTACCAAACATTTTTATTACCATTTTAAGATGTTTACATTTTCAAGGGTTTACAAATATTTTCTGAAAACAACCCTATCATTATTTCCATTTTTTCATATGAGAAAATTAGAAAAATCTAGCCTAAGACCTCATATCTGGTTAAATAGTATAATTTTTGCTTCAACCCAGGTATTCTGACTTCATTTTCCTTTGTTAAATTTATTTTTTGTTTATATTTCCTCATCAAGTAGACAGAAAAAGAAAAATATCTGATATCAACATCACTATAAGAGTTCAAGGTTGAAAGTCACTAGTGAAGATTATTTTATTGAACTAATATTTTCACATAAATATATATACCAAGTTTGGAAATATAACTTAATGTTAGAGTAAGTACCTGGGTACAATACTCATCAGTGGGGAAACAAATAAAATGATGGCCTATGTAGCTATTTATAGTAACATATGCCTCTAATCCCAATATGCAGGAGGGAGGCTGAGGCAGAAGAATGGCAAGAATGGCAAATTGGATGTTTGTGCTGCATAACAAATTCCAGGCCATTATGGGCTACTTAAGGATATTCTTTTCAAGGCAAACAAATACAGCCACAAAATACCATAAGATAAGCCAGGTCTGGGGGTACACATCTGTAATGCCTGCTACACAAAAGACAGATTGGGAGAATCACAGTTATAATCCTACATTTTAAATCTACTCATCATTCAGGATATTCAAAAGAATATCATTAAGATAAATATCATTAAGATAATTTTAAAGCAGGAAGTATTGTTAAATTAGATTGAAGGCTGTGTACTAGACAGAGGTAGTATGATTTCTAATGTCTGCTAGTTGTGCCAGGATGCTGAGATTTGAGGGTTGTGGTTTGAAGCCAGCTTAGGCATGAAAGTTTTCATGATACTCTTATTTCCACTCACCCACCAAAAAGTCAGTAGTGAAACTATGACTCAAGTAGTTGAATGTCAGCCTTGAGCAAAAGGGATAGCATTCAAGCCCTGAGTTCATCCTCAGAACACACACACACACACACACACACACACACACACAATTAAATTCAAATATTTTAAACAATAAGCCAAGTTCAGGCCTGGATAGTTTTGCTAGTGAATTTATCAAATATAATAATTAATACAGGTAGAAAGCAAACTTGTAAAATAGAAGAGAAGGAATTCTCAACTTATTTTATGGAGCAGAATTGTTATCTCATTATTACCCTGAAAATACAAAATAACTGAAATAATAAACCAAAGACATACAAGGAAAAGAAACTATGGTCTAATATCCTTCATTATCATAAACACAAAAATTATTGATACCACTTTAATATATCAATTCCTATGATATCTATAAAGAGAGCAATACTTCATATGTAGGATTCATCCTTAGAATGTCATGTTTACTTAAAAATCTCAGAATAAATCACTCAGGTACTGGTGGCTCACTCCTGTAATCACAGCTGCTTAGGAGGCTGATATGTGGAAGCCCATAATTTGAAGTCAGCCTGACCAACAAAGTCTAAGGGACTCAATGTTCAATTAACTAGCAAAATACTAGGCTGATGGTATGACTCAAGTAGCAGGGAAAAAGCAGTTTGAGGCCCTGAGTTTAAGACCCAGTACTGGCAATACATACATACATACATACATACATATATACATACACACAAACAAACTAACATATTTCACTATATTAATAGTCACGTATTTGTGAAAATCTTTATAACTACAGTAGATTTATAACTATAGATTTAGTTATTAAAATACATGATAAAAATTGTGGCCTGGGCTGGGGGTGTAGCTTAAGAGTAGAGGACTTGCCTGATATGAATGAAGCCCTACATTACAATCTCAATACACCACAAAATAAAATAATAGAATATTAAATAAATAAATTCCTGAATATGAGACCCACAAATTTCTTCCTCAACACCTAGAGACTCAAAGGGCATCAAAATCAAAAACAAAACAGGGCCACAAATATTAAGGGTCAATGAACATGTAGACATTGTACCTTAACTCCACCCTTAGGATTCTTTATTTTGTAATATATCAATAATTATTGTTATATCAAGCATAGTATATTTGGAAGTGATATTTCACTCACTATTGACTTCATGTCATTGGCTGTGAGTGTCTGTTTCAAATCTTCCATATCTTAAAGTTCATGAAGTATAACTTGCCTACTGTAACAGTAAAGACTAGATTACCATTACAATCCAATCTTGCTATCTCACCTTAGACAGGTCCCTCACTGACACTGATCTCAGTCACTTTATAATATTAATGAAGATGATGATTGTAATGAAGAAGATGATGATGATATTTAATACACACTGACTACTTTTTTCATTACATGTACTGTTTTAACAGTTTCCTATCCTCACAAGAATCCACTGAAGCAAGTATGATTACTGTATCTTATTATCTCTATAATTAGAAGACTGCATTGCATTCTGGGGCTTCTAAAGTTCATTTCAACCTTAATATGCTTTCCTTCTACCTTATCAACAGCTTATCCTTTATGGAAAGCTTCTATAATACGTAGAATCTGTACCATGTATTTTCACACTTTCTTATATTACCAAGCATATTTCATAGTTACCATAGATATTCCTTGACTCCAAAACATGAATGTAAGCTTCCTAAGGACAGTTTTTCAACCCTATTTTTTAGACAAGGCAAATGAGGAAAACTTGGCATTTCATTGTTTCTTTCTCTAATCATTTCTTTTTTGGGGGGGAGGAGGGAGAATGAGATCTTTTCTAAACAAAGAAGATATGGTTAAATTAATGACTGCCAGAATCACAGTTTCTAAAGATGTTACACTTGATAGCTCATTTGCAAGCATCTTCAGAGACACCAAAGGGCCTGACAGTGTTTATCTTGTGGTTAGTGAGTGAATAGATTATAATGATTCAAGGTTTGTTTTTACTATTTTTTATTTTGTTTAGTTTGTAAAGAATAGAGCAGAGTTCAATTCTGTGCGCCTTAGAAGATTCTTCGTTATTTGCTTGCCATAGAAGGAGGAATCCAGTGCCAGAAATTTCGGGCATGTGACCAAATTTCTTCTCTGTGGCACAGCACTGTCCAGTAGAACTGTCCTAAGATATGCAGCTGTTGAGTACTGTGGTCTATGAGATTAAGAGTCTGAACTATTGATTTTAGTTAATTTTAATTAACTTAAAGCTAAAATCTTCATGCAGACAGTATACTGGGAAGTGCAGGTTTAACACGACAAATCCAAACCTCTGAAATCTGAAAATTTCCAAAATCTGAAACTTTCTCAATGCTGGCAGGACACCAGGAGTAGATCCATACCTGACCACATGGATGGTCACAGTCAAAACACTTTCAGTGAACTCTATGAGTACTGTATAAAAGAACCTTTTAGGTCATGTACATAAAAGATAAATGCGTGAGTACCATTCCTAAGATGTCACACTTTGTATATGTAAATATTCCAAAATCTGAAAATGTCTGAAATCCAAGTCAGTTTTGGTCTCAGGCATTTGGGGAAGGAGATATATCCTCAACCTGTACAGTTCTGCAAATATAAGACTGAGGTCAGTCTTTATTCAAGCAGCCTTTATTTATGCTACAATTCTCTTTGGAAACTTTCAGTAGTTACTTGTCAGTAGTATGTGTTAAGTGTCCTTTTCTCCATACATGACTAGCTAAATTTAGGGCCTTCAAATTTCTTAAAAATGTAATGCACTGGTTATTTTAAAAAAGAATGTAAAAGTGATTTTCTAATATAGTTAATGAGAAAACTTGACCAAAGAAAACAAAACTTAATGTGTTATTTATATCCATCATGTATACATGTATATGCACATATATAAAATATAACCAAAAAATGAGTTATTATTTGCAAATCATCTATTTGTTGTAAAAAAAATGAATGATCATTAACAAATGAGAGCAAAACACTCTATATGTACAGGTAAAATGAAAATAAAAAAGCAATAATTTAAAAAACCTTTAAACCCGATTCTCCTTTTATCAATTACTAGTCAAACTTCTTAATAATCAAAGATGCTAACAAACAATGGCTGACAACATTGATCCATAGGAATAGCGAATAGAAACTAGTCAATCCTCAAGAGAGTTGGTTTTGCTCCCCATAAAAATGTGCCTTTAATACTATTTGAATCCTGAAAGGGGTGGGGGACGACAGGAGGGAAGGTCGGGAGAGGGGAGAACAAACATTCATATTCTGGCCCATTCACACAAACCTCTCCTTGAGCATTATTGTTTGGGGAGGAGGGGGCTGCAGGCAGGGGGCCCAGGATGTTGACAGAACAGAAAGGATGTCAGGTGAAGATAGAATGCTGTGCCCTCTCTAACCAGCTGAAGGCTCAGCATGATTGTTTTCTTACAAATAATACCTGTGGGTGTTGAAACTGTTCAGATAAGCTATCAAACACACTCTTTCACTTTGCTGCTGTAACTCCATAAAATTTATTTTTATTTCTGAAGAGTACTAGGCAATAATATCTGTAGATGGCTAAATAATCTATAGAAAAATTTGTCAGGTACTTTCACTTACCTCAACTAGAACAATTCTGTACTTACTTGGAGATTCTAAAATGCAACATTTTCTAATTGGTATGATTATAAACTTCAAAATAAGATCTCTTTGTCTAACTAAAGCATTAAATTAAGTATAGAGATAATCCAGAAGGAGAATGTGTAAAATCTTTGTCACAAAACGAAAATAAATCGACACTCATTTCCGTATTTTTTTACAATTTGAGAAGTGGTCTACATATGAAAATACAGAACATATAAGTAGCATATATAGGAAATGCATTACTAATATATGGATGACACATTTTACTCAGAGGAACCTGATCATCTAGCTCAGAAACATATATAAACTGTCTAAATAAATAAGAGATAAATGGAAGAAAAAAGTAGCAATCCTCTCCATTTAAGTTAGATTTCCCTATTAAATCAATCTATATTCATACTAGGTTACTGCATCTGCAGTGTGTATCACAAAACAAATTCTGTGATTCTGTGTGTGTGTGTGTGTGTGTGTGTGTGTGTGTGTGTGTGTGTGTGTGTGTGTATCCTGAGCTTGAACTCGGAGCCTGGGTACTGAATTCTAGCTCTAATTTTTGTTGTTGGTGGTGGTGGTGGTGGTGGTGGTAGTTTATTGGAGAAAAGGGTCTCATGGACTTTCCTGCCCAGGCAGGCTTTGAACCTCATATATCAGCCTATTGTGTAGCTAGGATTACAGGTATGAGCCACCAGCACCAGCCCAAATTTATAATTTCATAAAATTTTCATATGAGCAGTCACAAATTGAGTGGAAGGAAAGTATCAATAATGCTTCATTTAAAGCTGTTTTCCATATTAGTCAATCCAAAAACTATGTAAAAATCAAACTTTAGTATAGTTTATTAGTTAAGAAAAATGAATACGAAAAATAAATAAATTTAAATATGAAAGATGAAATATTTTCAGACAACCCCATGAGGAATTTATACTTGATCAAATTCATAACTAATTACTAGGCAAAAATGTCTTACCTTCCTTACATTAGCCTTGTATTTTTCTTTTTTAAAGAAAATGTATTTAAAGTATCACTTTAAAAGTAAGTTGGTTTTTTTAAAAGACATGTTTAATAATACTAAACAAAATATTTTACACAGAAAGGCACCCAAACTGAGATATAATCGAAACTCCTACTACATAACTGGATTCCCAAGGCACAAAAAAAATTCTTTAAGTTTTTCCAAGAGTTATTATTTAATAAGTAGTTTTCCTAATAAAAAGAAAAGAGCTCAATTTGTAACCATAGGTATGGATTTGATATTTGGTAGTATGATTCTAAAAGATTTAGAGAAAAACATAGATTTGAAGTTCTTTCTCCTGATCTAAACTGCTTTATGACAAATCAAATGAAATGCTCCATGAAGATAAATGTGTCATTCATAAATGATGGAAAACAAGCAGTATTTTGATATTACAGCTTGGTTTATCCCATTGTCATTTCCCCCCTCTCTTTAATAATTACCTATGCACAAACTCTAGATGGCAATATTGCACTTACTGTACTTTCGGGAAATTGTCACAGTCGATATCCACATATCCTCTTTATCAACATTTTATGTGCCATGGATCTATAGCCTCTTATTATAAGTGTAATGAAGCAGAAGTTATTGAAGCATTTTATTGATTGCTCAGATCACAAGTTTACTGCCATACTGAATTGGCACCTTACTCGCTGAAGCAAACTGCTGACACCTTTTTTAAAAAGTGACAACTACATCTATTTCATGACCAGAAATCCATTTTCATCTCTATCAAGACAAGAATGCAATTTTCACTTCATTTAACTGATGTTAGGCCTGTTCAAAGCATGACACTTAGAAAAAGACACAAGTTTAAGGTTCTTAAAATACTTCCAGTAACTAGAATGCAGCTTGGTTTCAGGAAAGGAAAAAAAATCAACAATCCTCAAATCTACAATCTAATGTTCTTTAAAAAAAAAAATCACTTACTAGAAACTTCAGAAGTAGTTCTAATTTTGAAATGCCTGCCACACTACATTTATTTTTTAAATGTAACTTAGATTTATGCACTAAGAGATTTTGTTTAAAGGTTTCAGAAGACATTAAAGTTAGTTCAAACACGGAAATATTCTGAGTATTGCCCCAGAAAGTCTAAGTTAAGGCAAGGGCTCAATGTTTAAAGTATACACAGCACAGGAAATGAAACAAATAGTTATTGTTTCACTTATGCTAAGATTCATAAATGATTTTGATTGACCTAAAACATAGGATCTAAAAACAAAAACTTCCAACATATCCTTTATAAAATAAAATAAGATTTCTTTAAAAATAAGGTGATGAGCCTATTCTGTCAGCATTCAATGTAAATCAACTATATTTTAACCTGAAGCAATTCTGAATAGAATATTTGTATTACTACTATTATTTTATGTCTAATTATCAAATTTATTGCAAGTGTAGGCAAAGTGAATCAAGGTTAGGCTTTACAAATTGTTAAATTATCATGCTTTAAGAGAATGGAATTTAGATATTAATAAAAATAAGTTTTAATTTTAAATTGAAGAACCAATATAGTCTGAAGTTTGATGCGTATTTCTTTATCCAACAATGTATTCACAGAAGTAAACCTACAATATGGTTCCATTTTAAATAGAGAAACCTAAGTTTTGAAACAAAATTTCAATTTCATTATCTAAATTTTTCAATCCAGCACATCAAATATAGAACTTTTAGAAGTAACATACAACAGCATTTTTAAAAGTTGTTTTGCTTAAATTAGTTTAAAAAAAACTAAAAAAGACCACATATACACACAAAAACAAATTGGAAGTACTCAGGCAAAAAAAATGTATTATTCTAAGAAAACTTTATTAATTATTTATTTAAAATAGACCCAACGATACATTTTTCTAGATAAAATTAAAGAAATAACACCTTTCCCTGAAACTTCAAACATAAACAGAAATTTCTATGTTTTTCAGTGTACTGCTGAAGTTTAGAAAATGCCTTAAAAATCTTTAAAAAAAATACTGTGGATATTTTTGTCTAGTTTTGTTTAAATAATCAGACAGGTATAAATTTAACATGAAACTTGATGAGTTTCTTTTCAAGATGCTAAAAATTTAAAGTAGAATTAAAAATTGTCTCAAATTTCTTACTTTCAAGATAAATGCATTTTTAGGCCTTAAGTAGCACAAGGACCCTATGACTTCATAATTAAGATGTTACCATGAAATATGCATTTTCTTTGTAATTTTCTGAACTTCAAAAAATGACTGTAATCTATACCAACTAAGATATTCCAGGAACCGTTTTGAATGATTAATACTGAAAGTGAAATGAGCTCTTTTAAAATTAGTATTTTTGAAAAAAGAAAAAAAGCCATATACATTTGTTATTTTAAAAAATCACGGATAATTCTGTTAGGGAAGCTGGGGTTGAGGAAGAGCTATCTAAATCCAGAAGATGTTTCCAGAAATGAAAGTCTCTTCCAAATCACGTTTGTACTTTTAACACTGCCCATCAGCCATCAGGAGCAGTTATTTATATAGCTGCCTGGCACAGATCCATGGACTTTTATTCATCTTTACAGTATTTCTGAACAGACTGACATATTTTGTTTACTGACAGCAACCAAAAGCTCTACATAGCATCATAAATAAAGAAGATCATGTTTAAAAACCGCTAATATCATTTTAAAAGGTAGTGCAGGCTTGTGTTTTGGCCTCTGTTTGGCTGTGTTAGGCCTATGAATGACAGCTTCCCTGCTTGAAACACACAGAAAGCACAGCCTTCCTCATTCACTGACAGGACTGTGGTCTTTTCACACGTTCCTTCCACAGCAGTGTTTGTCCCCAAACACTGGAACTCCACACAATAGCATTCCTACTTCAACACCCCCACCAACAGCACCACTACATAACAAGAATGCTAATGAGATGGAAAGGCCCTGTCCTTGAAAGTGTTAAATACATTTCATAGGAAGCATTTATGCTACTTCAAAGATTACCAATTAAATAGATTCTGCTTAGCTCTGAGCAATTTTGAAGATATTTCCACTTTTAAGGAAATAAATGTGATAAATGTAAGACTAAGTGATTTTATGCTGTCCTATAGTATCTCATTTTAATACACATGAATCAGTATATATTTAAGACCACCCTAATGTAGTGTGCTTAATTCAGTTGCATACTATAACAGCTAAGCTAAAGTTAAAAGTTAAAAAATGAGTAAGTTCATAAACATAAAATCAGTAGCCCTGATTTTTCTTTTGAAGCTATACTATCACAATTTAGCCAAAAGATTTTCAGAGAAAGTCAAAATTTACAGTCTATAATTATTTGCCAAGCAGCAAAGAAGCATGATTTTCATATGGGATGTGAGAAGTATAATAAATGGAAATTATATTGAGCTAATATATCTTATAATTTAGAAACTTAGACTTGCTAAAAAAAAAAAAAGTCCATCCACATTTCACTTATCTATAATTCCTTATCACAATCTTACATAAAACCAGATATAAAAGACTATCCCAAAGGTCAAGTTAAATACATGTAGTTCAAATATTTATTAATGCTAAGAGATATTTGATTTTTCTTTAAATCCTACTCATAAAGATACTGCCAGGTCTAACAATTAACCAGTGAAGGCTTGATAATGCTACCATCACGGTGATTTTTCTAGACATTGGAAATAATTTAACGTATAAAGTCATGGTGTCACAACTAAGTCATGGAATAGAGACTGCAGAATACATATAACTGAACATGACTAACAATATAAAAAACCTACATGGAAATGTGTAACAGGAAAATTGCATTGCCTTTTCTTCCTTTTCATATTTTAAAATACAACTGAAATATTTTTATGAAGTTTTAATTATTTCAACTTAGTGAGACATAGGTAAGAATACAAAGTCTGTGGTGCTAAGTAGTCTTAAGTTTAGCATAATGTTAAAATTCTTACAGATTAGTTAAATAAGCAACTATGGACAGATTAAAAGTATTAAATTTTGTTCATATTTACACTTAATATCAACACAATATAGTGCTCATCATATTTGAGTCAAAGAATTTTTTAATCAAAGCAATAATTCTCAAGGCATTTCTCTTCTTACAATACGTAGAACTCTTTTAAATCTACATTCTTTCATATTAGTCTTACTGACTTCAATTTTACTATTTTTCTCATCTTGATCATTCTCACATTTAACAAAACTTAAAAAATGCTTCTCTTTAGATTTTTATTTAAACAGTATCTTTATATTGGAAATTTCATGTTTTAACATCAAATAAATAATATTTAATAATATGATTCAAAATTAAATTATTACACCTTCTAATAAGTTAAATTGAAATGTATATCAGATAAAGGATTGTAATTCAATTAGTCATAATCCATTTTATCATATCATATTATTTAAAATTAGTTACATATAATTATATCTTAAAATTAAAACATTTTAGCTTACATTAAATACAATTAAAATTTAACACCAGTTTTTATTTGATAGCTTCATAAAGACCATTGTAAAAAGTTAGATGTTTTTCTGTTTGTTATTGTGAATAAGCTTATATATTGTGATGAACAATTTTGTTTCTAGATCCACTGGAACTAGTTACAGGACAAACCACACATATTTTTTATATAAAAGTTTCTCCTGGGAAATCATTTCTTGGTAGTTCTAGATCCTTCACTCCAACACTTCCTGAACCAGACAGCAGGAGGTGCTGTATGAACACTGAGATTGGCTTTTGTTTCCCACTTCCCTCCCCTTTCTCGCTCTGCATGCAGACAGTATGCAGAGGGTAGCATGATGCTTTCAAAATAGTTACTTTCAGCATCCTGTGGTGTAAGATAATGAGCCCAGTTCGAAACTGAAATCTCCCAGTTCTAAATGTAAAATTCAGTCCATATTTAACATGGTAAAAATGTTTCACTTCTTAAGTCTAAGTACAAAGAGGATTTTTTTAATGTTGCAACTCGATTTTTACTTTTCAAATGACACCATTTATTCTGCTTTATAATGTGATCCTACTTTAAGGTAAATCGAAAATCCCTGTGTATGGCTATTAAAACATTAGTCTTTATACACACACACACATACACACACACACACAGAGTTTGGAATGGATATTTAAAGGACAAATCTACCGTAATAAAAATACATTAATCATACTTCTATTCTTTGACTACGGAAACTTACCAGGAAAATAAGTATAAATAAAGTTTCCCTTGGAATGCAGCTAATTCACAATTCCATTGCTTTGGATTGTGACTTGTTTTGTTTTAGCTCAACTTCTACAATAGCATTCTGATTTTACCCTGGTGGGAAAAAGTCCAGAAAGCTAAATCTTCAAATGACTTAGGAGCTATTCATTTTCTTATTTAAAGTAACTGGTTATAGAATTTTCACATAAGGAATTGCCTTTGCTTTGCATGTTGCACGCCAAGAAAAGATGAGACATATGACATCCCATACCAAAAGACAGATACAATTAGCCCAATTATTGTTGGTTTTCAGATTATAGAAGCCCTTTGGCTCCCTAACAGGCACTGAGCTCACAAAATACTTGTCACAGTTCTTTTATGACACGATGCTAATTGCTGCCTCTATAAAACCAAGTACACTTTTAAAACAAACAATAAAGTTCTAAAAGGGAGATGACTCACCTGTTCGTAATATTTTTTTGCAGACTTTAATCGTTGGTACAGGGCCAAAAGAACTTCTTGGATGTACATCTTAGCTCCTGAGGGGCTGAAACCTTCTCCCTTTGAGACCCAAAGTGGTCCCCGCAAAGGTGTGATGGAATTTTGCAGGCATTTTTCAAGCAGAGGAACTATTCAAGAAAAGATAGGGGAAAATATTCTTTTGACCCAACCAAAATACATTGCCTGGAACCCAGCCCCAATGCCAGAAATAACTCTTAACATCTATTATTTATATCTGACCTAGGTTAAGTCTTAAGACAGGCAATTCCTGCATTACTAGTGGCCACCATGAGGATGTATTTATATTGAGACAACCCCCTCCCTGCCCCAAGCAAGACTCATAAGCTTTGTGAGCACACCTGAATAGTTCTGAAGTGTGCCTAACTAGCTGCACCGAGTGTCATGGTGTGCACTGATTGCCTTATCTTCTCATTTATCACAGATGAGTTGGAACCAACCTTGCTGAAATCTACTTGCATTGTCCTGATAAAATTGCAAGACCCATGTTGTTTCTGTGTATAGCTTCCTGTAGAGGAATCTATGTACCAAAAACATCACATCTGGAAATTATTCATAAAATATAATTCACACCTTTATGAGCCATCTTGTTTCCAGGCTTATTATTGCAATTCTTTAAATAACCCATAAAACAGGGTGGCAAGACTGTTTAAAAAAAGTAGGGGGAGAATCTGAAGGAAGTATTCTATCATACTTTTTTTAAGTCCCTGGGATATAAACTAGTCAAGATTCTGAAGTGCTATTCCAGCATGAGCTTTGTAAACAGATAAAAGATATTTACTTGTGGGCCTGTAATGCAACATCCATATGGACTTGACAGACATGTTTACACAGTTCTTCACATGATTAGCTTATAAAGTCTTTCTAGTGTAAAGCAGTCAAATAACATGGCAAGTAGCAAATATTTTTCAAGATTTAATTTTCCTCTGAAAAGTCAGAAATCTTAGGCATCATTGGGAACCCAGAGGAAGATAAAAATCATAACACTCATAACTTGGTCTTTATTTAAATGTTTATACTGTATATGGTTCAAACATACACATATAAAATAGCCATATGTCTCTGTCTTATTCTAGTATATATTTTTACTAGGAAAACAGAACTAGATCACCAGAAGAAAAAATAGGTCTGTGCCATTGCTTGTGTTATATATTGTCTATTTTATGTGAAGAGGTCTAGCATAGCGATCTGGAAACTGAATTACAATTAAGTTCAGCTGAGCTGCTGAGAGGCTGAGTTATGCAAATAACTTCTGCTGAAATTTGCTCTCAGAGTTGTGCATTTTATGGCTCCTAAGTTCTATGACTTTTTCTAAAGCACAACTAAAAGTCAAATGTATTCAATGCTTAGGAGAATGTTGAAGCTAGCAATAAACATTTTTGCCATTGTAAATAAAATTAAAAAGAAATTATGACGTGTTCTCAGATGTATGCATAAATTTCATTCATCTAGTTTTAGAAAAAAACCTGAATTCTTGACATTCACCTATCCCATTTTTTACACTCTTAAAACATAAATCTTTGTTTAGAAGTTTTACCACAGCAAATGCCTCAAACTTTTCAAATATCTATAAGATCATATATACTATAAAAATAAAAATAAAAGAGAAACAACTCATTTTCAGAAGTACAATTCCTAAATCTTAAAACATACAAATAAATTTTGATTATAATTTTTTCTAAAGAAAGCTCAAGAACTCCTAGTTAACAACTATAACATTTATACATTGACTATAACATTCATATATCACTATTAAATTTTAATTGACCCACCTTTAATGGGAATACTCATTTAGCCTAGCATATTTGTGAATATTGCAAAGCACTACATTGATAGGTATTAAATTTAAACAAAAGTTTTTAACAATTGTGAAGCAAGTGATACATTTTAAATTCACATAATAATCTTAAATTTAAACTTGAGAACTTTCATCAGGTTCATCATTTATCTACATTTGTCACAAAATAACTTGGATTCTTTATGTAAACCTGACCAATGCCAACAAAAGCATTTAGTTGATTTTTCTACCACAAAACTCTACTCCTGCTCCCCCCAACTTTGTAAACTTGGGGGGAAAAAGATTAAAATTGTATCACAATGTAAGCAGTGTCAGAACTGATACTGGATATAAAATAGCTCCCTGGCTCCACATGATTTATGTCATTGGGAATACTGTGGAAACCAGAAACGGTAAAGCAAAGAAAGAAGCATTCACAAGCAGGTTTTATAAGGGACTTCAGAATCTGCTCTGAATTTGTTGAATAATCTGTTCAGTATTCCAGCATCTCCCTGCTGGAAGCAGGGTCCTCATTATAACCACAAGAGCACTAATAAAGGTTAGCCTCTGAACTAGGGATTAGAAGGCTCTTTCTTTTAGGAAGCTGCAAACTAGTAACTTTGATGATCTTCTTGAAAAGAAAGACAAAGCACACTCCAAGAACAAAAATGTTTCCACTAAGTAGGAAGGTATAGAAAACATAAGAAAATGATATGCCTAAATACTTGGAAAGGAAGTATAAATCAGCCTAATATGCTATATTGAGAAAAATAATCAGAAATACTCAGAAATTAACCAGTCTGAATTAAAGAACTCTCTATGTTGGGGCTGTTGGGGAAGAAGCTTTGGCAGAAGATGTAGTTTTGAAACTTAAGTGAATAATTGGTTCATTAGGTTACTTGACTTATCAACCCTAGCCATAGCTTTTAGTGTATAATATTTTAAAATTTTTATTGAGTATTCATAATGTTCTATACTAAATAAGAGTGTACAAATATTTTTTAACAAATGGTTTTTTTCAATTAAGTAGTTAGCCATTTCTCCTTTTCTGAAGTAAAATTCCATAGTTATTAAACACTGTTGTATAAATATGTGCAAGAAATTAAGGAAATGATTTAGAAGTGCCAATAGTGTTAGCCATAAGAGCACAAACTTAGAGGTTACTAAGAGCTAGCAAAGCTCAAGATTGATAATCAGTGAAAACATATTTGCTTTTCCTATGGAAGGAGCTCCAGGAGATTATATTTTTTTTCAAGATATTCTATGTTTCTATGTCCTTCCAAAACAGATACTTCTTTCTCCCTTTTCAAACTACTTACTTATTATTGCCTGATTTAAGGTCGCCCTGTGTTGTTAGTGTTTGTGTGCCAAACTACCTACACACAAGCATTTCTTCTTACATGGAAAACTTTACTATAGATATTCTACCTAGTCTTCTCATTAAACAAGGCCTCAAAACCTTATATTACATGAGGTAACTAAAAATCATCCCAAGCCAGGCACTGGTGGCTTATACCTACAATCCTAGCTACTTAGGAGGCTGAGATCTGAGGATGATGGTTCAAAACCCACTCAAGCAAACAAATTGGTGAGACTCTTATCTCCAATTAACCAGCAGTAGGCCAGACACAGAGATATGGCTCAAGTGGTACAGCACCAGTCTTGAGAGGAAAAAGCAAAAAGCCAGTGTGAAACCTTTAGTTCAAGCCCCAACACTAGCACACATACACACACACACACACACACACACACACACACACACACACACACAAATAGTAATGACAATCCTTTAAGTTTAGTAATACAGTATCAGTCAAATGGCATTATTCTACAGATCATTTCTACCACTGTAAAGGTAAAACATTATGTTTAATTGCAGATTACATATTTAGAGTAAATTGAAAAGTACTCATCTCAATGTATTCAGGACCAAAACTGAGAATTTTGAGCATAGCACGTAACTCACTTCATTGGATAGAACTAATACTGAGTATCGTGGATAGAACTAATACTGAGTATCGTGGGTATAGAGATCAAATGACCCAAAGTAGTCAAAACCCTAATTTCATACCTTTCTTACTCATATTATTTTGCTTCCTTTGAATTTCTTCCCCTTTGCACCTGTGAATTTATTTTTACCTTGAAAAGTCATATCGTGTTAGTTATTCAGAATTATTTGTTCTTCTCTCTATGCTTGCTATAGGTGTGTGTGTGTGTGTGTGTGTGTGTGTGTGTGTGTGTGTGTGTGTGTGTGTGTGTGTGTGTGTGTGTGTGTGTGTGTCAGAATTAATGTGTGAAATCAGGGCCTTTTATTTGCTAGACAAGTGCTCTACCACTTGGGTTATGCCCCTAACCCTTTTTATACTAGTTATTTTTCAAATAGGGTCTTTTGCGAGGGCTGTGCTGGACCACAATGTATACCTCCTATGTAGTTGGGGTGACAAATATGAGTCTCTGCGCACAATTTTTATCAGGTATAAAATTTGTGTCCAATCTGGCCTCTTAATTACAAGCCTCCCAATCTCAGCGGCCCAAGTGGCTAAGGCTGTAGGTGTGGGATAACACAGGTGGCTTTTTATAGCATTTTAACATACTGTTATTTGTCCCTAATTCATTTTTATTAGTCCTTATCAGCTCCCTTTCCACTCCTTCTTCCACTAAATCCAAAAGCCTTTAGATTTTTGAAGTCATGGTGCTTTGTTTAGTTAGTTTTGGTTTTTTTTATTTGACAAGAAACAATCCTATACATTTATGGATATAATGTGATGTATATACTGTAGAATTAAAATCAGGCTAACTAGCATATTAGGTCAAAATGTCTTATTAGTTCAACAAATGTCTTTAGCCTATGTGAGCAGTCTATTGGGTACATTTTATGAGCATATATACAGGTATGCACAGAATCACTCCAAACCTGTAATTTTCAATAACCTAATAAAAACTTGACCAAAATTTGATTGAACAAGAATACACAATTTTTGAAGCATAGAGTATATAAATTATTTTCTCTTAATATTTCTTAAAAATTATTTTTGAAGACCAAGGAGGAAAATAAAAAGATCCATAAACATTTGCAATGAAACATTTTAATTAGTAAGGAGTCCAGAAGTATGTATTTTTGAAAGTCCTCAGAAACTTCTTTATCCTGCACTGTCATAAATCATGCTTCTGTAGAGAACAACATATAATAAAAAAATTTTTAATGAAGCAAAATATAGATTAAGGTCAAGATATCTATTTTAAATACAAGAGTTAATTCCTTCTAAGGACTCCAAACACAATGAGTTAAAATGCTAAATACAAAAACAAGCTTCTCAGTCTTCAAGATCTTATGCTCTTACCATCTCATTATTGATTTTTAAAAAAGCTTGAATTGTTCTTAGATATATGATAGGAGGACTCCATGACACAGGGCTCCAAGTCCTGCTAGACACAAAGCTAATAGAACTTATTGTCCAGACCTATACCAAGGGAACACACGGACTCCTCAAGCAACCTCTACCATTACAGCACACTCTCTGGATACTGCATTTGACTCTACTCTGAAAGCTTAATAAAAGAGGAGTTTTAAATTAATTTATTTTCAAAAAAGCACATGAAATAATCAAAGGCTTTACTCACCTGCTTCTAGTTTAAAATTAAAATTCATGCCAATTAATGTCTAGAATCATAATTCACATAATACTGTAATTTGCACCTTTCAGTCAGAGTTACGTGAGACTAGGAGCAAAGTACTGCCCAAAGAAGTTACTTGTGAAGAATCCATTCTATACTCTGTGACAGGCAGCAAGCGAATAGATCTGAGCTTCAAAATACTCATGGTTAGCAGATATGGCTTAAAATACATTAAAACACTTGGAAATTTCCAACCAACCCAAATGGAATATTTTGTTTTTGTTTTTAAATTGACAGTGACCTAAAACATATTCTTTTGGGCTAACCAAACCAATGTGAGTTCTTAAAAGATGTTAATATTGACTGCTTTTCAGTCTAGGGGATATGCTTTCAGGGATCCTGAGATAGTGCCAAGGTGTGTGTGCGTGTGTGTGTGTGTGTGTGTGCACACGCTCTCCTTATCCAGCTTTAGATAACAATTGGAAAGCTCCTAGTCCCAGAACAACTAGCAGACGCCAAAACATGGTCTTCTGGGAAGATGAAATGCTGGAGAACAAACTGTCTCCTATGTCGCTTGATTTATATCAATGAATTTTTATTCAAACAAAACCAAACTAACAGCTGCTGTGTACTTTTGTTTACATGAAATATGTCAAATCTTATTGTCCCTAAGGTACTTATGAGAAAAGATTTAGCAGTCGTTTTCTTAAATACCGATGCCTACCCAAATTTGGATTTTTCCTCCACTGAACAAAATGACAAGCACACGATTGCTATACTTAGAGCAATCTTTCACAGTTGCTTTAGTTTTTCAGTGATCCTATTAAACTGACGGTACATTGCCGTGGGGTCTACAGTGCTATAATACTGCTGAACGAGACATTGATTTGTATGATAGGATCAAACAGAAGAGGGATGCACTGGGGGAAAAATTCCTTAGGTCATATTGTTTTTACCTGAGTAAAATTTAATTTGGACTTTGTGACCTTTTCAGGACACCTGGTTATTTTAATTGCTGATAGGTGAATGGACATTGACGTTGAGGCATAGGAAATAGAAAATCTTAGAAAGTCTCCTTGGTTTTGAAAATGCAGCTTGAGTCATGCCTTTTCTTAAACTGAACGAAGTAGCTGTGCATTAAATATGCTGGCACATCTTCTGCTTGAGCAAGTGGACCGAAATGGTGTGAATTGTTAATGCCTTGCTGCTTTGGTTCACGGCTTGTGATTGATCATTTGTAACTATATCTACTCCTTGTTCCATGAAATCAAGTATGGAGTAATGGGTTCATCAGATTTTGGGGTTAAATTGAGAGTGAAGAGGTACTGTGTGTGGAAATAAGAGTTGCCATGTTCAGGGCTGGCCTTGTAACAGCATGGAATCTAAAGGCGATATTCAAAACCACTTCACTCATCATACGCTTACTGATTCTGAATAGGGCCCATTTGCAGGGGACATTTGGTAGTTTTCCAATACGCTTTATGCCTCTTTCTACTTCCACCACCATGCACATCTCTTTTCCATACACCCCCAGTAACACATTGGTAGAACAGGTCAGCATACACAATTCATTTATTTAAATGACTTGATTTATACAAGTAGAAATAAGCCGGGATTCTATTGTCTGAATCTTGCCTTTCCTCTCAATAAAAATAATAGACTGTGTGTCTTTGAAAAGAAAAGTCTCTTGGACCCTACATTTTTTGTAATTTAAAATTTACTGTAAAGGTGATGTACAGAGGGGTTAAAAGTGTAGCAAAGAGAGAAAGATTTTTGGATGGTTAAAATGCAGGCAAAATTTTGGCTGTGAGTTAAATAATCATTTCAATACAATGAATTATTATGTGCTTAAAAATGAAAAACAAATGTAGCAGTCTCCTGTGAACTCTCTGAATTCCTTGGGCATCTGAAATATTGGATATGTAGTAAAGATGTAAAGTAATTTAATTATACTGATACATGTGTACCTTAATATTACTTTAAGTATTGAGAAGCAGCTATATCTAAGCGTATTTTTGTGTGATAATGGTCAAACTGTTGAATATATATGACACAATTTATAAAATTAAAAGCTCTGTAAAAGAAAATTAAGTATTTTGCCAGGCGCCGATGGCTCACGCCTGAAATCCTAGCTACTCAGGAAGCTGACATCTGAGGATCGGGATTCAAAGCCAGTATGGGCAGGAAAGTCTATGAGACTCTTATCTCCAATAAACCACCAGAAAATCGGAAGTGTGCTGTGGCTCAAGTGGTAGAGTGCTAACCTTGAGCTGAAGAGCTGAGGGACAGCACCCAGGCCCAGAGTTCAGGCCCCATGACTGACAAAAGAAAATGAGAGAGAGAGAGAGAGAGAGTTGATTTAAGAAAGTCTAGAACATAAAATTAATAAAATAAAAATTAAGAAACAGTAGAAGCAACCATCTTTAGAAATACCATTATATTTGCTTGATTCAATAACAGTTTTATTGGTTTCAATGACTATTTGTTATTTATATTTCTATTCTCAAATGTCAAGTCCAATGTTAAACAAGGCACAAATAAACTTTTGAGCTAATAAGAAAAAAATGGAATAGAAAACATAGTAAAATTGAGGAACAAAATTAAGTATACAAAGCACTTATATATATGTAAGGAACATTCAAAAGCAAGCTAATTATAAAATATCTCAAAATGCAATCACACTACAACAAACTTCAAAAATGCAGACTTTTATTTTCTTTTTAAGTGTAAAAATAAGTAATAATTCCTGAGAAACATACCTAATTCAGAGACCTAGGAGTCAATAATATTAGTAAAGTAGTTCTGTCCTATTAAATGCAACCGCTAAGTAAATATACTGCTTATATTTAAATGGTTTGTTTAAGATGCAATATATATGTGTGTCATGAAAATGTATAGTTTAAATGTAGCCAAAATCTTAACAGTTTTATTGATTACTATGAATTACTTGAGAATTTTTTTCTCCATGTTTTTCACAAAAGCAGAATTTCCTTCTAACATTTTATTCATGTTTGTCTACTATGCCTTCTATTTTCTAAACCTCTTAGAAGAAGATAAATTTTTGCTAGTTGACTTCTTTTGAGCTTTATAATAAATAGTAATAATTAGGATTACTTGTCGCCATTGGCAATTATATTTACTTTAATTTGTTTTATAATGAACGTCTGGGATCATGAAGTAGTCATTAGAGCAGGAGTAATGATTTTGGTGTTAGAGTTCAGAGACTAAGAGAACTGAAAACAAGAACATAGAAAGGCACATTCAAAGAGAAGGCAGAAAGTACAGACTTGGTTAAAAATTATAACTCATGCAACTTTACCCTAACAGAACCTAGGAGAGATGATCATATGCTCATGAAGAAAAACAGTCTAATTGTCAAAGACTTCCAAAGAGAATTTCTTGTAGAAACCAAAGTAACTATGAGTAGATTAGCTTTAAAAGTGTTCATATCACACACTGCTGAATTTTTATATTTAATGGAGGATGAGAGTGATCTAATTATAATGGAAAGATTCCAGGGGCTGGGGGTTTAGCCCAGCGGAAGAGCACCTGCCTGGTGAGCGCAAGGCCCTGGGTTCAGGTCCTCAGATCTGGGGGTGGGGGGAAGCTATAAAATAAATAAATTAATTAATTAATTAAAAAAAAGATTCCAACAGTCACTAAACGTCTTTTAAAAAATGTATTATCTTCTATAGGCCAATGGTAAAAGTATAAATCAGTAATTACTTAGTCCATCCTATTTTTTTTCATCTAAGCAACAAGGGTAGCCTAAGTCTAATGCCTGAAATCCACCTGGAGACTCTGAGAACCATTTCTTAAAGCCCTGATGCCAAGCAAACTCACAAATGGCAGGAGATTTTTCTAAGAGCTGTAGATTTTTACAGAGCTGCAGCTTTCCAATCCAAAGGCATAGCTCTTTGGGCAGTGACAATTTTTGCTCTAATCACACTTAAAAACTGATAAATATTGCCTGCCCAGGTATCCTTCTTCAGCAAAAGGCCTAAATTTTCACATTTAACTGTAACAAGTAAAGATAAATACCAGAAGGATTTATGGCTTGATGAGAAGCAAATGCTTCATTATAAGGAAAGTTTATCCAAAGGCTTTAATCTTTTTTCCCCTGAAATTTTTTAATAACAAATTATAAAAAATGGTTTGGCAACCTTCAGAAAAGCAAATAGCAGTCATAAGACATAGCATAAGGTCAGTTAATAATCAATAAATATTTAATTAACAAAGAGGAAGACTCTTAGAGAAATCCCCAACACCCCAGATAGCCATTATTTCTTCCATAGGGAAGCAAGTGCCAGTAGATTGTACCTACCATCTACTGTCTTTAAGTAAATATGGATGCCCCCTTCTAAGGTATTTGATATATATGCAACAAGGTGAAGAACAAGCAATGGTGGTAAACATTAGGATTTCCTATTTAAGTTTTCCGTTTAAAATTCATGATTGCTTATCAAGGACTTGAGGCTGGAAGATTATAGTTGGAGGCCAGCTCAGGCAAAAAAAAAAACTTTGCCAACTTAAAGCAGGGCTGGAGGTAGGCTCGAGTGGTACAGCATCAGCTTAGCAAGCATGAGGGCTTGAGTTCAAAACCCATACTTCCCCCTCAAAAAAAAAAATCACAATTGCCTCTTTTTTTTAGTCAAAGTGAAATAGATATCTTAATATCCAAAACAAATTTAAGAAAGTTATGAGTAGATGCTGCTTTGACTTACAATTGTTTGCCTAAAAAAAGTAAATAAGGGAAACCAGTGCGCGCGTGCGCGCACACACACACACACACACACACACACACGTGTGTGTGTATGCACACACAAACCTCTGGAGTGGTCCCTGTGTGGGGGTTTGGTATGCAGGTTATAGTCTTCTGGTTTATCCAGCTCTAGTTGAGAAAGCCAAGATGTCACCCCTACAGTCTAGACTGTCAATGATTACACAATTCCACAACTAGAAAAAAAAAAAAAAAAAAAAGAGCAGTACTGGTCATACAAAGGCCTGGCTAGATAACTTTTTTTTTTTAATTGCCAAGCCTGGGGCTTGAACTCAGAGCCTGGGCACTGTCCCTGAGCTTTTGTGCTCAATGCTAGTGCTACAGCTCCATTTCTAGTTTTTTGGGTACTTAACTGGAGATAAAAGTATCATGGACTTTCCTCAAAAAGCTAAACTACTAAATAAAAAACTTGGAAGTAGAAATCCTATGAATCAGTATACAATGTCCTAACATTTGGAAACTTTGCAGTGAAATTACAGGATCGGGTAAAAGTAGCAAATTGTGAGCCATAACTCAGGGACTTCAGTTGACAACAAGTTCTATTCACATAGGTAAATGATATTGTGTGACTAACAAGAATAATAATGCAGTGGTAGATTACACAATGCGGTAGAGCTGTTTTAGTCATCATTGATTTGGAAAATTGCAATTTATGGCTTCACAAAGAGTTATGCCACCAGAATGGTGAGGGTCCACTAAGGTATATTTAACCTGGGAAGGAATATATTTATATTTATATATATACAAACATATAATATATGAGCACATGTGTATAATATATAACTTATATATTATATATTTTATATAATTATATATTTATTTATATTTGAAGGGAAATCATATGCTAGGAATAATTAAGACTAATAGCAAATGTTTGAAAGAATAAATTTTAGTCAGCTATAAAATAGATTTAAGGAAAAAATTATGCTTGCTAGAAATAGAATAAACATCTATGGACATTTTTTGAAGACAAAGGAAGACGGTTTATGAACAATGTGAGAGTTTTGTAGTGTGAAGATCAAAAGTAAATCAATTAATAACATTCTAAAGCAGATCTTCAAAAAAGGGACTCATTATCATTTGTTTCATACTGCACTATGTGTTAATAAGTGAGAATCTTCTAGCTTTTAAAATTCTATGGAATATGGCAAAATACCATTAAAGTAGGTGAATTACTAAGTAGCAAGAATGAGAACTACCCACAAAAGAAGTAAACAGTGAGTAATTTGTTGTAATTTAATCCAACAAAAATTGAATTTAATCCATCTCTTTTAAAGTATTTTCACTTTAGGCATCATAGCATAATTCTATACTTAAAATTGTTTATTTTAACACTTATTTATTGAAGATCTAGCACCTCGTTTCATGGGAGATATGAGAAGAATTTTGGAGAGTTTATTTTTCAGTACTATGTAAACAAAATGCTTTCTTTTTGCTAGAGATAAATCCTATGCATGAAAGAGAAATTCTGTATAATCAAGTCTTTACAGCATGTGGAACAAAGGGAATGAAAGAAGTTTTGAAAAGGGTGCATGAGAGGGGAAAACAAATAGAATCATATTTAAATAATGCTTTTAAACTTTGGGGCCGGTACTTCAGTTACGCCTTGAGGGACTGAGAATCTGGTGGTCCAGCTAAGCTATGCCTGAAATCTTGACCCACAAAAATTGAGAAATAGGATAAGTTTGTTTCAGCTGCTAAACATTGGGAGAGGTTTGTTCCATAATAATAAATTGTTAATACCGATTTTAGGTAGTGTGTTCTATTATCGTGCAAAATATTCACTACCCCTTCCATTCTACACACCTGGCTGTGTCAGTATGATACACCCCACAGTGGTGAATTAAAGAAATGACGTGTGACTTGATTTGACACGTGTGAGTACAGATGTAGTCAACCAAGAATGATGAGTAACACTTGGAGTTCTATGGGATACAGCAAAAAAAAAAAACTACAGAGATTTGGGAGTCATTTGTTACACTAACATAATATACCTGACTTACCTAAGTTACTGAATGTTAGATGAGAAATTGATTACTCTGAGTGGGCGTAAAATAGCAGGAGCTCCGGGTGAGGGTGCTGGACACTGCCCGAGTCACTTCAGTGCCAGTGACATTAAGTGCACTGATTCAGCAACAAGAAGGAGACTGTGCTGAGCACTTGTGAGATGCAGAGGATTAAGTTAAATGGTTAGGGAAAGATCACATGAGAAAGCTTTCTGAGATCAGGATATAGGGTGCAATTTTTTTCTCATATATTATTTGCCATGTAAAGTTTTGAACAAAATACAATAAAGGAGTATTTCATTTTTTCCAAAATAATGAGTTTATTTTTGAATATTTTTATACTTGGCCAATTTTTATAAAGATGAGCCAAATTTAAAGAATTCCAGTCGGAAGTCAAAGGGAAATATTACTTAATATGTAATTAAGAATAGTGTTTTCGCTAAGCCCTGGTGGCTCACACCTGTAACCCTAGCTACTCAAGAAGCTGAGATCTGAGGATCGTAGTTGGAAGCCAGAGGAAAATTACTCTTTCACAATATAAAGAATTAAGATCCTTAAGTAAAATTTAGTTGTTTCATCAGTGAATGTTATGTGATAATATTTGTATCAAAGCCATGCATAAAAGCCACCTTGAAATTTAATGGCAGAAAACAATAAGCTTTTATTTAGCTCATGAAACTGAAAATCAGTTGGGTGATCCTTCTGGTCTTGGCTGCTTGCTTACATGTCTTGGAATAAGGGGCTGTTAGGGGCTGGGAAGGTACCTCAGTGGTACAGTGCTTGCTTTGCCTGCAGGAGGCCCTGGGTTCAATTCCTCAGCACTATATAAGCAGAAAAAGCCAGAAGTGGCGCTGTGGCTCAAGTGGTAGAACATGAGGGACAGTGCTCAGGCCCAGAGTTCAGGTCCCATGACCAACAAAATAAGGGGGGCTGTTAGTTGAACCAAAAACTTTGACTGAGACAAATCCAGTGAATCAGTTCTCAGTATTTAAGAGATTATGGGAGATTCATATTATACACAATCAGTTATTTGAAAGTAGACAATTTGTGGCATTTAGTAGACTTAAAATGTCTAACCACTACCCATATATGGTCCCAAACATTTCATTCATTCCAAAGCAAAAGGAGTTATGCATTAAGTAGTTTCTAATCAAACCCCTTCCCCACCAAACATCGACAATTATCAATTTGCCTTCTGTCTCTAGAGATGTATCCACTCTTGTTGTTGCATATTATGGAATCATAAACATATATTACCTTTGTGTCTGTTCCTTTTTCAGAACACAATATGTTTAAGATTCATCCAAATGGTAGCATTGTCAGCCCTTCATTCCTTTTAATGATTGAAGAGCATCCCTCCTCCCCTTTCTTTCTCGCTCCCTCTATATGTATACATATATACACATATTTATATACACACACCCCAATTTATAGTTCAATAGTTCTATTGGGTATCTCAGCAGAACTGAGAAAGGTGCTCTAACCATGAGACCAAGTTGGTATGGAATTCTTAAAAATACCAGCTAAGCATTTGCTAGCTCACACCTGTAATCATAGCTATTTGGGAAGCTGACACCAGGCAGATCAAAGATGGAAGCCAAGTTGTGCAGAAAATCTGCCAATGTTCTATTTAAAAGTAATCAGCAAAATGCCAGGCTGGAGATATGGATCAAGTGGTATAGTGCTATCAATGAACAAGCAAACTGTGTGACGCTGAACATGTCAGTTCAGCCTCAGTACTGCCAAAAGAAAAAGATAGACAAATACAGAGAGAAATAGTGGAAGGAAGGAGAGAGGGAGGAGGAGAGAAAGATGGCTCAGTGGTAGAGCACTTGCCTTGCATGCCTGAGGCCCTGGGTTCAATTCCTCAGCACCACATAAGAAAAAAGCCGGAAGTGGTGCTGTGGCTCAAGTGGTAGAGCGCTAGCCTTGAGCTGAAGAGCTGAGGGACAGCACCCAGGCCCAGAGTTCAGGCCCCACAACCGGACCAAAAAAAAAAAAGAAAGACAGAGACAAAGAGAAATAGAGAAAAAGTAATAAATAACTGATTCTAAGAGCAAATAACAGCAAAAGATATCAAGATTTATGGAGTGTCATTGACTTGGTTGTTTTCTCACTGTGATGATGCGTATTATGTAGTTTTGTTTGCTTCTTTCTTATTTGCTTGCTTTTGTAACCTTGGTGGTATCTAGCAGCTTATATTGTGTCATGTAGCTGGAATATATAGTTTTTGTTATTTTTTTTATCAAAATGGTTGTGTATAGAGAACACAGAAGCCTGACTTAAACTTTATAATAAGTAAGACATATGTAGAATTTGAGTTTAATGGGTCACAGCAAGTAAATGTAGCTGGGATTATTTCTAGCTTCAGAAAATGTCAGCCTAGGATGCAGGCATTTCATGAGTTACCACCACTCCTAGCTTCTCATGCCTGTCTTCCAGTGCAAGCTGTGGCTACTTGTTCTTTTACCATGTGGTGAATCTCACCTAAAACTTCAGTCTGGAGACGAGATTAAATCCTTGTAGGCATTGGAAGTTGAAAAAAATATTTGATTTGTTTCTGCTGATTTTTAAGAGCAAACATCCTAGACAGCCCCTTAAAATATAATGGAAGAGGAATTCCACATGTGCTATCCTTAAATTGTTAATATCAGGCCTAAGAGGACAGCATTAGATCTGATGACATAAGTTCTGTTCTTTTCTGTTATTTTAGTCTGTACTGTAGGATAAAATGGAAATGAGCTACCATTAAACTCATCAGGGTCATTCATTAGCTGTTAAGGTAAACGCAACCAGTTAAAGTTACTCTCAGTTCATCACAAGGTTTTGATTATGGTTCTGAATTTCATAAACTCAGATTGTCGCCTCACCCATAAGAAGTGGTAGACTTGCTATAAAAAGAATACTCTATATGAGTTAGAATAGAATAACTACAGCCTGGAATTGGTGGCTCAAACATATAATCCTAGCTACTTGGAAGGTAGGTAGAGATCAGAGGAACTCAGTCCAAAGCCAATGCAAACAAACAAATGAAAAGTTCATGAGATGCTGGACCACTATCTGGGCACGGTGATGAACTTGCCATGCCAAGCTATGGGGGAGCACAATGACTGGATGTGAACCATGTACCTGGTATCCCAGTGACATGGAAAGCATACGTGGGAGGACTATAGTCCAAGCTATTATCTCAAATGTAATCAGGCCGAAAAGGAGGTGAAGGGTGGAGTGGCCCAAGTGGCACAACACTTGCCAAGCAAACTCCAATTCCAAATCCAGTGCTGCATCCCATCCCCCAACTACTGTAAGAAGGATTACACGTTAAGGAATTCAACTTTCTAAAGGAATCAAAGAGAAACAACACTGGGTTGAAATATGCTTCATTATTATGATCACAATAAAACATTAGTGTATGCATGAAAATCAAATAAAAGATTCAGACGCGGAAGGAAACAGAGTGCTTTAGAATAAAGGTAAACATCTATTTCCAAGCATATAGATTTGATAGATATAAAAGAGAATCAGGAGCTGAAGGCCAAGCACGGACAATGCATTCAAGTCTAACTACAACCTTAAAGAGGTCATTATGAAATGGAAAATGCCTTGTTACAGAATCAAAAACAATTAACCAAGGCCCCAACAGATGAATAAAGATAAGATCTTAGAGACTAGACTTAGAATCATCATCCAGAGGAGTCACAGTCCCAAATATTGTGGAGAGGCAATATTTATGTTATGGAAACATATATAGTAAAAAGCAATCCCCTTTAAGAACAGAACAATTACATAAAAAATGTGCATAACATGAGGATAAATTGGAGAAGTATAAAATATTCAAAGGAATATTGGGTGAAACCTAAAACTTTATTGGTTTGCAATTAAGAAGCAAAGGCAAGATGAATTATATTATAGGGGAGCCAGGCAAAACTATAATGGATCAAGCATTAACATCTAAATTAGATGTTAAGATTGTGGGAGAACACATCCTTGGTAGGATTATTTGACTTAGAGAGTAAAAATTAGCATAAGCAAAGCATTGCTATTGACAAATTTGGAATTTATTCATCTCTCTAAGAGAGACCTTGCAAAAAATGTTTCCAGCAACATAGGCTACATAAATACAAGCGAGGATCAGAAAGAACAAGAACGGAAAGAAAAAAAAGAAAAGAAAAAACCTGTAGCAAATAATGCTAAACCTCAAGACTTTTACAAAAGTGAACATTTCTGAAAAAACAGGTGTTCAGTAAAAACAACTCTGTTTTCACTGCATTTGATGTTGGTATAATTTGTGGAGAGGAAGGGAAAAAACAAAATGTTTAAATAGGGATACAGGTGGACCCATTGCAACAATGAGATGTACAAGTTGTTATGTCGAAAAACGAACTTTGGGGGGGGGGGGAAGGGGAGGGAGCGGGGGGGGGGGGGGGAGAGGGGAGAGGGGGGGGGAGGGGAGAGGAGCCGGGGAGCGCAGAGGGAGGAGATGGGAAGAGGAAACAAAGGAGGTAACAATTCTTGATAAAAAATGTACTCATTACCTTGCTCATGTAATTGTAACCCCTCTGTACGGTATTTTCACAATTCAAAAAAGTTTTTAAAGTGAAATCAAAAAAAGAAAAAAGACAACTCTAACATAGAAAAAGAAATAACAGCTATAAATGTTAATTCAAGATCAGGAGCATTCAGAAAAGGAAAGCCTTTCGTAGGAAATGCCAAAATCTTGGCTCTGAGAGCAACAGAAACACTATTAAAAATTTCAATCCAGAAGTTATGTTCCAACGGGCAATGAAGTAGCTACAAGGGGGAGAGGGAGCTATGTCCATGAAGTACATTTCTTGGGGCTTTAACAATTTCATAAGTGGAGGCTCTTATAACAATGCTGCTAGAAAACAACACTGAATGGTCCACCTAAAATCCAGGTGGGCAGTAGGCTATCAGACAGGAATCACCTTCAGTTCACTATGAGGTACAGAATTATTGGTGACTGGGAAGGAAAAGGGTATTAAGATGTTTGGGATTTCATGCAAAGAAAAGTAACCTTTATGATGGTGTGTTTTGATAGTGTGTATCCAGTGCAAACTTGCAAGCGATGCAAGAATGCACCACTGTCAGCAAATCTCTTTGAGAATAATAACTTTAACAGAAACAGTGATAGCTAATTTCATATAATTCCATGTATCAGGCAATTGTGTGAAGTACTTTACCTGTAATTCATGTAATTTTTGCAGTGGTTTATTGAGGTAAATATTGTAATCCCTGTTTTACAAATGAAGAAATTGATTCTCAAAGAAGCCAATTTTTTTTTAAAAAGTCATTACACTAAGAAATGCTTGAACTCTGGTTTCAAATTTTGAGAACTTAACCACTTTCTTTGGGATGAGAAACCATGCACTACTCTATTTTTCCTCAAATACTGAACATACATCATGCCATAACTAGTTCCTCAAGCAGAGATTGCTGTTCAACAAGTTATATTTCTGGTGATAACACTGATCAATAGCATAAACTAGCCTTTTGGGAAAAATTGCTTTCTCGCCAGGTGTCTGTAACACGAGCTACATTCTGAAGAGCCACAGTTCAAAGGTAGTAGACATCTCAAAAATAAACAGCAAAATGCTCAGCAGGAGGCATAGCTCAGGGGATAGAGCATCAGTTGAGCTAGCTAGCTGAACAAGTCTGAGGCCCTGAATTCAAAACCAAATGCTAAGGGAATTAAAAAACAAACAAAAAAAAACCCTTTCTCTTCCCTCTCCTCTTTCTTCCTTCACTTACTACCTTCTCTCTTTGGAGTCTGGTATATGGCAAAAGGAGGTTCTTGGAAACATTTGTGTAAAAATGACATTTTCATTAACAGGTTTCTGGTTTCAATGTGCTGGATGTGGTGTTGATGTGATAATAATTCATTCTGTTGGAAGTAAGACCCATGAAAGAGTTCATGCAGACTTAATTCAACTTCTGGAGTCCTGAGGGATGAAACCAGGAGCACGAAGGTGGCTGCTAGAGAAATTCCAACTCCAGTCAAGCACCCAGAAGTCATCTGGCTGACACTTGGAAATCAGGAAGGTTTTAATTCTCTGCATTTAAACTTGAGAAGTATAGGATTTTAACACATCAAAATAAGAGTGTTTGACTTTGTGATTCATTTCTGTGCTTTTAAGAATTTTTATATATTTTTATTATAAAAATACTGTACAGAGGGGTTACAGTTACATGAGTAAGGTAATGAGTACATTTCCTATCGAGCACTGTTTCCTCCTCCTTTGTTTTTCCCCTACCATCCCTTCTCTCCCCAACTTCTCAACTCCTTCCCCCACAAGTTGTAAAGGTTTATTTTCAACATAGAATCTTGTACATGTCATTGTGTCAACCTATATCCTTATTTCAGCATTTTGTTATTTCCCTTCCCCTCCCCAAATTAGAAAAAATGTATATACAAGATGCAGGACACGATGGAGGCATAGAATTCCATTGTGTGTATATACCACATTTTCTTTTTTTTTTTTAATTAATTTTATTTTATTTTATTTGAGAACATACTGTACAGAGGGGTTACAATTACATGGGCAGGATAATGCTTACATATCTTACCAAGCATTGCAGCCTCCTCCTTTGTTTACCCTTCACCTCCCTTCCCAGCCTCCCCCCTCCCCCCCACCCAATCCTTCCCCCCTCCCCCCCCCCCACACCGACATTGTAAAGCTCGTTTTTGACATGACATTTTGTACTTCTCATTGTTGCAACAGGTCCACCTGAATCCTTAAACGACTTGTTTGTCCCCATCTCCTCCACAAGTTATACTGACATCAAATATAGTGAAAGCGGGGGTTACACTGTGGGGGAGGGACATACAAAGCAACAAAGAAATAATCTTATAAATGCGTTAGAAACAAATGCATGAAAGAAAAAAAAACATTAAAATACATATTTAAGGGATCGTTTTCCTAACATCACATTATCTGACCTTTTCTGCTTGACTCATACATATACTAGATATTGCATATAAGGGAAACCATGGGACCTATGTTTCTTTGGGCTTGGCTTACTTCACTTAATATAATTTTTTCCAAGCCTTTCCATTTCCTAACAAATGGGGAAATGTCATTCTTTCTGATGGAGGCATAGAATTCCATTGTGTATATATACCACATTTTCTTGATCCATTCATCTACTGAGGGGCATCTGGGTTGGTTCCATATCTTAGCTATGGTAAATAATGCTGCAATAAACATAGTTGTGCTGGTAGCTTTAGTGTGGTCTTGTTTGTAAACATTTGGGTAAATGCCCAAAAGTGGGATTGCTGGGTCATAGGGGAGTTCTACATGAAGTCTTTTGAGGAACCTCCATACTGCTTTTCAAAGTGGTTGAACAAGTTTACACTCCCACCAACAATGCAGTAAGGTTCTTTTCTGTCCACATCTCCTCCAGCATCTGTTGTTGTTAGAGTTCTTGATTTTTGCCATTCTAACTGGAGTGAGGTGGTATCTCAATGTTGTTTTGATTTGCATTTCTTTTATGGCTAGGGAGGTTGAGCATTTCTTCATGTGTCTATTGGCCATCCTTCTTTCTTCTTCAGAGAAGTTTCTCTTTAAGTCTTTAGCGCACTTATTTATTGGGCAGTTGTTTCTTTGAGGATTTGTTGTTGGGGGATTTAATTTTTTGAGTTCCAGTGCCTCCATCAGAAAGAATGACATTGCCCCATTTGTTAGGAAATGGAAAGACTTGGAAAAAATTATATTAATTGAAGTAAGCCAAGCCCAAACAAACATAGGTCCCATGGTTTCCCTTATTTGCAATATCTAGTATATGTATGAATCAAGCAGAAAAGGTCAGATAATGTGATGTTAGGAAAATGAATCCTTAGATATGTATTTTAATGTTTTTTTTCTTCCATGCATTTGTTTCTAACGCATTTATAAGATTATTTCTTTGTTGCTTTGTATGTCCCTCCCTCACAGTATAACCCCTGCTTTCACTATATTTGATGTCGGTATAATTTGTGGAGGAGATGGGGAAAAACAAGTCATTTAAGGATACAGGTGGACCTGTTGCAACAATGAGACGTACAAGTTGTCATGTCAAAAATGAACTTTACAACTTTGGTGGGGGGGCTGGGAGGATTGGAGGGGGCTGGGGGTGGGGAGGCTGGGAAGGGAGGTGAAGGGTAAACAAAGGAGGAGGCTGCAATGCTTGATAAGAAATGTACTCATTATCTTGCCCATGTAATTGTAACCCCTCTGTACAGTATGTTCACAAAAAATTAAAATTAAAAAAAAAGATGCAGGACACGAGAATCAAATACAGTGGCATCACAGGTTGTACCATGGGGGAAGAACATACAAAAGAAACAAAAAAATCATAAGGTACATTATAAATATATTAAAAACAACAGCAAGAAAGATACTATCACTTGTGTCTCTATCTTGGGTTCATTTCACTTAGCATCATCTTATATGGTCATATGTACATAGCTTTTGAGCTGTTCTGCTTGTCCTAGACATACACTAGTCATTGCAAATAAGGAAAACCAGTTTTTAGAAATTTTAATTTCTTTTGTAGTTTGTCTTTGATTTTTGTTTCTCCACATAAAGTTGAGAATGGACATTCAAATTCTTTTATGTATGTTTGCCAGTCCCAAGGCTTGAACTCAGAGTCTGGGTACAGTCCCTAAGCTGTAGCTCTACTCTTTTTTTATGTTTTTTTTTCTTTTTGTGTTTTTTGTAGTTTATTGGAGAGAAGAGTCTCATGAAATTTCCTACCAGGCTAGCTTCAAACCGCAATCCTCAGATCTCAGCCTCCTGAGTAAGTAGGTTTATAGGCATGAGCCATGTGCCCAGCTATAATTGGGGATCTTATAACTAAAATACACATATCTTTCAGAACCTTCAAAGAACTTGTCAAAAAATATGTACCTAAACTACTGTTTTGGACAGAGTTTTTGAGCATTAGCTTGCTCTGGGGTCTAGAACAGGAAGTGAACATTCAGTGTGACACACAACAGCCTTGGAGCTACTTCGTGTCTTCATCGAACTCTTTCCAAAATCAAGGGGGTAAATTTCATACTACATACTACAGAAGGATTCACAGAAAGAGCAGAGCATCATTATTAGAATTAATGCCTCATGAAAATCCTACTAATCCTATGAGAACCTCATGGTCCTCTCCCTCAAGAGGGAGCAGTTCTTCTGGTTCACCAATGTAATAATTAATCAAAATGGTTAGGATACCACAAAGTTAGAGAATGGAGAATAGGATTGATATTAAACAACATTACAAAATGGGTCACTATCGACATTACTTCTGCCACTTTTAAATGCCCTCATAACAACATCAAAGACATCACAGGTGATTAGTAAATAGAGGAAAGAACCACAATAGATTAGTTAGTGAATGTGCTCTTTTCTAAGCAAAAAAAGCCCTGAGCTTGGTTGCTGTACTGACATTTCCCTTCAGAAAGGAGTACCCTTGGCCTTACATACATTTCTGTGGGACCTCTGCTTCTTCCCGTTTCTCCCTGGCTCAAACCTCCAATGCGCATTCATCTTAATGTCTCACGCTCCACTGCTTTTGTGCAGCACTGATATGGTGGAGCGGTCCTCTGAGACGCCTGCCCAGGGTGGACTTATCTCCTGAGTGAGTAGTTATTACTATTTTAGTTAGTGCTCTGCTTTTCTCGCCCTGGTCTTAGTTATTTTGTATCTCAGTTATTTCAATGGGCACGAATGTATTTTTCATACCTATGGTTTATGGCATGATCTTAACATTAGACAGTATTAACTGTTTTTCTGACCTGCCACAAAGCACGTTAAAAATCATATATCAGAGCAAAAGATGTTCAGCATTTTATTTATTTAAACTAAAAGTTAATTTTCATGACCAAAAAAAAAAAAAAAAACCCGGCCATTTCTACATCGAGGTTCAGAAGACCAGCAAACATTAAAGTTTAGGAAGTCCAATCATTTGATGCACAAAAACCATGACAAACAAAGTGAAAGAAAATTTTAAACCTAATACTAAGTGACTAGGTTGCTACAGACTGGAAGTTCCTCCAGAAGGATTAGCTTCCTTAAGTATTTTAAGTCCAGTCAACCTATGGTGCTTCCACATGTTAGTGGCTGCATACACTAATTTCAGCTGGCATAAGCTTTTATAAAGTATGCAGAAACACAAGGCAAGGCATGCATTAAAATGTGATAATAACACACTTCAGGGACATGCAAAGCATGAGGCATGAATCTGAGTGCCTCTGGCTCCCATGAAGAATCACGTCCCAGAATCAATGCCCTTCTGTAAGCAATGTATAAGCAGTGTGTGTGTGTGTGTGTGTGTGTGTGTGTGTGTATACATACATATATATATATATATATATATACATATATATATATATATGTATGTATGTATATACAGGATTTTGCTGTGTAGGCTGGCTTCAGACTTGCGAACCTCTTTGCCTTAGCCTCCTGAGTGCTAGGGACAAATAATCTGGTCACATCATATTTGGAAGGGAAAAATGATCAACTTTCTTTTTTAAAAAAATAAGTTTTTTATTGTGAAAATACTGTGCAGAGGGGTTACAGTTACATGAGCAAGGTAATGAGTGCATTTCTTATCAAGCAGCAAAAATGGTCAACTTTCTAATTGTAAATCTTCTACAGTTAAATTTTAGCATTTTACTCACTTACTTTTTTTTTTTAATTCCAGGAGAGCTAGATAGCGACCGAAGAAAATATGTTTTGGGCTGGGAAGTTGACTCAGTGGTAGAGTGCTTGCCTAGCATGCATGAGGCCCTGGGTTTGATTCCTCAGCACCACATAAACAGAAAAAAGCCAGAAGTGGTGCTGTGGCTTGAGCTGAAGAATTGAGGGACAGCACCCAGGCCCAGCGTTCAGGCCCCATGACCATCAAAATCAAGTTGTTGTTGTTGTTTTTTTTAAATCAAAGCAAGTGTAGGAGTTATTATATCAAGAAGGACCAAATCAATCTTTAATAAAACTAACCACTTCCCAAAATACCCATAAGAAAGAATTCTTGTGTTTAACATGTTTTAGAGGCAAATAACTTTCTTAGAAAGAGTGCAGATATTTTCAGGAGCTTTTAAATTATCAGACAAAAATTCCTAATAAAATGAAAAATGATGGTCATTTTAAATACATTTTAAATAACCAATAAAAACAGATCTACTTTCTAAATACACAAACATATTTAAAAAAAATCTTTAGACCAAAAATGCATTATTAACTATAAGTATCAAAATGTCATAGTAAAATTATTCATTTAGCATTTCATTTAGTAAAAATTAAGAATAATAAAGAAACGGTCAGCCTTTATATAGTACACATGAAGAAATCAGATCAAATTAAAGTACCCAATGCGGCCACTTCCCAAATAACTAGTTGTTTGGCTGAGCCTTGCAGTTAAAAATGCATAGTTTCATATCTAGGCACTCCTCATGCACATATTTTTTTTAATGCATGTGTACTAGTCCTGGAGTTTGAACTCAGAGCCTAGACACAGATTTTTTGCTCAAGGCTAGCACGCTACCACTTGAGTCACAGCTCCACTTCTGGCTTTTTGGTGGTTAATTGGAGGTAAGAATCTCACTGACTTCATTCATACCCAGGCTGGCTTTGAAGATGAAGGGACCACAACCTTCAGATCTCAACTCCTGAGTAGCTAGGTTTACAGGCTGAGCCTCAGTGTCTGGCTTATGCATAGATTTAAATTTGATTAAGGATGAACTGATAGGACAATTCTATTGCACACTTAAACCCAAATGTGAAATCCACAGTAATTTTTCAGGGATTAGAAAAACAGTATCTTTAGAGATCTCACATAGGAAATTTCATCTCTTGACACTCGTATAACTTTTGAATAACCTCTAGAAATAGACCAAAACATTTTTTTTTGTCTGTCTGTCTGTTGTGAGGCTTGAACTCTGGGCCTGGGCGCTGTCCCTCAACTCTTCAGCTCAAGGAAAGCACTCTACCACTTGAGCCACAGTGTTACTTACAGTTTTCTGGTGGTTTATTGGAGGTAAGAGTCTCACAGGCTTCCCTGCCCAGGTTGGCTATGAATGGCCATCTTCAGATCTCAGCCATCTGAGTAGCTAGGATTACAGGCATGAGCCACCAGTGCCAGGCTCAGACCAAAACATATTTATATGACCATATATTGACATGTTGTCATAATCAAGCAATCTCTCTCTCTATTTCTGTTTGTTCCTCACTAGGAATCCAATAGGCAAGCTACTGAGTCACAGTCCTAGACCCAACAGTTTCAGAAAGCTATTTCCCACAGAAATTGACTGCCTAATTATGAAAATACATTAATTGCATTTAATTATAAGTTACTAAAAATATTCAACTTATTTCAAACCTTAATGCTCCATCATGATTATTCTTTGTATAAGAAAGGAAAATGTTATATTTATCCATGTTATTATTCAACTGTCTCAGTACATCTTATCTATTTCTAATGTTCAAAGGAAAAAAATCATATAAATTTCTTTCAAGATATATAGTTAACTAAATCTTTACCACTTACCTTTTGAAACATCTTTAATTATTTTGCCATATAAGTCATAAAGATATCTAGCTGGTGAATGTAGATTCATTCTTGTTGTGCAAATATCTAAAACCTACACAGGAAAAATGCATAAACAATGTATTATAGTAAACTCTGTTTTAAATTGAACATATTTTTAAAATACTTCCTATACTATAAACCTATTAAAATTATAATAGTTTATGAAGAGTTTCCAATATATAAATTAAAAATGATGCTCCCAGTCCCTTTTCCTCTTAAGTTTTAGATAGGGTTTTACCCTTTTGCCCAGTGGCCTTGGAATAAGATTTTTCTATCTTCTCCTTCCCAAAAAGCTGGGATTACAAGCAACGTGCCACCCCACTCACTCCACTTTTTATGTTAAATTTTAACTCCCTTTGTTTTTCTTTTAAATTCTGTTCAGGGATTGTATTTAAATCATCATTTTTCCTCACCATAGTCAATAGCCTTTGGCAGTTTTGCCATTTTCACGAAGCAACATCAGTTTTTAATCATTAGAGGAACATAAAGCCAACTTCTTAAATAGCAAGTATTATGACTTGTCATACAAAAACAGAGAATACCTTTTCATAAGAAAGAAACCAAGAAATCCAAAGATAATGACAACTCGAGCATAGTCAGAAAGGTTTCCAGATGTGTTCTCTGGATTGGGGGCTTTAAAAAAAATGATGGTAACAAGAGACTACTTAGAAACCTTTCCCAGAAGCCTCTTCTCATATCTCAAGTGTATAGTAGAATAATGTATTCATTTCCAAACTATTTGTTGACAAGAGACATGTGACTACCGTAAGAACTTTGGCTATTCAAAATAATTGTAGCTTTCCTGGAGTTGAAAGGAAGAACCTTAAACAGACTTAGCCCTGTGTAAAATGGCTGAGGCAGAAAAGGAATGCTGGATAGACAACCCCTGTAAATATTAACAGATTTTCTTATTTTATTTCCTAAGATTTGTACAAGGCCAGTATTCTGGCACTAAAAACAATTAGTTTTATTTGAGCATAATTCTACAAAATTGGCATAAATTTTATTTTTCTGGTTTATCAGAACCATAATAAAAGATAGCATTAATAACGAAATGAGTTAAATTAGAAAAAGTTAATTTTCACTCAGTAACTTGAAGTATTTTTATGACTACTAATGGTCTAGTGAGTACGAGAATAGAGTAGTGAGCAGAACCAGCCAGCGTAGCTTGGACATGGACAAAGGCATTTGTAAAATGAACACACAATTGGGGAGAGGAGGGAAAGAGGGAGAAAAATGAGGGAGGGGGGTAACAAGTTAGATAAGAAATGTACACACTGGGGGGGGGGGCTGGGGGGGGAGGATGGAATGGGAAGGGGAAACAAAGGAGGAGGCTGCAATGCTTGATAAGAAATGTACTCACTATCTTGCCCATGTAATTGTAACCCCTCTGTACAGTATTTTCACAATAAAAAAAAGAAATGTACACACTACCATACTTATATAACTGTAACCCCTCTGTACAACATCTTGGCATTAAACTTAAAATTAATTAGTTAATTAAATATGCAATTAAATATGCAGTAGGGGGCACCAGGAAGGCTTTTCAGTAGAGATAAATGGGATTTCTCTGGAATATATGGACAATCGTTGTAAAGAGGAGGAACCATTACAGATAGGGAACACACATAAAAGCCCCAAGACAGAGTCAACAAAATGAATTTCAGAAGGTGAAGGGTCACAGCAATCCCACTTCTGGACATTTCCCCAAATGATCACAAACAAGGCCATACTAAAGCTACCAGCACAACTATGTTTATCACAGCATTATTCACCATAGCTAGGATATATGTGTGTGTGTATGTGTGTGTGTATTTGTTATATATCCATTTGCTAGGAAATGGAAAGACTTGGAAAAATCATATTAAGTGAAATAAGCCAGGCCCAAAGAAACATGTCCCATGGTTTCCCTTATTTCAATAACTAGTATACATCTAGGATAATCTTACCAGACAAGCAGAAAAGGTCAAAAGCTATGAACATATGACCATATAAAATGACGCTAAGCGAAATGAACCCCAAGATAGGAACACAAGAGGCTTTGTCTTTGTCGATGTTGTTTTTAAGGTACTACGTGATTTTTTTGTTTCTTTTGTATTTTCTTCCCCCCGTGGTATAACCCCTGTTTTCACTGTCTTTGATTCCAGTGCCCTGCATCTTGTATATATGTTTTTCTAATTTGGGAAGGGGAAGAGAAATAACAAAATGCTGAATAAGGATACAGGTTAACCCACTGGAACAATGAGATGTACAAGACACTATGTTGAAAACCAACTTTACAGCTTTGAGGGTGTTGGAGGGAGGGAAAAGCTGGGAAGGTAGAGAGGGAAGACATGATAGGGGAAAAATAAAGGAGGGGGTAACAATGATAGGAAGTATACTCATGTAACTGTAAACACTCTGTACAGTATCTTTACAATAAAATATATATTAAAAAATAAAACAGGTAAGAGAAAATTTAGTCTCTCTACCTATCTTTGATCTAGAAAGAAAAACTGGTGTTGCTAACTCAGAGTATTTATATAGCAAATAGATTACAATAGTATACACTATTTGAACCTAAGACCAAGCCATTTAATTAGGAACCAAGGGAAGAATATTAGAATAAATTTAGCAAGCTGAAAACTATAAAAATAAAATGGATAATTATGAAATTAGAGCTCTGAATTACTAAAAATATTTCACCCTTTGCAGTTAATTGGACTTATTCAGTAAGGAGAGCTACAACTTATGAAGGAACTTTTGAGAAAGGGTCTGTTTCCACAGAATTTTTCTCCCTAACTGAAAAATTGGTCAAATAGATGATAAATTCTTAAAGAATTAAAATTTATGTCATGGTATAAATCCCTTCAGAGGCTAACACACCAGAATATTAGGTTAATATATATTCATCTTATTAAGTACCTTAAATATAGTTTTGAATAAATCTTGGAGACAACTTTATTCTTATAAAGGTAGGCATCAGACTAAACACCCAGATGTACTTATTTGCTTTTACAAGTAATGAACATCATTATGACTTATAAGAAGTATTATTTCTTATGAATTTGTTTCTTGTGTTATTGGAATGAGTAGTATGTAAATGTATCTAATTTATTAACCCATACTCTTTAGATTTTTTCCTTTCTTTTTTTGTGGTTCTAGCAATTGAACCCAGTCTGTAACAACTAGATAAAATCTCTACAAATCATGTGCACTATGGCCCTCAGGCATTTCTTTTCTTTTCTTCCTTTTTTTTTGGTCGCTCATGGGGCTTGAACTCTGGCCCTGAGCACTGTCTCTCAGTCTTCAGCTCAAGGAGAGCGCTCTACCCCTTGAGCTACAGAGCCACTTCCAGTTTTCTGGTGGTTTATTGGAGATTAGAGTTTCACGGACTTTCCTGCCCAGTCTGGCTTTGAACCGTGATCCTCAGATCTCAGCCTCCTGAATAGCTAGGATTACAGATGTGAGCCACCGGTGCCCGGCCCTTTTTTTAATCTACGAAACAAAGTCTTGCCCAACTTTGCCTGGGCTGGCTTGAAGCTTGTGTTCCATCTCCTAAATACCTACGATTATACACCTGAGCCATAGTCCTTGGATATTTTACTCTTAGTTGATTTCTTCTTGTAGGTAATGAAGTGGCCCAAATTAAAATGCTAATATTCCAATTTTGTAAATATGCTATATTAGTGTTTAATTAGACAATTTTAAATACAAAGTTTGATACATAAAAAACATATACACTACATAACCTCCATCATGATGAAAATACAGAATACTTCCATTTCCATCCCAAACTCCTCATACTCCTTCAAAACAGCTCAGTACCTGGTTGCAGATCATCACTTACTTGTTTATGACATGAGAGGGTCATTTTACCTGTTTCAAATTTCATAGCATATAACCTTTGGTAACTGGCTTCTTCATTTTCCTCAATCTTATTCCCCTCCATTGCCAAGGAATATTCTTGGTATGCCTATATGATAATTTGTGTATTTCCAGTTGGTACACTTTTGGACTGTTTCTCATTTGGGGTTATTCTTTAAAAAAAAAAAAAAAAACACTATGAGGGGCTGGGAAGGTGGCTCAGTGGTAGAGCACTTGTCTTGCATGCTTTAGGCCCTGGGTTCAATTCCTCAGCACCACATAAGCAAAAAGAAAAAAGCCGGAAGTGGCGCTGTGGCTCAAGTGGTGGAGCACTAGCCTTGAGCTGAAGAGCTGAGGGACAGCGCCTAGGCCCAGAGTTCAGGCCCCAGGACTGGACCCCCCCCCCCCCCCACCAAAAAAAAAAACCCTATGAACCTTCACTTAGAGTTTCTGTTGACATATGTTATTTCTCTCATTGGATGTCTAGAAATGGGACTGCTAGATGTATAACTGTAGGAAATGGCCAAAATTTTTTTTTGCAAAGTAGCTATTGCATTCTCATTAGCTAAATGCAACATTTCCTAATTCTCCATATTTTCACTAAGTATTATAAGTTTTGATGTTTTAATATTTTAAACTATTCAAATAAGTGTATGGTAGTAACATCTTATAGATTTTATTTACATTTTTGATGAACACTAATATAGAGTATTGTTTCATGTGTTTTGGCTGATTTCTATGTCTTTAATAAAGCATATTATTCAAACACGTGGAGCTTTTTATTAATTTAATCAAGTTGTTTTCTTATTATTACCATAGATCTTTATATATCTTGAATATAATGTGAAAAAAATTTTGATTGGTCATGGGGCTTGAACTCTGGGCTTGGGCTCTCTCCCTGAGCTCTTCAGCTCAAAGCAAGTGCTCTACTGCTTGAGTCACAGCATCACTTCCAGTTTTCTGGTGGTTAATTGGAGATAGGAATCTCACAGACCTTCCTGCCTGAGCTGGCTTTGAACAGTGATCCTCAGACCTCAGCCTCCTGAGTAGCTAGGATTACAGGCATGAGCCACCAGCACCCAGCTGAATACAAGTATTTTGATAGATATGTTTTCTGTATAGTATATAGCTTGCCTTTAAACTTCATTAATACTACTTTTAGGAGAGAAGGTTTTCAATTTGGATAAAATACATTTAATAATTTTTGGCTCATGTTTTTGTTTCTTAATTAAGAAATACTAGCCTACTCAAGGGTACAATAATTCTCCCATGATTTTTATGATATCTATTATTTTATTTTTATAATCATATTACCAATTTTTTTTCTGTGTTAAAGAAAAAGATTCTTTATGTTTTTCTCTCTGATGTTGGTAGCTCATGACTGTAAGCTATTCAGGAGGTTGAGATCTCATGCCTGGGCAGAAAAATCTGTGAGACTCCATCTCCAATTAACCAGCAAAAATGCTGGATTAAAGGTATGGTTTAAGTAATAAAATACCAGTCATGATCAATAAAGCTGAGTGCAAGACCCTGAATTCAAGTCATGATACCAGCACACACACACACACACACACACACACACACACACACACACACACACACACACAGAGTCTTTTCTCCACTGAACTACCATATGAAGAATGATTCACTCATATATGTGTGTATGTGTGTGTGTGTCTATTCCTTACCTCTACTTTGTTTTTTTGCTCTTTATGTATATTCTTATTTCAATATCATTTTATCTTAATTCTTTAGCATTGTAAGAAGTACTGAAATAAGGTAGTATATATAGTAGAATACATAGTCTTTAGAAAGAAGGATTTAATATGATTTGCAATGACAGAGATAAACTAGAGAAATAAGCTAGAGAACATTACGTGAAAAAGCCAGTCACAGAAAAAGATTGCATGACCTCACTTACATATGAAATCTAAACAAATTAAATTTATAGAAGTAGAGAGAAGAAAGCTAGTTCCTAGGAGCTAGCAGGCTCATGCAAGGAAAATGAGGAGATGTTGTCAAATGATACAAAATGCCAGCTGAGAGGAATAAATTCAGAAATCTATTGATTATCTATCTATCTATATCTATATCTATATCTATATCTATATCTATATCTATATCTATATCTATATCTATATCTATATCTATATCTATATATTGCTAATACCAAAATTTAAAAATAGTGGAAGTATGTGAGGTAAACCTATTTTTATTTTCTTGGTTTAATCATTCCACATACATCTGTTTCAACAGCATGTTGTATGTTCTAAATGGATTATCATTTAATTTGAAATAATAAGAATGTTAACTGCTTTGAGAAACTCCTATAGTGTTTTCTGTAGTGATTGCCCTAGTTTATAATCCAATCAACAGCATGTGAGGGTTTATTATACAGGGTAGGTCCCTCAATAGTACACTAACTTGAGATGGGAATAGAGAATGTCCTTTCTTTGTCACTGATGTGAAAAGAAAATTGTTTGCCTTTTACCTCATTAAGTATAAATTTAAATTTGTTAAATTTAAATTTAGTAAATATCCCAAACTAATCTTCTAAGAGGGAGTATTCCTTACCAATGAGTAACAAATTCTGTCAGTCTTTTTCTATATCTACAGAAATGAAAATTATTTTTCAAATACAGTCTTTAATAAGCCACATTGACTTTTTTCCTGCTCAAGGCTAGTGCTCTACCACTTGAGACACTACTTCCAGCTTTTTTGCTGTTTAGTTAGAGATTAAGAGTCTCATGGACTTTCCTGCCCAGACTGCCTTTGAACCATAATCCTCAGATTTCAGCTTCCTGAGTAGGTAGGAATACAGGGCCAAACCACTGGCACCCAGATGACTAAATTTTTATTGTTACATAACTTTGGATACCTAGGATAATATTCTCTTGGTCACAATATGTTATTGTTGGACCTGTTCATATTTTAGGAAGGAGTTTTATATCTATGATCAAGAGGATATTGGTAATGTTTTTTATAATACTATTCTCATCAGATGAAAAAAAGTGTTTTTTAAAAATGTTTGTATATATACTTATTTCCTCCTCAAAGAGGTTATAGAATTTGCCAATAAGGTCATGTGGACCTGGAGTTTTATGTTTTCCTTATAAATTAACTTTCTCCAATATATATATAGATTTTCAGATTTTTTATTTACCCTTGTGTCAGTTTTGGTACTTCATATTTTTCTAGGAATCCTTTTTATTTAAATTACCAAATTTATTGGCAAAATGTAGTTCATAATAATGTCAGAGTATCTCATCTTTTGTTTGTTTGAGGATGTCTTTATTTTGTCCTCAATTTTGAAGTATAGTTTTCATTGCATGTGAAATTCTAAAGCAATTGCCTAGCTTTTTCTTTCAGTACTTTAAACATACTTGTCTCTACATTTTTAATGATTGATTGCCTTCTGGCTTGCACTATGTCCAACGAGAAGCCAGTTTTATTCTTGTATCACTGTATTTAGTGAGTCCCTCTTCATCCCTGTCGGTTTATTTATACATAGTTTAAGTTTTTCTATTTATTACTGTTTAAAAAAATGTGGTTTCTGTTGTTACTCTAGTTTTCTTCCTGCTATATATTTTCCAATTTGTTGGGTCTGTGAGTTGATATTTTTCAAAAATTTGGAAAACGTTTTGGCCATCATTTCCCAATCTTTACAAAGCATGAGTTATCCATTTTTTTCCACTGCTTGATTTGATTCTACGAATCGCTGATGCTTCTTTCTTGGATTTTTTTTTTCTTATACTTTTCCATAGTTGAGTCTGGATCATTTTTGTTTCCTCATCCTGAAGTTCATGGAGCTTTTCTCCTTTAATGTCTCACTGTTGTTAAACCCATCTAATGCTGGGTTTGATGGTATGTTTTTCAAATCTATAAATTTCTTGTGTTCTACTTTAGTTTCCATTTATCTTCATTTTATTTTTATAATAGTTTTAAGTGTTCAGTCACATTATATTTATAAATAGTTTTAAGTGTTTTCATTTAACAACAGTTAACCAAAGAGAATACTTAGTATCTTAACTTTATTTCATTGACTGACTTTTCTTCTGGATATAGGTTACCTATTTGAAGATTTCATGAATGTCCTATGGATTTAATAAAGCCCCTCCTCTCCAACTAGTCATAATGCAAAACATCTCTCCACCTTGTACATACTCCCATTACATTACTATGTACATTACATTACATATTCACATTTTACATCTTATTAGTTGTTATTTCCTTGGTAATTGTTTATGTCAGGCTTTGGGGGAGTTGTTCCTAAAGAAATATGGAGACACCTATGATTGTTTTGGAAAATATTCTCTGAACAGATCCCTGTTTTGTAGTGTTGTCTTGCAAATTTCCAGCCAATTCAGCGACTTATGGAGATACTGTGCTTTTTTATTTGGGGGTAGGTGTAAGGGTTCCTTTACTAATTACTGTCTAAAATTGCCTCCAGGTAGGAAGGTAGGATAAATTGTAGGATTCAATTTAGTTTTCTGCATCTACCAGGCATTACCTCTGGTACTTTCTCTAACATAACATCTGAAAGTATTATCTCATCTTTTGTTTAGTTTTTCATTTGTTTAACATTTGATACCAGAAGCTCTGTATGACTGAAAACAAATGTCTCATGTCTTCATTTTTAATACTTATGTAAAATCATTTTTAAACATACACACACTTGAAATTGAGATGTAAGAGGGTATGTATTTATGGTAATTTCAAATATTGAAAAAAATTGCTCCTGAAGTTATAAAATAAGTTCTAGTCCTAGTTGTTCCAATTGACCCACTTTTTCTGAAATATGTTTTCTGAGAACTCTTAAATAAATGATTTCTTTAAATTATATGATTTTAATGTCCAGAAAATAGATAAAACTAGTCAAAACTCATCACTTTAGTGATAAGGTAAATACAGAGACTAATCTAATAAGTCCTTCAGTTTAACTATTAATTTTATGTTAATGTTCTCAGAAATTAAAATGCATGCAACATATTAATGTACATGTAAAATGTAAAAACAATATTAATAGCACAGAAATAAATCTACCAGTTCAAATTTAATATTACATTTATGCCTCCACTGTCCCTAAATAAAATGTTAAAGACTCTAAGGACTTGCCTTAGCTATCATTGGTAAAATGAATACATCTTTAAACTGAAAATTCTCATTCAGTTTTATTTCTATTGACAAAATTCACATTTCTGTTTTTCTTAGAATTACAGTCAAGAAAAAATCTGATTAATAAATAATTACTTGAAATATTCTAAAATACTTCAAAAATATAAACTGCAAATTTCATGTTAAATAAGACAATTGGCTAGTTGCTGCCTCTTGAGAATAAACTATATTATAAGATCCTTTATTTAAAAACATGCTTGCCTGTTTTTAATCAGATTTTAATCTGTGCCATAAAAAGTCATTCTAATTTTTAAATTATCACTATTGCCAAAATTTCCTTCATATTTCATGTAAAGGTCTTAAAGAAGTTCCAATATACTAATTATGTGTGAGTGACCTCCCTTGTCGGAATTCATCGTCAGCTTCCTTAATCAAATTGTGTTCTCCAGGTGCTCCCTTTAGAATCTTTTTAAAATGTTCCCAAAAGCATTTTGATTATCAGGAAATCAAAAACAGGTAGTTACTAGTTTTTATGTGTAAAGAGTTTACAATCACATTTTTTTTTCAGTTGAATTAGGCCTTAAACTTTTATGTTTTATGTCTGCTTAGCCTTATTTAGTTATTTTTCAAATAAACAAGTGATTTAAAAAATTGTAGAAGCCTGGATTTTCCTTTGGTTTAACTATATCTAACAAAGTCTATTGCTTATTTATACCTTGATAGTCATATAGATAATTCATTATATATATATATATATACATATATATATATATATGGCTAGAAAGAAGTATCTCAAACTTGAGCAAAAAGTGGGTTTTATTATTGTTTCATTCATTTTATTATCTTTTTCATTATTCTCTTCACCAGTGCAATTTCATAGTAGCAGTGGCAATATACAAAAAAACTAAGCAAAAAGCAAGTAAAACATAATTTAATATTTCTGGGAAAAATAAACATGGTTCATAAGAGAAATGCTATTCTGGGTATTATTCATACAACTTAACACCAGTTTGTCACTGAACCCAAGAGATAATGAGGAAAGAATACAATGCATCCACCATGATGCTAACCTTATTAGGACTCTGCAGCTTTGCATTTTCCATTATCTTGGTACATAATGTCCACAATTTTTTCTTAAATCCTTTTGTAGCCCATGAATACATGCATTTCATAGGCACCCTACAGAAGCAAACAATCCTATGTGTGCTTACTAAAAGCTGTAGTATACATCTAAAACTATCAGATTCAAGTTTTAAATGGATATTCAATAGTTCCAGAGTCATATTGATGAAATCTCATTCTGGGCTTCATTTAAAGTTCTTAAGAACTTACTCTCCTGAGGTGAGAGTAGGCTTTCTTCTGATTCTCCATTTATGATTAAAATAGTTTTTTTTTCTCTTTGGCTTCATTCTGACATTCCAGAGGACTTTTCAGCTTTGACTGAGCTATTTTACCACCCATCCCCAGTAATTTTTTTTGCTTTCATCCAACTGCAATAATTTCCACCATATTCGACTTCCATACAGTCAACTGTGCTTTTATAATACTTAGTATCAATCCAAAAATAGCTAATATTCCTAATATTATATCATGCAAGAGAACAGTGTTTTTCTTATGAATAAGCCAGATTCTTATTTCTATTACTTATTTGGCAATAAGTAACCTATAAATAGGTAAATAGTAATGGGCAATAGTAATCTATAAATAGTATATTATCCCATCATTAAAAGTGTTTTCAAAAATAAAATTGTATTTGCAAAATGAATAGCTAGCATCATTCTTCCCCTCTAAATTTTTGTTGCTTCCCTCCTTTAAATTACTGTTGAAAATGATATTTACATAAGTACCTACAAATAATTACTGAATTATGTATTATTATAAGTTTTATGAATTAAGAAAAATCCTAAAATTCTACAATCTATACAAGGAAAATAAAGAAGTTGAAAACTTCCTTGATCATAGAGTTTCAAATAAATTGCTGTCTTGAGACAAAATTCAAAACAGCAGTGACATTTCTATTTATACTAACCTTTCAGCTAAGAACTGTAATCTGTCAGAATGACTATTGCTCCAATTTTAACACTAAAGCATAGAATTACAGAGATTGAACTGAAGTGAGCTCAAGAGGTTATTTATTCTAGTATCTTTCTCTAAGAATGACTGCATTTTAACAGTCCGAGATATGCCCTTCGTTTCTATTTTTCAAAATCCCTAAGGAAGAAGATGCTACAACAGGCTTAGCAATTTTCTGTGCTGTGTAATATCCCTTCTTGTTCTCACCATCCCAATCTGCAGATAAGAAGGAAATAAAACTTAGGTTTTGTACTTCTTTTGTAACATTCTTAACAGCCTGTGGTTATAAACAATCACACAAAAACATGACAAGTTATGAAACTAGTGTTATTTTATTAAAATTTTTTATAATGTCTAGATAATTATTCACCTCACAATATTCAAATTGCAATATTCTGGTGTAGAACCTTATATGCATTTACCTCATGTTCTTAATAATTGTTTACTGTTAGTACAAACATAATAATTGTTAACTCTTAGTCAAAGAATATTATTATATGTATATTTATGATTCCTGAAGAACATAAAATTTCTTTAAAAATATCTTTCTGAGTGCCAGGTGTATACTACTAGTGGAATCCTCATGGAACTTTGTGAAACTAAACCGTCCACGGCCTTATAACTAGTAAGTAGTGAGCCAGAGCACAAGTCTACACTGGTTGGTTGTTTTACTATTTCTGTAGTACATTCTTAACAAATTTTAGTGACTTATTTTTTTCTTCTTCTTTTTGTACATTTTTATTGTAAAAATACTGTACAGAGGGGTTACAGTTATATGAGCAAGGTAATGAGTACATTTCCTATCAAGCATTGTTACCTCTCCTTTGTTTTTCCCCTACCATCCCTTCCATCCCACCTCCACAACTACACCCTCCCTCCTGAAGTTGTAAAGTTTGTTTTCAACATAGTGTCTTGTACATCTCATTGTTACAATGAGCTAACCTGTATCCTTATTTAAGCATTTTGTTTTTTCCCTTCCCCTCGCCAAATTAGAGGTCTTATTATTATTTCTAAACAGCTTCAAGATTGATCAGAAAATCCTGACTTATAATTTTTTTCCAGGTTTCTACCAGTTCTTCCATAGTTTTGAATATCTATGTAACATGCCACAGAAAGTGTAGCCCCTTCTAAAAGCATATTGCTTGTATTTATAAGTAATACTTCAAGTTTGGTTTTATTAAAATATTCTTGATTTTTACATAATCTTAGGCCTATCCAGATACATTTTTATATTTACTTGAGTATTTTTGAACAATTTTTTTGTTATTTCCAACTTGGCTTATAATTTCATAAAACAAATATGGTTTAAAGTATTTTATTAGAAATAAAAAGAGGCAGTTTTGAGATTCTGAATTTGGTTTAAAGTGACTTCAATGGAAACATTGTACAAGATATTTAAGCATCTAGAAACTTCCTTCTATGCAAATGTAACTTTTTTCTAGGGAAATGGGCTTCTGTGGTGACCAAACAAACATCATTTCTTTGCTGAGATAATTCATGCTGGTAGTTGAAAAAACACACTTCTAAACAGGTAAGTGTTTAAGTTATATGTTGTAATACTTTCTTAATTTTTGAGTTTGTTAGTTGATATTGCTATTTAAAAGGGAAAAAATAACATTTCAAAAGCCATCAACATTTTGAAATTTGATTCGGATTTCAATATACCACAGAATATTACCTTTCTCATTGTCTCCTTTCTCACTGTAATCGATTGCCCATCCTGCCCTATGCCATTCTTAAAGACCAGAATTCGGACTGCAGTCTTCTGAGTGAGCTTATTCATTCTAACAGAAAGAACAGGCTTGGTTTTCTGTCTTTTGACATCAGTGGGAAGCATCAGCCCCTTCATTGTCCAAGTTACTTTCTTCATTAACAACAGATGGTCTGGAAGATAATTTTTTAAAAATCAAGTCAATATTTGGCTTCAAAATTAACAGTGGACTCATCACACTTTCATACCCCCCTGTTACCTATACCCCATATACTGGCCAGTATCCACTTCGATGCTGGTTCTCTGAAATGCTACCACCAGCTTCCCACTAACCGTGACATAAGCTTTTGCAAGCTGTCTGCTCTGATAGCCTGCATAAATCATCATTTCTGAAGGGAACAGATGTTCAGGGTATGAAAGAGTAATACCACAATTTAGTCCTAATTAAAATTCACCTTAGCATGCCTTGATCACTGATCACTCACACCCAGCTGCAAGGCTCCATTGCAAGGTCCCAGGTTCTTCGCTTACTATACAACAATGTGGGTCCTGAACTCTTGTGAAAACTCTCTTTTTAATATGATCTCTTTTCTATGCTGCTTTAAAGTAGATGACCTTCAAACAGTAACTTTACATTGTAGCTTTCCTGTAATTAGAATGACCTAGAAAGTACTTTTCTAAGATTCAAACTCTGTCACTGAAAATGAAAAAGGTTTTCATTTACAGCTTACTTTGACCTACACATTTCCAAGGATATATGCTAGAATTTAACTTCCAAATTCCCACTAATATAAATGGGAATGCAAATAAATTACTATGTATCACTTCGAAAATACAGGGGTAAGAACAGAAGCACTGATCAGTGCATACAAAGTTGCTGTCAGTATTCCTTACTTTTCAAGGTTTCATTTCATAATTTTCACCTGAGCTACTTTATTTAGATCATTTTTACATACAAAGAAACAAAGATTTCTCTTACATCTGTTCTTTATTGTCCTAATGAGACAGTTTTATTTACAAAACCTGAAAATAGCTGCATTTACTTGTTTGATCAACTGAAATAACCCCATTCTGTTGATGACCACCTTAAAAAATAATCTCTTTGACCTAGAACTAGTACTTTACATAGAAGTTGGCTAATATTGACACACACAAAAACTAGTAGTTAATAAACTTCAAGTCTCAGAATGCCTATATTAATTTTAAATAACATTTACATCTCTCTCACACACACTTGCAGAATTTAATTTCATAAAAAGAAAAAACATTGAAATAAATTAATACATTTTTCATTTCACAACTTCAAGTGATTCTGGTTTCTATTGAATTAGAATTAAAAATATTAGCTATTAATGGCTTCACTAATATATAAAAAAGAAAACAAGTACTCAAATATGTGTACATGCTCATAGCATCCCTATTCACAGTGGCCAAAAAGTGGAAATCAAATGCATATCAATGTATAAAAGGATAAACAAATTGTTATATATTTATGATGAAATATTATTCGGCCATTAGTAGGAATAAAATACTGATATGTGCTACAATGTAGAGGAACTTCAAAAAGCCATTACTACGTGAAAAACAAGCCATACATAAAAAGTGACATGTGGTATAATTCCATTTATACAAAATTTTCAGAATAAATAAACTCAAGGAGATAGAATGTAGACTGATGTTTGCCTAAGGATATGGGAGAGGGAAGTAGAGAGAAACTTAAAGGGTAAATAGTTTAGAGAATTATGGAAATGGTTTACAGCCAGACAGAGGTGGTTGTAAAATCTTGTGAATGTGTAAATACTACTAAAATGTTCACTTTAAAACAACTAATTTTGTTATATTGACTTCATCTCAATAAACAAATAGAAAGAGGTCTGTCTCTCTGAAAAATTAAAAAAGTTACATTTCTCAATGAAAGAATAAAACTAATGAAGTATTGTGGGTTAAGGAGAGTTTCCTCACTATCTGGATGCCTTCAGAAAGCTTTGCATAGTGGGAAAAGTGTAAATTCTGCATTCAAACTAGGTTTGAATCCCAGATCCATTTCTTAATGGTATTAGATTAAGTGTCCATCCCTGAATCTTAGATTTCTCATCTACAAAGTTTCTACCAGGCTTTAGTACATAGATGTAAATAGTAACTTCTTCCCCTACTTCCTAAAATCCTACAGTTTATTAGGAGCTCTGGAGCTCCTAATTGTTACATTAGTCCGAATTCAACCAGAAAAACAGAATCTACTGGACTGTGTCTCTGAGAACCTGGCTACATATGTGAAGTGGACACTGAGAAGCAATGGAAGACAGTGAGTCAAATCAGAGATGAGCACAAGGAACCCCTTCCACCAAGGCCAAAGAAAAGAGGTCTTAGATCCAGACTTAGAGTTCTAAGTATGGAAGGGTTTCCCTTTGATTACTTCAGCCAAGAAGGCCAAATTCCAGAAAGTATGCTCAGAGCCCTCACACAACCCTGAGAGATCAGCTCCTCAAATGTTTTCTATGAGATTCACTCTTGTAACCCTAGTCCCCGGCCAGCATTGAAAATATCTCCTCCATATGCAGAGCTCCATAAGTTCCATTTGAAAACAAGGCTTCCTGTTAGCCAGACATTATCTTATGTGATGTGTAGTTATTAATTCATTCAGTCCTCTCAATCACTTCATGATAGAGGTAATATTATATTCCTTTGTAGGGCAAGAAACTGAGGTACTGAGTAGTAAGTTAACTTGCAGGTAATATGTGATAAGGCTTGGATATTTACTCAATTCAGTACACTCTGCCACTATCGTATGTCTTCTGTACTATCTCAAATTAACTATGTCTGCAGCCAAAATTTCACATCTTTCTGCATACATTGGTGTATACTTCATACAGTTCTCATTTCTGTCAGTTTTTCTACTTTCACAGTTGTCTCTCTAACTGCTTATTCCTTCAATTATATTTATTGGTTGTCCATTCACCAATGCACCTTAGTAACAGCTATCAAGAGGACAGAGCACCATGAACATCTCTCAATCTCTTAAGGACAAAAAGTGGAAGGCCTCTCTGAAGAGGCGGCATCTGAAATCAAAGCCTACACAAGAAGTTTGCTGTGATAATCTGTGGGGGGAGAGTATTTCAAGCAGAATAAAAACCAAATACCAGACATCTGTAGTGAAGAATGAACTTGGCATCTTTATAAAAGAAAAAGTTCTGAGAGTTCATGTGGATAAAGCCAAAGGCAGAAAGAGGCCAGATTGTGTAGGTCAAGGTAAAGGTTTTATATGTTATTTGGGATGTGTTGGAAAGCTGTTAGAAGATTCTTGGCATGATGCTATTTGAAGAGACTAGAGTAGAGTTTAGTAACAACAGTTGGTACCCCGACAAGGTGCCTTTCTAGCAGGCAAGCATACCCCCAAACTCCAGCTGCTGTGAGTCTTGGCTGCTGCCATTTCACAGCTGCACCCTTTTCCTGAGAATTGACCTTGGCAGAAAGGAACCTAGCCAGGAAATATCTTCAGGTTTTTACCTATCCTCTTCTAACAACGGTGAGAGCCCATGGCCAGTGACTGACTTCAGGGCAGTCTTTCTACTTCAAGGAGGGGCCACTCTGTTGTGTATTTCATAGTTCACTGGGACTAGATGTCACCTGACCACATGGCTTGGCCATACTTCTTCCCCTATTCCGTGCTTCTTCTTTTGCCTGCCTACATGTTTCACCTGAGACTGTTACACCCTGGATAAGTCTCTTAAACAAAAAAAATGTTTCTGCTTTTAAGGAAACTGACTTCAGATGGAATAAAAGGGAAATCTAATTCTCAACTATTCATTTCTCATAGTACCTCTAAAATCATCACTTTTTTCCCATTCCCAAACAAACCCACCCACTTTATTTTCTCTCTCAGCCTCCTCCCATCTGCAAGAGCACCCAAACTGTATTTGATTCTCCTCTATTGCATCTCACATTCTTCAAATACATCTGACTTTTTGACATCAATTTTTCATGGCCTAAATAGAATCTTAGATCTATGTTTTAAAGTTGTTCACTACCAGGCAACAACACTGATCCTATCTTATGTGCTAGATTCTGTGCAAAGGAAAAGGAAAAATAGTCCTTTCCCTGAAACTGATTTCTGACAGAGGAATTTATAGATAATAAGATACCATCCAAAATTCCTTGTCTTAACTTACTCTAGTTTAGAGCACTCTTCCACTTAAGCCATCAGGTTCATTATCCCTTGACTATACTCTGTCCCTGTTTAACCTCGTCCTTCACTTAAGCAAGCATAAATCCCTCTGAATATCCAGTTTTAGGTATTCCTTTGTAGCTGTAGGCCACAAAGACCTAGAGACTTTTTTCTCAGCTTATAGAGAATTAGAATCTATACCATCCACTCATCCACTCATTCATTCAATAATGTGTGAAAACCAATAGCATGGTCCAGATAATAAAAACCAGCTAGAAATTATTACCTATTATTTATAAGCACATATCCTATTTATGCGTCTACATTTAAAACCTTAACAAATAGGAAATAAGTAATATTTCTTATTACTATTTCAGGTGATGCTACACATGGTATGATCACCAAATATCACCTCTTGTCATTCGTTTAAATGACTTGATAAAAAAATTATGCCACATTTCATAAACATATCAATTATGTAAAGTAGATTTTACATAATTTACATGTGAGTACACATGTATCTGTTTTTAAGGGGTACTAGGGTTTGAACTCAAGGACTCATGCTTGCTAGGCAAGTGCTCTAGTGCTCCAGCCCTTTTTATTTTTGCCTTGATTACTTTATTTTCCATTTTATCATTTTATTTTTGGTGGTATTCTGGGGCTTGAACTCAGGGTTTTGCGCTTGCTAGATTTGCATGATTATTCTGAGCCAAACCTATTGTCCTGTTTTTCACTGGTTATTTTTAGGACAGATCTCACTTCCCACCATTTGTGCACCTGCTTACTGTAGGTTTTATAGTATTTCTAGGGTCACAGGTACATATCACCCTGTCTAGATTCCTTTCTATGGATAGAATCTTGTGGAATCTGCCTGGCTTGGCTTGGCAACATAACTCTCCCAGTCTTAATCTCCTATGTATTTTTTTTGTATGACAGGTATATCCTACTGCATTAAACTGTAGGTTGAGAAGGGGTCTCACTAATTTTTCTGCCTTGGATGATCCTGAACTATGATCCTCCCATTCTTAAGTCTCTTAAGTTCTAGGATTACATGAGTCACCCATGTCTACCCTGCACTGTTTATTTTGTTTCTTTTATATAAGACCTCACTTACTATATGGGCACATACCTGTACCATGGTCTGTGTATTTGAGGCTTCCTGATACAGCTGGGATGACAAACTTTTACCACTGCACCCAGATATTGGTTGAAAGGAGTCTCATATGAATGCTCAGACTGGCTTTGAATTGCAATCCTCCTGATCTCAGCCTCCCAACTAGCTAGGATTACAAATGAGAGCCACAGTGACTAGCCATACCTACCAAGAGATTCTTAGCAAATCAAAGCCAAGAAGGATCCTGAAATATATTTAATATAAACACCTGTACATGACTCACAGCTCATCGGGGGAGTCATTTCTCATTTGGGAGTCATTTGGGAAACATTCTCCAGCTTGAATACCTTCTCCTTCACTTTTTGTGAAGGAGTTATGCAACTGTACCATAAGTATGTACCTGTCTGGCTAAGCACATCATGTTTACTTGAGCCATGGATTAGGGCTTCAGTGAGGACTGAAAATCTGAGTGCATTAAAGCTACTTCTTTGTTACAATAAAATGCATTCCAGTTGAATATAATCATAGTTCTATTACCTAAGAACATCTAAAGACCCCTTACTCCATAACTAAAATGTAAAAGATCCTATTTCTGAAGTTCCACGTAAGTTTTCTGAAAAGAACTCTAGAGGGATTTAGGAAAACCAAAGAATAAAGTAAAAATTGAAGCATCACAACATACATTTATATGTAGATTTTAGAAGGTACTCAATATTGCTAATATTGATAAATATTGAAAAATGACTTGTAATTAAAAAAAATTTCTATGTAACAAAGGACTTCTAAATCAACCAGTAACATTGTCTAATAAAATACTACCAATGATGACTAAAATAATTTACTAGATAGACAGCACAGAGCACAGAGCATGGACTTCAAAGCTCATGTTTCATATCTGAATCTTAACTTTGCCTCTTACTAGCTCTGAAACCATTTGAGGACATGGATTGCATTTTCGATTTGTACCTTTATTATCTGTTTCATTGTAAACAAGGGAGATTGTTTAATATTTAGCAAAATAATACAGGTTAATCATGCATTTTCAGTGTAAGCATTTGTTTCTTAATAATAACGGACCAAATACAGCACTTGGGACATAGCAATGCTGACAGATCATGAACTTTTCTGTCTGGGCTGGCTTTGAAATGCAGTCTTCAGATCTCAGCCTCCTGAATAGCTAGGGTTGCAAAAATGAGTCACTAGCATTTGGGCCTATTTATTTTCATGGCTTATTTTTAATCAAATCATGAAAAATATAGAGTATATTCCAGTCTGCTACTCTATTAAAGGGTTATCTACAATCTAAGTACATTTCCTCAGTTGGCTATAAAAATCCAATGCCTATCATACAATTAGATAATTCTAGATGTATCACTCATCATTATTTTCCATTTTGCATGTATCCGATATCTTTATTCTACAATTAGAATAAGGGTAGCACACTTGCAGTTTCAAATCCACAAGCTTATTTAAAATCTTATTTTTAAAAATTCCTTCTCTTGTAGTTGGATAATAAACTTGAAAATACATTAATGCTCAGACTGTCAAGTAGGTAGAGATAATGACATTAAATATGAAGAATACATTGTTGCATGAGTGCAAGATGAGTTTATAAAATATAAATGCTCTGACAGTAAGAAAACATACTGCTATATTCAATTATATCATCTTCTCCAAACACAATTGCTTCTGTGTTTGGTAAATAGATTAAATCCAGGTCACATTCCTGTGTTCAATTGAGTTTCTAGTCACTCCCTTTCCTCTAAGGACTTGCACTCTTTGTTTCTGCATGTTCTTAAGTGTCATCATTTATTGCTATAGGCATGATGGCTACACTTAACTAATAACGACAGTGGTTGTCATTAGATTTTAACTCAGTAACACTAGTCTGACATATCATTTGAAGTATGTCTTCAATTTAAATTTGATTAAAATTACAAATATCCCATCTATTGTGCCAATCAAAATGTTGTCATCCTTTCCTTGAACTTTTCTATGAACTTTCACTAAATAAGTTGTGGCAGCCTGAAAGATAAGGCTAGCCTGAGGTCATGAATGTTTTTAAAAATACAACTCTTGGAATACAGCAGAGTAAGGCCATTTAGGGCTTTTATATAAGGCCTTGAGTTTTAACTATATCTTTGATAGAGCTTAAAGATTTTAACTTTGAACCTTTCATCATGCTGTATACAAAATTGCTCAGTAGATACTAATTTGGTTGGTCATATTTCAAAATCTCAGACCTAATAAATATCTTTGGTAGTGAAATCAGGTATATGTGTCAATTTGTGTGAAATGTGTGAAAACAAGCTTAGGAAATACACGCACACATACACACACACACACACACAGAGGAAGATAGGTAAAGAGCAAAGGGCAGACAAAATTATATATATATATATATATATATATATATATGTCTGTATAGATATACAGACATATATATATATATCTGTATAGATATACAGACATATATATATCACATGTCAGATTTTTGCAGCCATCATTTTATTTAATCCTCAAAATAATGGTGGGAGGTGTATAGCCTTGATCAATTTTGGATAAGGAAACTTGGACTTAGAGATTAAGGGACTTGCCCAGACTTGCTTTTCTGGTAGTGATAAAGAAAGAAAATTGTCCTTGCTGCTTTCCTGAACCTAGACAGCTACTCTGTGAGAGTAGACCAAATAGGGTTCTCATTAATCTGGAATCTTAGTTAAGATTATAACGTTCTGTTTTCTGTTTTCTATTTAGAAAGGGACCTGAGGATCATAGTTCTAAGGCAATCCAGGTAGAAAAGTCTTTGAGACTTCATATCTAAGGGCAAAATGGAGGACTGGCAATATGGCTCAAGTGGTGGAACACTAGCTGTGAACAAGCAAACAGAGCTAATGAACAAGGATCTAGGTTCAAACCCCAGTATTGGCACAAAGCGCATAGGTAGGTATATGATCATACAGAAACTATTCAGACATTTAAGTTATCAAGATAGTGACAGGTTTGTAGGAATCAATAAAGATGTATTAAGTGCAGCATCTGTGTATGTATACATTTCAACATTTAATGAGTATGTTAAAAAAATTGTGTTTCTCAATGATTTTATATATTTGACAGTGTAAGGAGATGTTACCAGCAATATGCCTACCTTCTCTACATTTTCCCTCTGGCTATGGGAAAATCTTTAGTAATTATCATTACATGCACATTTATCAAAGGCTTAAAATTTTTGGAATTGGGAAATACATAAAATATATGCCTTTAGTTTTACCCTTAGTTACAGAAATACAAGAATCTTCTCTTTCTCTCTATAATGCTATTTCTCTGCTTTTGAGTACATACAGATAATTGGGAGAGAAAAGTGAAGCAATAACCTCACTTAACACACACACACAGTATTTAAATAAAATGATGGGAAATGGGAAAGCCAACCCTGAGTCCTGGGGCTACTTCAATTAAGTCATGGTTGCCTATAGGTGGGCACCCCACAATCCAGCATTAGCTTTAGCAGGATAAAGCAGCAACTGGCACAGGAGTATCACATCTGTCTTAAGAACAACCAGAATATGAGGTGTGGCACAATGTGGGTAGTGAGTCATTTATTGAAACTTAAGCTTTTAACACAACCATTAAAAAATCAACAAACGCATGCGAGATACAACAAAACAATAGAATATGTGAGTCCAGGTTCATTAAACTAATGCATTTTTTGAAAAATAAAATATGACAGAACATTTCATTATTGATGCATATATGAGAAAAAGTGTTATGCTGCTATTTAGAATGTGTCCTGTGTGTCGTGGAATTGAAATATTTCCAAATCATCAATAATTAAAATGATGAGAATCCATCATTTCACTGACATTTCCTTCTACATGAAAAGATGGCCTATTTTAAACATGCTCACACATATTCTTGTCAATCACAACCTGTCACAGCAAATTATTTCATTTTGTAGATCATGTGGAGTTAGGAGAAATATCTAGGTTTAAATTTAGATCTTAGGTGTAGTATCAACGACTTCCTTCATGGATTTTTTGTTTTTGAGAAAAACATCTTCAAAACCAAGAACACTAAGATGTAAAATCTTATTCATAAAATTCAATTTAACTTCTAGTTAACAAACCTCAAGACTAAAATGAATTAGTGTAAATGAAAACTCTGGTAGCCAAATGGAACAGGATGGATGTACGGAGAGTACCAATATGAAAGTAATTTTAAAGGTAAATCAGAGCTACATAAAAGAGAAATTTGAACCTAATGTATTAGACATAAGCAGTTTTCTCCCCCTTGTTCTTTGAGACATTAAAGTAATCACGAGGATGTGTTTGCCCTGACTATAGATCCTCGCTGTTATAAAGAAACTGACCTCCCATAAACCATATGGAGCTGATCCAAGAATTCTCTCTGTATTATCATTAAGCAAAAGCTTTAGTAAACAGGGAACAGAATCTAAACCTCACTGCCATGAACATGTAAAGTTTTTAAATGCCTTTTGAAACAATTCATTAACTACATCCCCACAATTCTAGCATAATCATTAATAAATGTCAGAATCTTTTAATGCTAGAATTTATAAGGCCTAATAAGACATTTTCATCAGTAGTCATTATATAAAATGCTTTTTTAAAAATTTTCCCATCCATGATTAATCTTTCTGATTAGGCATTTAACTTTAAAATGTAAGGATTTTTCTAATATTGTATTTCCACAGGGAATGCTTCATGTCAGTTTTGACCTTGGCTTGACCTCCAAATGAAAGCTTTGTGTTTGGAGGTATGTGATGAATAGCTCTCTGGCTTTCTATTAAATGCAATGCCACTGGTTGTCAACAGTGATGCTCAAAAGGAACAGTAAAATAGTTTTTAAAAAATCAAAGATGTTCTATAGTTTTTTTTTGCTATCTTAGTGAGTAGTCTAACATTACTTTCCAGCATTAGAAAACTTCACTATGCATGTTGATTTTCCAAAGCATAAAGAGACCAACACAGTATAAAAACATAAATGCCAAAGAATGTATTGATTTCTTTGGCTTTCTTGTATCAGAAATGAAATTTGTTGGCAATGGTAGATCCAGCTGATCACATTGTTGAATAGTATTTTCAGTTTTGACATAATTTTAAACTTGTTTACCCAACTCAAGTGGTTTAAAGGACAAGATTTCTATCCCTATGCCAGGGCTAGTAACAGAATAATTAATCAAACTTTCTATTGTTTAAATTTTTTACATTGAAATAAACTGAATTTGAATCAGAGATGTAAAAAAATCTAGGCTATAATCCCCTCCTTTGTCTGTCTGATTGGATCTATTAGGCATAGTAAGTCCTAATAAAATTGTTGCATGATAAAATCAGTAAATTAAAAATAAAAACATAGTACTGACTCTAACGTATTTGGGTTCATTGCATATAAAATACTCATGCTCATTTAGAATTACCAGTAATACCAAATCTTGCCAAATGCTTTTAGCATGTTCAGTTTTCTAACTTTTAATGTCTCTTCACCCTACATTTATCAACTATCTTCAAAGTTATGAATTTTTAAAAAATTGTGATCAAGTTGCCAAATTATTGATAAACCTATGAAAGGTATGTTAAAAGGGTAGGCATCAATCTGATTTAGATGATTTGAAAAACTCTGTGACTATGTGGATAACACATGGCCAGTTCATCCACAATGAGTTAAATATATGTGTGTATGTATACATACATATTTGCACATATAAACTTAACATTCCAAAACAAATCATATAGCAATGCTCAGACTTATCTAAGAACATAACTAAGATGAGGGGTTTTTTTCCAATTATACTTACACTAAGTCTTTTTAATGGACATGGGTTATGCTAGTCTGTGTCCAAGCTCACCTACAATTTCTTTTCTCAAAAGACAGACACATCTGCCACCTGCTCTACTCCGTGTCCCAGCAACAACTGTCGAGCAGCATAAAGATTGATTATCAGTCAAAAACCATTGCACAACACCAGATTTTGGTGGGTTAAGCTTGCTGATCCAGCAAGAGATGGTGTGAAATTTTCAGGAATGTGTGCCAACATTTTGGTGCTAAAAGAACAGCAGTGCATGTCACAGTGAAACACAGCCAAAGATATGCAGACAAAGCAGAGAAGTTTTTTTGTTGTTGTTGTAGACTTGGCTTGGAAAAGAAAGGATAAAAGAAAAAATAAAAAGTAGGAGGAAATTAGTTTGTACTTTTAAAAATTATCTACTGAACTTAGTCAAGTGTATGACATTATTATTTTATGCCAAATGTCTAGGAAATTTTCTTCTTGTAGCTTGAATATAAATAATACATGTATGTGTGTATGGATATGTACATTATATAGCTATATCTTCCATAATATCATTATTCATAAAATAAGTATTTCTTATTAACTAATCAAGATCTTAATAAAGCAATCATATAAATCTTAATTTTTTAGTTATAGAAATATATTTTCTCACTGAGATTCATAATTTTATATAACAAGTGTTTCTAAGAATTCAAAATAACATAACATGCTTTTAATTTTAAAGCCAAATCTGAACATGTATGGGTCTATTCTATAATATAGGGAATTTTTAATGAGCATTGTAGCAACAAGTTTCTTTACAAGGGCCAAATTATTTTGAACTTTCTAGCGAATTCAAGATATTACTTATTTTTTGATGATAAAGTATTATGAAAGAGATGGAAATTTCAGCATCATTTCATATAATAATCTTCATACAAGAGGAATTTTCATCACCTCATCTGTAATGAATCTCAGAATTACTTTTTTTTATTTATGCAATTATTGCCTAGACTTGCCTTTGATGCACCAGCTTTATAGGAGTTATGGAAAAAAATTATGTCTAATAAGGTCTAGAAAGCACAGAGAATTACAGCAGTTAAACACACTCAATTTTTATGGCCATGTTCTAATCCCTATGTTATTTAAATCCAATTATCATATATAGCACTTGATAGCAAACTCTGAGTATAATGTGCTTATCCTTAGATGCTGGTATTTTTATTTCTCTCTTAAAATGTATTCTTTTCCACCAAAGAAAGATTTTTTTTAATTTTAGAAAATCCTCAAATAACAATAGGCTTTAAAAAACATGACATAGATATAAAATAAATATTATATACAGGTATGTATATGTAAATATGTAAATCTATGTAATATTTTGATGAAGGAATTAAAATCAAGCCATAACATTTATCTTATGAAAAATATTCTTAGGCAAACTACATCTATACAAGAATTATAAGTTCATTACTGGCCACATTTTCTTAATTATATTAATGGATCTGAAAAAAACCACAAGTAGAAATAAATAGATTATACTCAAAACTTTGAACTGTTTTCTGGGAAAATAAGGCTAATGAATTTTATCTGTTGAGTGTCACAGAAACTAAACAGTAAATTCAATAATCTCTGATTTAATTTATTACAGTTTCACCATTTAACCTCCTGCAGGCTCCCTAATGTCTATTCAGATCTATATTAAATTAAGCACCAATGCTAATGAAGGGCAATAAACGTGGCTGTCAGTGGATTTTTCTTTCATTAAGCACATTATCCTCTTACTGAGCTGTAAATGCGTAAACATTAGTTTTGTTAAACCATGCAAAAGAGACAGGATGAAAATCATTTTAAAATTGTATCCCTTAAGCAATGTACTTTGTGTGAGGGTAGAGATTTTTTTTCATTCCTTTTTCACCTTTAATTTTTCTGTGTGGATCTATAAAAGGCTCTCCTGTTGAAACATAAACATCAGCTTCTTGGGGTACATCTTCAGGTTTGAGGGCCTCCTTGCCATCTGCCAAGAACACTCGCCTTGCAGCCGTATTCAGATTTAGCTTGTCCGTGCACTCCTCCAGCAACTAGAAGAAGTAAGAGGTAAGACAAAGTGATTTACAGCAAAGTAAAACATTTCTACAGGATATAAGGTTCTAATGATCAAAATAGAAGCTCAATTGTATCACTTGTCAAGTTTAGTAACTCGATTAATATACTGTATTTTTCTAGCAGCTGAAAACATGGAAATAAAAGGTAAATCACAGCAATAAGAATTTCTAATTTTAATTTTGAAACCATGTGTCATTTCTAATAACACTATAAAAGCAATGTCATATGAGTTATATAATCAACTAGTTGCTAACTACACTATTTTTTTTTTTTGCTAACTACACTATTTTTATACTGATTCTTAAAAGAAAAGGAATGAAACATCCATGAGATTTACATATAGCAACAACTTACAGATTTAAATTTCTAAAAAAATTAACACAATAAATGCCATTTTTCTCATTATTCTATATTCTAAAGAGAGTGAGAAAACACAGCTCTGAACACTCGGAATATTAGTTACCAAGGAGATGGTTGGTGCAGTAACTTTGGCAAAGACTGTTCTAGATCCATTTTTGTAAGCTGTTACTTTAATCACTCTTGGTTGAAGTTTGTATCTTTTAGACAATCTTTGCCAGTTCTGAGCTGAATGAAATGTTAGGGAATTTTCTGAAACTCTAAAAAAGAAAAAAGTACATGAAAATTGGTACATATTCATGATGATATTGTTTATTTTTCAAATTTCTTCTTCAAATATAGACCCTAAAGACTGTCCTACAGATATGAGTATTCCTTAGCAAACCTTTAAAGAATGAGATTCTCATTACTTAAATATCCAAATGCATACAAATACTTATCACCATTGTTCATATCCCAGAATAACTCATTTTTATCATTACACTTATGAAATAACAATAACACTTATGAAAAATTAGATGGTGATAGGAGACAGATGGATAGATAATAGACATAATCATGTTCTGACAGCAAAAATTATAATAATATGGTTTTAATATCATGAAATAGAAAATGCCAAGTTTTCATGCTTATGAAAGTTCTTTGACCTAAAAGATAATTGAAGAAATTTAAGTAAGTTATTATAACTAAAACTTGACTCTAAAGTTAGTTGTATCATCTTCATTTCAATCTATTTGGGGCAGTCAGAATTGAGATTTCTAAGTTGTATTTTTTAAACAAAACCAGGTTTTATCTTTACCATTTTCTTAGAACAAGTACACAGCACATTGACTAATAACCTCTTGACCAGAATTCTCTAACCATATTACATTATAGTTCTATAAGAAGCAAAATTGGCATTCTAAAGTTTAAAAAACTTCAGGTAAATGTATACAATATATTCACTTATTCAAACACCTAAAAGTAATGGAAATTTCAGTTTCTTAGTTTGACTTTGGTTTTCAGCGACTTTTTTCTGCCTCTGAATTTTGAATAGTTTATTACAATAATCTCAATATGAAAACATGTACAAAATAGTTTTATAATAAGCTTGTTTCAGTTCAACTCTGTTTCAAAATATTGGTTAAATATCAAAAGTATACATTTCTTTCTAGAGGAAATAACCTGTCAGCAAGATTATTTCCTGTTTCCAACCTGATTCTGCTTCAAATACTTCTCAAGAGTTTTTGATTATTCAGTTTGAAGTGCATCTCATATTTTCCACAGTGTAATTAGCAACATTCTACTCTGGTGCTCTCAAAGAAAGGAAAATAAACAAAACCCAAGAGGTAGGTTATATTTTAATGTCTGAGATAGTCAACTGAATCACTATAAATTCTGCTCAAAGGAAAGACCTTCGGCAATCAGTCAGAAAGAACAGAGAGCAGCTTTGATTACCTCAGTTGACCCACCAGAGCCCTGACATGCCTGTTTCTCTTGGATGCTGATATGAAACGAGAATTGTTTTTACTGTTTGATATGTAGCTATCTGGGTTTGATATTTCCTCATAGCTGTGATCTGTTGCTGTTTGATGTATACAACAATCCTGATGTCCTGACCCGTCTGATCCTCCCACTGAATGCAAAAGTCTACTGGGGACAAATGGAGGCCGTAAACTATTATCAGTAGTTTTAATAATTGCTTTTGTCTGGGATGACATTAACTCCCTGAAAGAACCAACACAGGGAAGAACCAATGAATCGATTATAATCACTTATTCACAACAACTCCATAATAACTAGTTGTAGGACAAGTGTTAGACAAAATAGTATACACTTACCCAGTGTTTTACTTAAGGCTTACAATGTCCCTGGGAGATGGGTAGCATATTTATCCCCATTTTACAGACTTAAGACATTGAAGGTGAGAGAGGTCTAATAAATTGACAGGGTGAGAGTATGAACCCAAGCTTAATCTTACATAAAATCCACTAATATTCATTACTGCACTTAGAAAAAGAAGGAAATCAGTGGAATGCTTGAGACAAATGTATGTAATTTTAATTATTAGGTTCTCTTTGTTAAATGTTCTCTCTCTAAAAAACATAAAAGTTCAAGAGAGTTGTGCCCTACCCTTAAGAAGCATGCGAACTATTTCCCCACCAGTGATGAGTGATGGTTGGAGCAGCTGTCCTGTCATCTTTTCCACAGTATTTGGAAAATAGTTGGTGGCAGTATTTCCATAGCAACAGCACCAGAAATTAAGCTCTTCAACTTGGATCAGGAGCAGCAAATAGCCAGAGGAAAGATTCACAGATCTCATGAACCATTCTTGTCCCAAAACAGTCACTCACAGAGCAAATTCTCATGTGACAAAAATGGACCACCTGTCTCCGATAGCTGTTGTCAATGCTGAACCAAAAGAATGTAGATAAAAAGATAAGACTGTCAGGGCTGGGAAGGTGGCTCAGTGGTAGAATGCTTGCCTTGCATGAATGAGGCCCTGAGTTCGGTTCCTCAGCACCACATAAGCAGAAAAAAGCCGGAAGTGGTGCTATGGCTCAAGTGGTAGAGTGCTAGACTTGAGCTGAAGAGCTGAAGGACAGCACTCAGGCCCAGAGTTCAGGTCCTATGACCAACCAAAAAAAAAAAGGAAGGAAGGAAGGAAGGGAGGAAGGGAGGAAGAGAGGAAAGGAGGAAGGGAGGAAGGGAGGAAGGGAGGAAGGGAGGAAAGGAGGAAGGGAGGAAGGGAGGGAGGGAGGGAGGAAGGGAGGGGGGTAGGACGCACTGTCTTCTTGGATGTCAATCTTACCAGCAAGGAATTTATTTCAAGCAATGGCCAGTATGGTAACTTATCATCATAACACAAGACTTTCTTTCTCCCTTCAAAACCCTCCCAATTTATTTTTGAGAATCCCCACGGTAGTATAGTACAGGTATTTAAAGCTATTTTAAGTCTCTACTAAAATTGGCTGTTGGGTCACAGCTGTTAGACCTCTGTTCTTTTCCCTCACTGCTTTACTGAATAGCCATCAGTTGCAAACATTCCAGGGTTATGGGATGCCAGAAGAGTGCAGTGGTGGTGAGAAGAGGTGTTGCTCCAACCCCACCCAAGACAAAGTTGCCTAAATCCTGAGCTCCTCCAGCTGTGGCCCTTCCTTGAGGAATACATCAGTTTGGGGTTCTTATCTGTTCAGTCATAGGAACTGTGCATCCACGGGCCAGACAATGAATAAATAGTATATCATAATCTTCATTTGATTAATTTTCCTTTTTTTTCATTGGTCATGGGGCCTGAACTCTGGGCCTGGGCACTGTCCCTCAGTTCTTCAATTCAAGGCTAGTGCTCTACCACTTGAGTCACAGCGCCACTTCTGGGTTTTTCTGCTTATGTGGTACTGAGGAATTGAACCCAGGACCTCATGCATGCAAGGCAAGTGCTCTACCAATGAGCCACCTTCCAATTAATTTCCAATATTAATAGCCAATTACTATAAACACTTTATATATATTTATCATTTTATACTTATAACAGCCATGGTATTCCTCTTTTACAGCTGAGTGAAGCCAGGACTTAAATAATTTGCCAAGGGCCCACACAACAGAAAAGTGTCAGCAATATGATTGAAACTTTGATTAATTAGCTTTACAATTTCTTCTTAACACTCTTTCTATCTGATTCATCACTGCTAAGTTTCCTTATTTTTCTTTGGTTAGAAAATGAAGGCTCCTATTCAAATGAGTGCAGATGAATAGGTACTACTAGGAAGAAAGTGGCATTTGGAATATGGGGACCATGGGTGGAGGCGAGAGGCAAAGAAGGTATGGCAACATTAAGATCAGTGAACTAGTAGTGCTCTCTACCCAATATAGTTCTCATATGTAGATGTATGTTCATCACTGTAGAATACAGTCTTTGTAATTTTCTTTTTTTTTGTTTATTTTCCCCCATTTTTTTCTTTCAAAGATCTCTTTCTCCTTTTAAAAAAGGAGTCTTTGAGCCAGGATCCAGTAGCTCATGACTATAATCCCGGCTACTCAAGAGGCTGAGATCTGAGCATCAAGGTTCCAAATGAGCCCTGGCAGGAAAGTCTGTGAGACTCTTTTATCCAATTAACCACCAAAAAAATAGAAAATTAAAAAACCCAAAAGTGGAGCTGTGGTGCAAGTAGTAGAGCACTAGTCTTGAGCAAAGAAGCTCAGTGAAAGTGCTGAAGCCCTGAGTTAAAGTTCTAGGACTGGCGCGCACGCGCGCGCACGCACGCACACACACACACACACACACACACACACACACACACACATATCTTTGAAATCTGAAGTCTTTCATACATATTAAAGTGAATACTTCTCCACCCCTAAACACACATATATGTGCATGCACAAGTGTGTTTATCTATAGGTGTGTGTATATGCAACATGAGCAGCTTTTGTCTTTAGAGAGTTCAGTCTATTTACATTTGATAATATTCTTCACCATGAAATCTATCTTTCAATTGAAAAAGGTAGACTGTATTAGTGGAAACTTAATGGCTTATTATAGCATTTTGAAAAAAATCTAACAATGTCATATCTTTCGGTTTCACACTTAAGGATTTCTACCAACTGGTGCTGTTCAGTGATCTCCTATAAATCTCTCCATTATATTGGCAATATATTATCCTCTACAGCTCTTATCCATGTGCCTTTCTGCTAATTTATATAACACTACTTCATCAAGAAGTAAGTGTTTAGGGCCCACCACAGTGGCTCACATCTGCAATCCCAGCTATTTGGGAATTAGAGATCAACAAAATTGCAATTCAAGGACAATCCAGGCAAAAGCAGACCTCATAACTAAAAGCAAAAAGGTTGGGACTCAAATAGTACAGCATGTTCCCATGAGATCATAAGTATTTAAAAAATATTAACCTAAATTCAAGATGCATATTTTCTAGAACTCCTTCCGTTATAACAATAATTCTCTAATGGAAGGGAGAAATGTTCTAACAGGCACAAACATTAATAAATTTACAATTACTAATTGCAATTAACTGCCAAGGGAAAAGAGCTGGTTGCTGTAGAAATGTAAGGGTTAGGAGCAGAGAAAGACATTACCAGGGGGGAGGAGGGAGGCTGGGAAGGGAGGTGAAGGGTAAACAAAGGAGGAGGCTGCAATGCTTGGTAAGAAATGTACGCATTATCCTGCCCATGTAATTGTAACCCCTCTGTATAGTATGTTCACAAATAAAATAAAATTAAATTTAAAAAAAAAAAAGAAAGACATTACCAGCTGAGCACAGCCAGATGTGACCATCTCAGCCGAAAAAGGAGGATCACATGTTATATAATTGTCATGTACCCTCACTACATAGTGAACTTAAAGTCTGTGGCGCACACACACATACACACACACACACACACACACACCACAAAACAAAAAAGAGGTGGAGAAAAAACTCAATGATGGAGTGACTGCCAAGTACCAAAGAAAGAGACTCCTTCTTCTAAATCATTCCCCTAGATTCTATCAGAATCAATGTACAAAGGGATACATGCTTATGCCTACTGGTATGCTTTGTTTCAAATGATTCATATCCCACTTGGCAAAGATAATATTTTTGTTTTTCATTTTCTGTTTTAAAAATTTATTAAGGTGATGAACAGGGGGGTTACAGTTACATAAGTAAGGTTCTTTTTTTTAAACACTGTTATTTTGTTTTATGTGTTTTACATTTCCAAAGGAACCTAACCTGTAAATATATATATATATATATATATATATACATATCACTTCAAGTGATATAAATCACTTCTATTATTATTTATATTAATATTTATATAAGTGATTATATATATTTATGTATATATTTATATATAATCATTTATTCATCAGTAAACTATGATTTCATACAAAATAATGTGTCACAAAAATGCCACTGTCAAAAAATTAAGAAATAAACTATAATAAAGCTGAAGCCAAAAGTTATACCAGGCATTGATCATTAATCATCATTGCCCCAATTTTTCTAGATAAAAACTTTATTATGTATGGAAACTCATCTTGCTTTTATACCCCTGATCAGACTGTAGTGGCAAATACTCAAAGATCTAAGTTTAGTGATGACTGATTAAATAATCTGCTTCTTATCCAACTTTAGCCAATGAGACATGAAAAATCTAATAAGAAGGTGAGGGAGGGAGGGAAGAACAGAGGAGGGAAAACAAGGAGGAAGAAACAAGAAGGGAGAGAAAGAAAAGGGAGGACAGGAGGAAAGAAGGGAGGGAGAATGAAGGAAAGGAAGGAAATCAGCCACCTTCTTTTGAACACTGTTGAGTGAACATGTGATGGATCATCTTGCAAGCAAGTGGGGGTAAGCCAAAGATCTAGAAGGGACCTAGCCAACATTCTGAGGGAAGCTAGCAGAGGGAAAGATACAAAGAACCAGTCTCCTTGATAGCACTACTGATTCACTAAGATTCAAAAACCTATAATTGCTCTATCTCTGAAGCTTCTAAGTGAGATAATAAAGGCTCTTTGTTTTCAAAAATCACTTTCAGGTGAGTTTTCTGTTATTTCTACTGCTTTCTTCTATCTGCAGAGAGAAAACTAGATTAAATGTCATGGACACTGGATATTTACTATAACTAATTAAATATAATTAATAATAATATAATTGATTATATGTTGGCCTTGTCTGTAATTTCATGATTAGAGTTAATTAATTTCATAATAGGGTAAAAGGCAAGCCAAGTGGTTATTTTTTATCATTGAAATTTCTATAAATTCAAAAACATTTCGCTAGAAATTTTAGTGTAAGCAGACAATGACATTTTTTTTTTTGTCTTTTCTTTTTTGGTACTAGCAATCAAACCCAGGACATTGCATTTGCTAGGTAAGCACTTCACCACTGAGCTACATTCCAGCCCAGACATGGAATTTTAATTCTCCCAGCTCTGCTTTTTTTTTTTTTGAAACACAAAGCATCCTTGATAAGTTTTCATTTCTGTGGTAAAGATCTGTATATGGCTAAAAATTCTATTTATAGGTAAGAAGTGTGGCTACATGACAGTCCATGGCTCAATAACAAATACATAGGTCTAAGTTATCACATAGTTTGGATGTGAATTCAACAGCAGAATAATGATAGTTACCAAGGATTTGTACCTGCTGTCACTTCATACTAGTGTTGCCTGTCAAAATGTCTCTTTTTCTTATACAGAAGCCAAAGAATTTTTTTATTATTGTAAAAATACCATACAGAGGGGTTACAATTACATGGGCAAGATAGTGAGTACATTTCTTATCAAGCATTGTGGCCTCCTCCTTTGTTTCCCCTTCCCATCTCCCACTGCCTCCCTACCATCACCCCCCACATCCCCCGCCTCCCACCCCACCAAAGTTGTAAAGTTTGCTTTTCAACATAACGTCTTGTACATCTCATTGTTGTAATGGGTCCACCTGTAACCTTATTTAAACAGTTTGTTTTTTCCCTTCCCCTCCACAAATTATATCAACATCAATGAAAGCAGGGCTTATACCCTGGGGAAGGTACATACAAAGCAACACAGAAATCATCTTATAAATATGTTGGAAACAATCTCAAGAAAGAAAAAAGCATTTGAATCCTTATCTTGGGGTTCATTTTGCCTAACATCAACTTGTCTGACAGTTTCTGTTTGTCTCAGACATATATTAGTTATTTCAAATAAGGGAAAACCATGGGACCTATATTTCTCCAAAGACATATATTTCTTCTGGCTTAATATAATTGTTTCCAAGTCTTTCCATTTCCTAACAAATGGGGCAATGTCATTCTTTCTGATGGAGGCATAGAATTCCATTGTGTATATATACCTCCATCAGAAAGTTTCCAACATATTTATAAGGTACCACGTGATTTTTGTTTTGTTTTGTATGTCCCTCCCCCATGGTGTAACCCCTGTTTTCACTGTATTTGATGTTGGTATAATTTGGGGAGGGGAAGGGAAAAACAAATTGTTTAAATAGGGATACAGGTTGACCCATTGAAACAATGAGATGTAGAAGACACTGTTGAAAAATGAACTTTACAATTTAGGGATGGGGGGAGTGTAGTTGTGGTGGTGGGAGTGAAGAGATGGTAGGGGAAAAACAGAGGAGGCAACAATGCTTGTTAAGAAATGTACTCATTACCTTGCTCATGTAACTGTAACCCCTCTGGTACAGTATTTTTACAATAAAAAGCTAATTTAAAAACTCATCTTCATTATATATTAAGGCTTAATGTTGTACAGATATTTTTTTTTTTTATTTTTTTATTGTAAAGCTACTATACAGAGGGTCACAGTTACATGAGTGAGGTTATGAGTACACTTCCTCTTGAACATTGTTACCCCCTCCATTGTTTTCCCCCTACCATCCCCTCCCTCCCTCCCTTCCCCGAGGTTCTTTTTTTTTTTTTTTTTTTGATTGTGATTAAATGATTACATAATTTCAAAGTCACAAGTTCATTCTAACTTCCCTGGAGCAAATTGTCTACCACAGTCTGTAATATATAACAGTGTTCACATGTTATATACCATATTTGTGATCAGCAGCATGAGGATATTTAGTAGTGGTTCAACCAGATGAGCGGGAGTTCTTTGTTTCTTAAGTCCTGTTAGTTTTGTCGTATCACTAACCTTTTGGATTTAGCATCCACTTATGAGGGAGACCATGTACCGTTTGTCTCTTCGTTCTTGGCTTACCTCGCTCAACATAATTCCTTCTAGCTCCATCCATTTCCCTGCAAATGCCATTATTTTGTCATTTCTCATGGCTGCATAATATTCCATTGTGTATAGATACCACAATTTTTGGATCCATTCATCTGTGGTGGGGCACCTAGGTTGTTTCCATATCCTAGCTATTGCGAACAGTGCTGCAATAAACATGGAGGTGCACGTGTCCTTGTATATTGGTTCCTGTTGTTCAGGGTAGATGCCTAGAAGTGGTATGACTGGGTCGTAAGGGAGGTCAATCTTTAGCTTTCTAAGGACCCTCCAGACTGCTTTCCAAAGTGGTTGTATAAGTGTACATTCCCACCAGCAGTGTAATAGGGTTCCTCTTTCTCCACATCCCCTCCAGCATTTGTCGTTGGCTGATTTGTGGATGTGGGACATTCTGACTGGGGTAAGGTGGTATCTCAGGGTTGTCTTTATTTGCATTTCCTTCACCACCAGGGATGATGAACATTTCCTCATGTGTTTCTTTGCCATTTTTATTTCTTCATTTGAGAAGTCCCTCTTTAGTTCCCTTGCCCATTTAGTAATTGGTTTGTTAGGTTTGGGAGGGATTAGTTTCTTGAGTTCCCTGTATATACAGGATGTTAACCCCTTGTCTGATATATTGCTGGTAAATATTTTTTCCCAATTAGTTGGTTGTCTTTCTAGCTTAGTTGCGATAGATTTAGCTGTGCAGAAGCTTTTTATTTTAAGGTAGTCCCATTTGTCGAGTCTCTCTCCAACTTGTTGTGACCCTGGGACTCTGTTCAGGAAGTTCCTTCCTGTGCCTATTAGTTCAAGTGTCTCTCCTACTCTGTCCTGCAGTAGTTTCAGAGATTCAGGTTTAATGTTAAGGTCTTTAATCCATTTTGAGTTGATGTTGGTGCATGGTGATAGGCTGGGGTCCACTTTTAGTTTTCTGCATGTGGCTGCCCAGTTTTCCCAGCACCAGCGGTTGAAGAGGCTGTGTTTCTTCCATTGTATGTCTTTGGCTCCTTTGTCGAATATCAGCTGGCTGTAGGCCTGTGGGTTTATATCTGGATCTTCTATTCTGTTCCATTGGTCTTCGGGTCTGTTTTTGTGCCAGTACCATGCTGTCTTTGTGATTATAGCTCTGTAGTAGAGTTTGAAGTTCGGCATGGATAGCCCTCCCATATTGTCTTTATCCCCTAGAATTGTTTTGGCTATTCTAGGTCTTTTGTTGTTCCATATAAATTTTTGGACTGTTTTCTGTATTTCAGTGATGTACGTCATTGGGATTTTAATAGGAATTGCATTGAATTTGTATATTAATTTTGGAAGTATCACCATCTTTACTATATTAAGTCGGCCTATCCAGGAGCATGGGAGGTCTTTCCATTTCCTAGTGTCTTCTGCAATTTCTTTCTTTAACTTTTTATAGTTCTCATTAAATAGTTCTTTTACATCTTTGGTTAGGTTAATTCCTAAATATTTTATTTTTTGGGAGGTTATTGTGAATGGGGTTGCTCCCTTTATTTCCCTCTCTTCCTGTGCGTTATCAGTGTATAGGAAGGCAACTGATTTTTGTGGGTTTATTTTGTATCCTGCTATTTTGCCGAAGTGACTTATGATTTCTAAAAGTTTGGGGATGGAGTTTTTGGGATCGTGGAGGTATAGTATCATGTCGTCTGCAAAAAGGGATAGTTTCACTTCTTCTTTCCCTATGCGGATCCCTTTAATGTCTTTTTCTTGCCTTATTGCCCTGGCTAAGGGTTCTAGGACTATGTTGAAGAGGAGTGGAGACAGTGGACATCCTTGCCTTGTTCCTGTTTTTAGGAGGATTGGTTGTAGCTTTTCCCCATTAAGTATAATATTGGCTATTGGTCTGTCATAAATGGCTTTTATTGTTTTTAGAAATGTTCCTTCTATTCCTATTTTCTCCAGAGCTTTTAGCATGAATGAATGTTGAATTTTATCAAAGGCCTTTTCTGCATCTGTGGCGATAATCATGTGATTCTTGACCTTGGCTCTGTTGATATGCTGGATTACATTTATTGACTTACGTATGTTAAACCATCCCTGTGTCTCTGGGATGAAGCCTACCTGATCATAGTGTATTATTTTTTTTATGTGTTTCTGGATTCTGTTAGCTAGAATCTTGTTAAGGATCTTTGCATCTGTGTTCATCAAGGAGATTGGCCTGTAATTCTCCTTTTTGGTTGGGTCTTTGCCTGGTTTGGGGATGAGTGTGATATTGGCTTCGTAGAATGAGTTTGGGATAGCTCCCTCCTTCTCTGTTTCTCTGAAGAGCTTGAGGAGTATGGGTATTAGTTCTTCTTTAAAGGTCTTATAGAATTCTGCTGTGAATCCATCTGGTCCTGGGCTTTTTTTTGTTGGAAGACTTTTGATAGCTTCCTGTATCTCATTATAGGATATTGGCTTGTTTAATTGGTTAACTTCTTCTTTGCTCAGTTTGGGTAACTTGTATTTCTCTAAAAATGCATCCATTTCCGCCAGATTTTCTTCCTTTAGAGAGTATAGCTTTTGAAAGTAGTCTGTTAGAATTGTTTGGATATCTTGGGTACGTGTTGTGATGTTTCCCGTGGCATCCCTAATCCTATTAATATGGGTTTCCTCTCTTCTTTTTTTAATTAATCTTGCCAATGGGCCATCAATTTTGTTTATTTTTTCAAAGAACCAGCTTTTTGTTTGGTTTATTTTGGTTATGGTTTTCTGATTTTCTAATTGGTTAATCTCTGCTCTCAATTTGGTTATCTGGCTTCGTCTAGTAGCTTTAGGTCCCATTTTTTCTTGTTTTTCTAGCTGTTTTAGTTGCAACATGAGATTATTTACTTGGTCTGTCTCCATTCTCTTGATGTGGGCACTGAGGGCAATAAATTTGCCCCTCAGGACTGCTTTTGCTGTGTCCCACAAGTTTCTTTGTGAGGTGTTTTCATTTTCATTGAGTTCTAGGAAATGCTTTATTTCTTCTCTGATCTCTTCTGTTACCCAGGCCTTGTTAAGGAGTGTGCTGTTCAATTTCCATGTGTTAGAGAAATTTCTGCGGTATGCTTTGTTATTGAGAGCTAGCTTGATTCCACTGTGGTCAGATAGGATACAGGGGATTATGTCGATCCCTTTGTATTTGCTTAAGTTCCTTGAATGAACTATGATATGGTCTATTTTGGAGAAAGTTCCATGAGCTGCTGAGAAGAATGTGTACTGTGTTGTTTTAGGGTGAAATACTCGGTAGATGTCAGTTAATTCCGCTTGAAGTATGGCCTCACTTAATTCGGTAGCTTCTTTGCCAATCCTCTGGTTGGTAGACCTGTCCTTTGGTGAGAGTGGCGTGTTAAAGTCTCCTAGTATTATCGTATTGGGATCTATTTTATTCTGTAAGTTTGAGAGCATTTGTTTAACATATCTGGGTGCACCGATATTTGGGGCATATAAGTTGATGATGGTTATATCCTCCTCTTGGATTGTTCCCTTTATTAATATGTAATGTCCGTCCTTGTCTTTCTGTACTGATTTTAATGAGAAGTTTATTTTGTCAGATATCAGGATAGCTACACCTGCTTTCTTATTGGGGGAATTTGATTGGTAGATCCTTTTCCACCCCTTCACTCTGAGTTTGTTTGTATGTTTGGCTGAGAGGTGGGTCTCCTGGAGGCAACAGATGGATGGGTCTTGTTTTCTGATCCAGTCCTCAGTTCGTTTTCTTTTAATTGGCGAATTCAGCCCATTTATATTAAGAGAAAGTATAGAGAGATGCATTGTTGTCCCTGCCATTCCGTTTTCCTAAGTTTTTCTTCTTTCCTTTCCTCCTGTGCTTGCTCAGTTAGACTTTGAGTAATGCCTGTTTGGGGCAGGTCCCAGTTCCTGGTTGCTTTCTTCAGGTTGTGTCCCCCCTCTTAGAATTCTTTGTAATGCTGGCTTAATGTTTATGTATTCATTTAGTTTTTCTTTGCTATTAAAAGTTTTCAGTTCTCCATCGAATGTGAATGCTAGCTTTGCCGGGTATATCAGTCTGGGTTGGCAGTTATTGGCTCTCAGGGCTCGTATGGTGCTTTCCCAGGCTTTTCTTGCATTCATTGTTTGTGTGGAGAGATCTGCAGTGATTCTAATTTTTTTCCCGTTGTAGTATAGCTCCTTCTTCATTTTTGCTGCATGCAGGATTGTTTCCTTATTATTCAGATCCATCATTGTTACTATTATGTGCCTAGAAGTGTTTCTCCTGGGATCTTGCTTGTTGGGTGTTCGATAAGCTTTTGTGATGTAGTTAAGATGGTCGTTTTTGAGGTGGGGAAAGTTTTCATTGACTATCTTGTTAAATAGGTGTTGCATTCCCTTGCTCTGGAATTCCTCACCTTCGTCCACTCCGATTATGCGAAGGTTAAATTTTTTAGCATTATCTGCTTGCTCTTGAATTTCCCTTTGGTTTAATTTGAGTGATTTTTCCATATCTGTCACTTTTTGGTCCAGTTGGTGTATTCTGTCTTCTGTATCTGACACTCTACCTTCCATTTCATTCACTCTGTTGACCGTGGCTTCTATTGTGGTTTGCATGGTGGAAATGGATCCCTTTATGGATTCAATGTTGGTTCTCAGAGTACTGATCTCACCTCTCAATGAGGTGATATCAGTATGCATTACCTCTAATTTGGCGTTTATCTCACTTCTTACTGAGGTTTGTGCAGCTTCTATTTTTGCATCCAATTTTTGTTTGATATCCTGTATATCTTTTGATAGTTCATCCTTGTGCTCTTTCAATTTCTGATCCATTTCTCGCTTTATTTCTTGAGTCATTGCCTCCAGCAACCCTTGGATGTAGTTTTTGTCTTCCATTCCTGCTTTGCTCCCACTGGGGCTCTCCCCTGCGTGGCTGCTGGCTTTTGAGGTGAGCTTGCTGTCCTGGGTAGTGGTAAACCTTGTGATTTTTCTCTGTGATTTTCGCATGGGGGTTCAGGAGACTGCTCTTCAATCTTGTTTTGGTGTGTCTGTCTTTGCTTGGTTGCTGATTCTCTATTGGTAGAGAGAGTCTGTGTCTGATCTGGATTCTGTTGGGAGCCTATTTCCAGCTGCTATTCACTTAGGATTCTCAGCTCTCTGCTGTAGCAATTCCCGCCTTTGGAAGGGTTGAGCAGCCTAGACTGCTTGTGTTTGCTCCTGCGGGTGCTCTTGGGAAGATCAGATGCTCTGGATGCACTCTCCCAAATACTGGAGTCTGCTATGGGCTCCTGATGTGTTTTTGTTTGTTTGTTTTGGGCTGGTTGTGGGCTTGAACTCTAGGTTTGGGTGCTGTCCCTCAGCTCTTCAGCTCAGGGCTGGCACCCTACCATTTGAGCCACAGCCCCACTTCTGACCCTTTTTGCTTTGTTCAGGCGCCGGTCCCCTGGCCTGGTTCCGGCCCCAGCCTGGAGCGCGCTCGTTAGGCCTGTGCTAATGTGTATACCACCTTGGTTATGCAGCCTGGAGGACACAGTTCAAATTTCTTCTACTGTTGGTAGTCTTGACCCAGGGGCACTGTTCCTGGCTTGAGCATTTAAGCTCCCTTCCCGGGGCGCTCTTGCTCTGGCCTGGCCAGCAGAGTGTGCTCCACCGGCTGGTGGGGCTCTCGAATAGTTCCCAGTTTTAGTGGGTCCTGTGGTCCGGGTGTTGGGGTAGGGAGTCTAGGTCAGGGTCTGGGGATTCCCTCCAGCTCTGGTCTCCCTTGATGGATTCCCTGTCCCCTGATGGGTACTCACCCTGTAGGTCATCAGTTGTTGTTGCAGTCCGTCAGTTGTTGTTGCAGTCCGAGTTCAGTTGGGGTGGTTGCGGGCTGGGTTGGGCGGCCCCCCGCCGGGTCGTTGCGATCGCGATTGGGCGGGTGGTCTGCGGACAGGTCCCTTTGTGGAGCTGCTGGTGCCGGGCGGCTTTGGCGGGATGGAGCCTCTCCGCTCCGGTGGAGAGTGATGGGTGGGGTGGGATCCTCCTGGAGACTCCCGGCTGGTAGGTTTCTCTGTTCCTGGCGATCCGCTGTTCTGCAATCCGGTACCTGGTGATCTGCAAGCAGCCCCCTGTGTCTCTGTGGCTCTGGCAGCCCCTGCCGGGCCGGCTGGCCGGCGGCTTGGCGCACTGCCGCGCGGCCAGTAAAGGTTGGGGGAGGGGTCTTCGCTCTTCTCTGTTCTGAAATTCTTCTTTTCCTCTCTTTCTTTTTTTGTTATTTTCCACCTCTGGTTTTTCTCTGAGTGTTCGTCTTTTTGTTGTTGTCGGTCTCTTGGGGAGATTAAAGGTTGGAACTCGAACTCTCTTTTTGGTTGGAGAGAGCTGTGGCGTTTCCCTACTGCCCCGTCGCCATCTTGAGAACTCCCCCCTGTACAGATATTTTTAAAGGCTTGAAGGAAATCCCAAAAAGTTATGAATTGAGGAAACTGTAATTTGTTGGACATTTTCTGCCACCAATCCCATAGTGTGAACCAACAGCTCATCTTAAAATGATGTAATATTTCCTAGAAAAGGTGACAGACTCAAATGTGTACTTTTGAAAACGGGTCAAAGTATTGTTTCAGTAAAAAATACCCACCATAAATAATATGATATAATAAAATAGCTGAACAGATAAGATACTCACAGTGTTCTTGAAAAGCAAGATCTATCTATGAAATAGCAACCTAGATAATCTATGACCAAAAATTATTAGTGTTTATTTTTTTTAAATGGACTTGCCGGGCGCTGATGGCTAATGCCTGTAATCCTAGCTACTGAGGAGGCTGAGATCTGAAGATCACGGTTCAAAGCCAGCCCATGAGACTCTTATCTCCAATAAACCACTAGAAAACTGGAAGTGGTGCTGTGGCTCAAATGGTAGAACGCTCGCCTTGAGCTGAAGTGCTGAGGGACAGCGCCCAAGCCCAGAGTTCAAGCCCCATGACCGACAAAATAAGTAAATAAATAAAAATAAATTTAAAAAATTTAAAAAACGGACTCAATCTTCACTTAATGCACTAAAAGTAATTTTCATCCTCGGGGAACAATTTTTTTATTATTTAGAGAATACTTTATTAGTTTCTGTAATCAAACCCAAGTAGGTAAGGTCTTATGTATTTAATATAGAACATTCATTTACCCTAGTACAAATGAAAAAAAAATAAATTTACATTTAACAGACCAATATGGCTGTTAATTTCTGTACAATGCCAACTCAATATGGTAAGCTGGCATAGTTTTTCCAAAATTGACAGCACAACTAAAGTTTCTAATAATTCCAATTATGGGCTGGGAAGGTGGCTCAGTGGTAGAGTGCTTGCCTTGCATGCCTGAGGCCCTGGGTTCGATTCCTCAGCACCACATAAACAAAAAAGCCGGAAGTGGCGCTGTGGCTCAAGTGGTAGAGCGCTAGCCTTGAGCTGAAGAGCTGAGGGGCAGTGCCCAGGCCCAGAGTTCAGGCCCCATGACCGGACCCAAAAAAAAAAAAAAAAAAAAAAAAAGCTAATAATTCCAATTATATATGTTATTTATGTTTCTATAAAAAGATTAATAGGAGCAGTATGCTATGCATCAATAGCAGCAACAGATTTTTTCCAGACTTTGCAGTTATCTGAACAAAGTTAGACTACTAACATTCCATTAATAACAAAAAACAAAAAGATTTTAAAAACCCTCCCTGAAATGGGAAGTTTCGTTACTGTTTGGTAACTAGTACCATGCTTATAGCTTCTCAATTATCATCTGGAAAGAAAACATTCTTTGGTAACATATTAAAAGCAGCTCAGATAAAGCACAGTCACTACTATGTATCATTCAGCAGGTTCAAGGTATTTTTACCTTCACAGAGGTATGATACATTACTGTCTTATGCCTATAATAGTAGAGGATACAATTTAGAAGTCATTATTGAGACTTGAATCTACTTTTCTAGCAGAGGGTCCAAAGGACTCTTAAGAGTTGGAAATTCATCGAGCTGCCAGTAGAGTAAGACACACTTTCCATTATGAAAATCATGAGATTACATTCAATATAGGAATGGCAGTTTAAAATCATTAAAACTGGAAGGGAAAAAACAAATCATTTAAATAGGGTTACAGGTGGACCCATGGCAACAATGAGATGTACAATTTGGTGGGTGAGAGATGGGAAGGGAGAGGAAGGGGAAACAAAGGAGGAGGCAACAATGTTTGGTGAGAAATGTACTCATTACCTTGCCCATGTAATTGTGACCCCTCTGTATGGTATTTTCACAATAAAAAAAACTACTTGATTAAAAAAATAATAAAAAAATCATTAAAACTATTTTATCTGTGGAATTGAAGGAGATCTTGTTTATAACATTCTCTGAATTTTAACTTGTAATTATATCTGGAAGCTGCTGACTACAGCATTGGCAGACACTTTCTATGATTATGGTAGAACATGTTGCTAATAAATAATCATTTCTGTCATCCATATCACTTGGAAATACATCAGACTACAACTGGGTAAGAAAAGATTCCTATGGTCCAGCTTTCTCAGAAGTAGCCACAGGCACAGCCTGGACTTTGACAGTCATGTGTCCTTCCAATGGTGAGTCAAACCAACATGGTTGGTGCTAATTTTCTTGTGGAAATAAGATCCTAGAGGAGCAGTTTTTACTTTATAACAAGCAAATAGAGATGGAGTGACAACATAAGAGAAACGATGAAGCAGTATAAGAAAGTGAGAGAAGATGATTGATTCATGTAAATACAATAAAAGATAATAGCATCCAATATATAACATGAAATAAAGTGACTAATCAATGCATGGCTATTATGAATGAATAATGTAGATTGACATACTTTTTAAAGTACAGTGTCTTAAATTAGTGAAAAGTATAACCTATATCAAGAAGTAAAAGAAAAGCTTAAGTATATTTTAATAGTTATTTTTCATTTTAAAAAAGACCATAAAGATGGTAGAAGTCAAGATAAATAAGAATGAGTCAAGAAAATCTTGAACCTCAATTAGTTTTCTCCTCTCTGTGGTAATCATATTACCACCAACAGATTTTAGATTACCAATAGCCTTTATAAACTTCATCCCTTTCGGGTTGAAGCTCATCATTTTCTTTTTCATGAATTTAAAGACCTTAGGGCATTGTTTTCAACTTTCCATTCCAGATAGATGATCAAATCAAAGTTGACTATATCAGGCAAATAATGACAGGAAAGAACTTGGGATTTAAATAAAGAAACAGGTGAAGCATAGTGAAGCAAAAACTACCCAAAAGGAGTAAGAAAGTGTCATATGAGAAAAATAACATATAATAAAAATGACAAAGCCAGAGTTTAAGGGATTCTGAATCAAAGAAAGGGAAAAAAAGAGAAACTGAATAAATCAAAGTACATTTAGCTCTGGGGAAAAAAACTACCTAAAATGCACAAAACAGTGTTATTAAGCTGAAAATATAAATTCTGAAGACAATAAAATATGTGTAGATTAAACGTAATTAGAATTGATGTTTATGTGTATGCATGAAAACATCACAATGAAATCATCCATTATTTTATAAAATTAATTTATGTCCATATACTAAACAAAAAATTAAATTAAGTGAAAGATTTTTACTCTCTAATGGAGAAAAGGACCACAGGAGAAATGTCCCTGCTTGACATTTCTTATAATTGCTAGCAAGTTCAATTAATAAGGGCTCAGACCATACATTCTCTACTTTGTGTTTAGTGGCAAAGTAATTAACTCCCTAGATCTTTGTTTCCTAATTAATAAAATGGAGATGTTTAAAATACTATCTACCTATATTCCTCCCACGGTTGTTTTGGGAACAAAACTGATAATATGCAGGTTAAGTGCTAAGCATGGGTCACTGGCACATAGCAAATAATAATTGTCATCCCTGTAATTATCAATAGCACTGTTGAAATCAGACCTCAGGGATAATTCTGTTTATTTTATCTTTTGTTTTTTTTTCTTTCAACCAAAGAAATAAAAACTGAAGGACTCTACCCCAGATGACCATCTCTTTAGTCCACCTCATCTCCAAATGCTGATAAACATTTACATGGAAAGCACATTAATCCTCTTCAAAATCCATTTTAAGCTACTGAATTAATACTCTTACCTTGGTAAATCTTTTGAAATATACTGGACAATTGCATCCACAGCATTCTCATCCAATACCTCCATTGGTTTCATCAGTGAGGATAAAGACCCACACAATGATTCTCTGGGATCTTTTGCTTCTCCTATTTTGGCCACTTTCAGCTAAGAATGTTAAAAAAAAATATTTAAATTTAGAGTTTCAAATTGGTAATGAGCATTATCACAATTTACTTCCCATCATGTTCTATACACAGCAATTATTAGAAGTGCAATTTCATTTGAAATTAACAGCAATAAAAAGTAAAAGAAGAAAAATATAAACACAAATCTCTAATTGGAACAATCCTAGTTATGAATAAAGAAATCTTAATTTGTTGTGAAGTATTTTAATTTTTGGTGTTTCCTACAACACTGCTCATCTAATCAACTCACATGAGAATACATTAATGAAAAAGCACAGCACAACGCATTTTTAATGCATTTTTTTCGTCTGCTCTCATCCCTTCCTTTTAAGAACTCCTTTTAAAAGCACTTTCCTCTAAGACTTCTTTTTGACACAGAATAAAGTCCCTGCTCTCAGAGATCATATTCATGTTATTGCTTTCCCACCCAAGTTTATTGTGTTAAAAGCTCAAAGACATAGCCTCTGTGTTAAGGGAAAGTCAGGCATAGAGAACATGAATAAAAGACCAGTCTCCAGGCTTACATATAGTGTCTAGACACCATCTTTGGTTGTAACATGAGCTCAACTGTGGAGTAAAAGCTTATCAATGTGTGTGGTGGGGAGTAAGTTCCTAAATAAACCACAAAGCTAAGCTAAAATCTTATGACTGACCTCTGAGTCAGATCTCAAACATTGTATAAGCAAGAAATAGATTGTAAAATGTGTATCACTCTAGCAGATTCTCCACTGATCATCTCAGATGTGACCATGGAATAAAATGTAACAGGACAACCTTTCCCCAGAGCCAGAGTGATGGAGTCATCAAGGAAATTGCTCCACTCCAAGAGAAACAAGCCTTTGTAATTCCCATGTAACTTAGCATTAATAGTCATCCAGAGATGTGGTGGATGTACTGCTTTTTACTTTAGAGTTCACCAGGCCACCTGAACTTAAAGAAAACATTATACATCAACCCACCAGCCTAGACTCTGAGCTATATTCAAATGAATTGCACTTGAAGTTTTCTGCACATGATAAACACAAAGATATTTCAATGGTCAAATTACTGGATTGTGAACTGGGCACGGATGGCTCACACCTGTAATCCTGGCTACTCAGGAGGCTGAGATCCGATGATCACAGTTCAAAGCCAGCCAGGCAAGAAAGTCCATGAGACTCTTTTTTTAAATAAGTTTTTTTATTGTGAAAATACCGTACAGAGGGGTTACAATTACTTGAGCAAGGTAATGAGTATAGTTCTTATCAAGCATTGTTGCATCCTCCTTTGTTTTCCCCCCTACCATCCCTACCCTCCTCATCTCCATGACTACCCCCCAATCCCGCCACCAAAGTTGTAAAGTTCGTTTTTCAGATAGCATCTTGTTCATCTCATTGTTGCAATGGGTCCACCTATATCCCTATTTAAACAATTTGTTTTTTTCCCTTCCCCTCCCAAAATTATACCAACATCAAATACAGTAGAAACAGAGGTTATACTGTGGGGGAGGGACATACAAAGCAACAAAGAAATATAAATATTTTAGAAACAATAGCAAGAAAGAAAAAACCACCGTGTCCTTATCTTGGGGGTTCATTTTGCCTAACATCATCTTATCTGACCGTTTCTGCTTGTCTCAGACATATACTAGTTATTGCAAATGAGGGAAACCATGGGAGCTATGCTTCTTTGAGCCTGACTTACTTCAATTAATATAATTTTTTCCATGAGACTCATCTTAAATTAACCAGCAAAAACCTGGGAGCAGAACTGTGCCTAAGGTGGTAGAGCACCAGTCCTGAGTAAAAGGCTTAGACAGCATGCAGGCTCTGAGTTCAAGCCCCAATATCAGCACACACAACAAAAATGTAAAGAAAAAAGTAGGTTAATCTACTTGTAAGTTAAAGCATTTTGAACTATGTGAATATGGTAGACGGTTAATTATTATTAGATGAATCTGAATCTCAATAAGAAAAGATACACATCTTCTCACAGTTTAATAAGACAAGGTGCTTTTCTCTTCCCAGAACGCTTGTGGAAATTCCATTGGAGACCGAAGAGCTATTGGCTTTCATACTGTCTATTCCATTCCAAGCCTCTCATTTATTTCTGAAGACTTAAAATCCAACCCTTAAAACATTTTGCCCACCCTCCTTGGATTCTTTCATAAGTTCAGTCCTTCCTAACTAGAGACTATTGATTTTTAAAAATCCAGCAGCATATACTCATGCAGAATTAGAGAGTAAATTATTTTGCAGAATGAAATCTTTTTGACTATTCCAGTATGTTTATTGCATAATTCAATTACTTGAAAATAAATGTGCACTTGTTCAGGATTACCTCATGAAAATGGCAATCATTTTTACTTATGCTTGCTTACAACCTTAATTTTCAATGAAAGAGAATAATTTTAGATATGGGTAGTTTTTTTTCTGTAAAATAATTTCAAGATGCTTTAGGAGAATCAGTTATGTAAGTGTAAAATCATTACCATTATTAAGCCACAGTATTTCTTCTTTACTGTTACTATAAAAAACAGTGCCAATTCTTCTTTGCTGTCACTATAAAAACAATGACACCCCAGTAAAACTTGAACATGTTCACAGGGTAAGTATGATATGCAGAACAGTGTGTCAGATAATGTTTCTTACCTTATTAAATAAATAGGACTAACTGAACTAATTACTAGTCCAAAATTAAAGAAATAAAAGCGTGTTGATGGACATTGAATGCTATGGGGTAACAGACATAAATGGAAGCACTGCCTTCTGGTTTATTAATCCATGCAGTTTATTTACTGACATACTAACAAGCTACTAGCTGTTACTTCCTATTGTAACAGTTTTACAGGAATATGTGTTCCTTTCTCTCATGCTCATTCTGCAATCCAATCCATTATTATCAACAAAAGGTATTTGAGTCCACAGTGCTTATGGCACTCGGGCACTAAAGCCAGGCAGCATCTAGACAGCATCTGGGTTTGCATCCCAGTCTCTGTGTCACTTTGGGCATGTCACATAAGCTATTTGTCCTCCAGTTTCTTCATCTGTAAAATGGGGATTCAAAAGTGCCCATCTAGTAAAGCGGACAAATTGGCACACGGTTGGTGCCGTATGTCAGCTACTAAAGAACCGTGTTTCCGTGTGCTCAAGTTGGGGAACTAAGTCTCTAGTAGCATTTCATGGAGTATTTTCAAGGAGCATGCAAGTATGGATAGTTTAAGGATTATCAGTTTCCAGATTCTTCTGTCCCATATATATGCTTCCTGACAGAGCATTTTCCCAACAAGCTGCCTGTCAGAATTACACTTCTTTTATGCTCATTGCAGGCCCTCAAACCCAGAGGCAACTTCACAATGGCTTTAGTCATGTTTTAATGTAGTATTATATCTACACAATTCAGTTTCACCCATTAATAATAAAATTTTGTTGTTTCCTGAAAAAGATGGAAAGATCATCATTATGATCATGATGTTAATGGAACAAGCCTATGGAAGCTAGCAAGGGGTGAGGGTGGGGAGGGAAATAAAACAACAACAACAAAAAATACCATGCTGGGAGCCGATGGCTCATGCCTGTAATCCTAGCTACTCAGGAGGCTGAGATCTGAGGATCACGGTTCAAAGCCAGCCCTGGCAAGAAAAGTCCTTGAGACTCTTATCTCCAATAAACCACTCAGAAAACCAGAAGTGGCGTTGTGACTCAAGTGCTAGAGTGCTTGCCTTGAGCTGAAGAGCTGAGGGACAGCACTCCGGTCTAGGATTCAAGCCCCGTGACCAGCAAAAACAAAACAAAAAACAACAACAACAAAAACCAAGACCATGATAATGAAAGGGGAACCACTAGGAGGTGAAAAGACAGGAAAAGAAAAAAGACAGAGCAATAGAGGGAGTGTTTAAAATCAAACCACATTATATACTTCTAAAGAAATGTCATGATGAAACGCTTTTTTTAAAAAAAATTTAATTTATGCTAAGAATAAAGAGAAATTTAAGTAACACTTCACTAATCTGTAACATATATGGATTTTTTCTTCATGATGTTTGGTTGGTTGGTGGGTTCTCGTTTGTTCTTTTGATGCCCGTGCTGGGTCATGAACACAGTGTCTCTCATTTTCATTTAGCTTTTCTGCTAACAGTGCTTACCACTTGCACCATGCTTCTGGTCCCAGCTTTTTGCTGGTTAACTATTTTATTCCTTCCCCAAACTCCCAGGCTGGCTTCAATTAGAGCAGCTAGATTACTGGCATGATTCACTAATTCCTGGTTCTTTGAATAAGTTTAATAAGTATCCAAAAATGGTTACATTGCCAGGTACCAGTAGCTCACACCTGTACTTCTAGCTATTCAGGAGGTTGAGGTCTGAAGATCACAGTTTGAAGACAGGGAAGTCCTGAGACTCTTAGTTCCAATTATCCATCAGAAAAGCACAAGTGGTATTCTGGCTAAAAGTTGTAGAACACTAGCTTTGAGGGAAAATGCTTAGAGACAGCATCAAGGCCCTGAATTCAAGCCCTATGACTGACAAAAGAAAAAGAAAAAAATGATTAAAGTTACTTTCAACAAGTGTGCACTATTAATAGTTATATAAAAAATTCAATCTTATTCTTCTCGTCTACCTGTACTCAGTGGTACAGCACTTTCCCAACATGTGTGAGACACAGAATTTAATTGTCCTCACTGCCAAATAGAATTGTTCTTCCACTTGTAGTTTTATCATAGACAATGTAATCATAATTTTGATTAACTTGTCCTTATAATCAATTTCAGGTAGATAGCAATGGCTTACACCTATAATCCTAGCTAGTCAGGAGGCTGAGATCTGATGGTCAGAGTTCAAAACTAAACTGGGCAGAAAAGTCTAAGAGATTCTTATCTCCAATTAACCAGCAAAATGCTGGAATTGGGTATGGCCTAAGTAGTAAAGCATCAGACCTGATTGAAACAGCCAAAAGAAAGTATAGGCCCTGAGTTCAAGCCCCAGTATCCATACACACACACACACACACACACACACACACACACACAATTTGAGAAACAACTAGAGTTACTGCAGAAATATCCATATTGAAGTTCAAATAAATAGCATATAACGATGATATGCCTTAAGAAGAATATCATATTCTTGGAATTAGCCACCGTTATAATATTTGAGTATTTTTAAAATCTCACTTATGATTTTAAAGATTATCTTTTTAAACAAAGGTGTGACAATATTAAATATACAGCTTGTGGATACATACATCTGTGTTCACTTAATCAGAATAGTCCTGTATTATTAGATGTTGTTGAGTACACAATCATTACTTGTGAACTATTGTAGTTATTTCAAATATTTTATTATAAAATAAATCTATGAATCCTGTATACCAGTGAACATGCCACCAAAGAGTTCCTTGAGAAGTTCTTCAAGTTAAGCTCCTGGATAAAAGTGTTTAAAGAATTTTAACACTGCTCCTGAACATCTCCAAACTGAATTAATTTTTTAGAAATTGATTAATTTCAAAAACTACCAAAATAGTACATGAAATCCTGTATGAGATACCCATTAGTAAAATAACAATCTTTTTTCTTAAATTGGCAAATTTTACAATAGTTTTAGAAAAGTTATTCTAGAATGGGTAGTGAAATTTTCACTTTTTGAAATTATATGCACTCAATTTTTCAAATCATATTCAAGGAGGAATTTCAAAGAATAATAAGTGACATTTTGTGATTATAAATGATTTCAATCATATTTAAAATACTTAACCATATTTAAAACATTCAATTGTATTTTAAAATATTTAAAAAGGAAATTCATATTTGTGCAAATATATGTGTGTTTGTATGTGTATGTTAAACTTCCAGGTATTTTAAAGAAAGCTGAGTTCAAAATATCTAATTAGCCCAATGTCCCCTTTCATGGGGACATGAGAACATATCCAATTATCTTGAAAAAGGCAATTAAAATTACTATTAATAATCTTAATTCTAAGATGTGTTATAATTTATTTGATAATTACATTTCCCACAAAGATACTGTCAACATAAACTGTGAAAGTGTAGATCCATCCTGTTTACAAGTAGGAGAGACAATATGCTCACTGTTCTGTTGTACTTAAATGCTGTATTGCAGTTTTTCTTAACAGGCAATATGTGAGATGAAACATGTCTGATTTTATGCTTTATAACTTCCATTCTGAATATATTCAAGTAAAATATATTCGAGTACAACACATGTCAGAAAACAATTTAAATAAACTAAGAAAAATAGTAACTGTGTCTTTCCTTTAAAACATACATGTTATGGTTTAAATATAATCTTCAATCAGAAATGCAAGCTATTTAGATGTCCTGATTTATGAAGCTACTATGATTAAATATTTGATCTATTTGGAATTCAGGTTTTATATTTTCATAAATTTGTTCTGAATCAAAGTGTGAGTCCATAATATTGGAAAAAATCAAGAGATTATGTTTTGAGAAGATGCATGATTTTTAAAATCAATTATTTCTATCAATTCTACTGATTCTATAAGGAAGAAAAGAATACTATTTTGATTTTTAATACATACTGGAAGAAAATGTACCCTTTAAATCAAGGTGACGTTTACTATTATTGCTATTTTTCTTCAAAAACATACATTAAAATAAATATTTTTCGAAACACCAAAGTAAATACAATACATGGTTCTGGCATATTTATTCCTTTGAAAAGGTGTTCTGAATCTTAGACAACATAAATACTAAGTAGTGTGGTGGTTGCCATGGTAACAAGTAAATAGCCTAAAATACATACAATTTATCAAATGTATCCACATTTCCCATAAATATGCATCTTTGTAGGTAAAATATTCATTTTGCTTTATTTCTTTATTTAGAAAGAGAAGCATGTTATTCATTAATGATAAATGATTATTATGTAGCAATGGAATAAGCTCAAAGAAGTTTTTAAATAAACATAAGACATATAAAGGTTTCAATTTTTATTATTTTGTTATTTTTATTATCCAATATAAAGACAGGAAAAAAACTCCTTTTACTCAATATGATTTTAATAGTATTCTAGTTAGGGTAAAAGCTCATAAACTTCTTTTCCTTCCAAAATGAAACCCCCTTTTCTTTTGCTTAAGTTTATTATTCACATGAATTAATTCAGCACTTGACCTTGGAAAACATAAAGCTCTGTTGAACACAAAGAAGCACAAAAAGGTTAATGCTAATCCAGGAGCAACTACTTGAATAAATGATGTGAGAATCTTTATATTAGTTTTTCCCTTTCTCCTCTCTCTATGCTAAATAGAATTTTCTGTTTTACCTGAGAGGCACAGAGACTACATTGCACAAGACATGTGAATTTTATACTTCCAGCCTAAGAAAGTTTAACATATATTTATACAGTTGGAGAGGGAAGCAATGTTATTAGACACACAAAAATGTAAAGTTTTACTCTATGAAAGAGACCAAAATAAGCTAATCAAAACAGAACAGAAAAGTTGTTCAACTATTTCTGTGAAATACAATTTTCAAATCTGATGGCATGCACTTAGGCTTCTAATTTGTTAACTATTCTATAACATTCTCCTGTGATGAAATTTAAATTTTAAAAGATAACTAGCTAGATAGGGCATGAAATGTGAGGTAATAAAATGGTGCCTCACACCTTCATAAAGAAACCTTGTGCTGTGACAACTAAGCCTGCAAAAGTAAAATTAATATCATTACCACAAATATGCGTGATCCTTTCTACTTTCACTGAGAACTCATTTACTTATGCAAATAATGCCAGACAAAAGTAATTGCTATTGTGTTTTTATGAACATAAAGTCTCTAATGTAAAAAATGAACAAGCTCCTTCTTATCCTCAGATATGTTGCTATTTCCAGGGCAAGTACCAAACTTCGTAGGTACTATGTGTTCTTTATACATGTATTTGCAAATGGAATATCTTTTCTGTCTTCACTAAGCACTTACTATGCACTGTGGCTTTGCAGTTTGTGTTGTAACAGGAAATCTGCAGTAGCGTGAATATCCATTTCCTGTTTTACAATCTCATGTGTTTATTTTTAGTGCAATGAATGAGGGAATGAATGAGGGGAATGAAGTAAGGGTCTTGTACCTTCTGTGCAAGTATTCTACTAGTTGAGTCATGACCTCAATCCTTTTACTATTTTTTTTGTTGTTAGTTTTTCAGATTGTGTTCTGCACATTTATCTCTTGAGTTGCTGAGATTACAAATTTACATTACCACATTTGACTTAATTTTTTTATTTTTAAACACAAATATTTAAAAGAATCTATTTAGCTTAGGTTTCCTCATAGAATTACCATTTGCAGTGAAGATTTATTCTTACTACAGATTTTAGCAATCTCAGTGTATGAAGGATGGGAGGGTAGAGGAGGGGAAGGGAGGGCAGGGGAAAGGAGGGGAGAAATGGTTCCAATGGCAGGACACTTGCAAGTGTTCTAGCAAGAAGCCCTGAGTTCATATTCAAGTACTACCAAAAACTCCGTCTTCAATGACCTCATAGTTAAATTCTAATTGCAACATAAGAGCTTTCAATGCATATATGTTGTGATATCAACACATGATATCACAACAGCATTTTATATATTGGGAAAGGCATATGTAAATTCTTAGCTACATGGTGGGGCATAATCTCAAAACATACATCATATTTATGAATTAAATTGAGATCATTTGATAATGGTATAACTGGCCAAATAGTCACTAGAAAATCTTATATGCACCTATATTTAAATAACTATATTCAGTTAACTTGGTGTTCTAAAGCTCTTCAACTCAAAATAGAAAAGATTAGGCTGACTGCTAGAAGTCAGCCTATAAGTGAAGAAGAAATGATTCCATCTTCACTGCCATTTGGCACTGAGCCTGAATCAGGTTTGATTCAGTTCTGTGTATTATAGCTTCCATTTTGCCAGTGAGGAGATGTAGCTACAATGACCACTGCACCATGAACCACTATGTTCTCTGACACCTACACTTAATGTCTCTGCTTTCTGCCAGTCTCTTTTCTGCGCACTATATGCACTTAGGCAAATTTGGACATGCTTCATGTACTATTTCTTTGACAATATAATTTCCATTTTGAATTTTCCAATTTTACAAAAATTGTATACTGTGGTGATGGCAACCTCCTCACAATTTCCCTAATCTTGCCACAGTTATACCGATTCACTTAGAAGCAATACAATTTGGAACCCAGTACTTTGCAAAATTTTCCATTAAACTGTCTGCAGAGAGTGACCTAACTCCTGAGCTGTCAGCATAGCCTTAAGTGGCCTGGCACAAGATGGTCATTAGAATATTGTACTTTTTCTGAAATATTAAAACACAGAATGTCAAATTGATACAATATCTGTGTTAATCTTTAATATGTTTCCCAAATATAGTTTTCATTTGATGATAAACCACACCGAGGCCATAAGTACAAAGCATGTACTGAGAATAAGATTGGTGATAATATTTAAATAATACAGCTCATAACCTTCAGATTTATTCAGGATGCAGAAACATGACCCTCTATAACTTGATGATTGCCAAAAGAAAAACATCAAACTTCTTTTTACAGCTCTAGGGTTTTTTTTCTTAAAGATAATTTATAGCTTTAAGTCTGATGTTTGATATTTACTTGTAATTCTTTGATTATAATCCTAACACCCACTAATCAGCATGGCTAAACTTTAAGCATGAACAGAGTACGCACAGTGAAGTGCTTGACATATTGAGGCACCATGCTAAGTAACTTGACCTCTTTTAAATAAGGAATAATGGGAAGAAAATTGTTCTGTTTGCCAAGTAAATAGAAATCTCTATGACTGAGGGTTTTCAAATTAGACAGATCAGTCTTTTAAAAGTATACTGTAATACAGCTTGCTTGAAGGGCAAGTTAATTTAAACTTTAGAAGACAAAGAATTTAAGTATCTGTTAAATATTTATGACTATTGATGCAGAATAGAAAGAACAGAATAGGTTATATAGATAATTTGACTAATGCAAAGAAAAAAATCTTAAACACCTTTCCTTGTTATTCCTTTTAATCATTTCCCCCATCTTTCACTATCTTAAAGTATTGTAAATATTTATTTTTGCCTATACTAGAAAATGGAAACAACCCATTTTTAAAACAAGGGGAAGAAATTCAATAATTGGACATGTTATTTTAACTTGGGAAGGTGCGATATTAAACAATTTGTAGCACTTAGAAACACATAAACTATTGGGAAATAATTAACATAGTATCTTAAGAGCCAATGTTCCAGATGAATTTATTGCCTGTCTATGATAAGGTCATATTATCACATGAGAAGTGAAAAGTATAATTTCAATATTGCAAGCCTTTTTATTCTCTAACTCAGTAGGAAAAATGATTTAAGAAGAAAGGAATCTAAAGATTGGCTTCATTTAGAACAAATCTTAGCTTCCTTTGTTTTAGCTCCATCATTCTAAGTTCTTTCAATTTCTGAAATTTAAATTTCAGAATTTCCTAGCCAGAAGTCAGTGGCTCAAGCCTATAATCTAAGCTACTCAGGAGGCTAAGCTATGAGGATCAAGGTTTGGAACAAACCTGAGATACTGTTAACTTCAGTCAACGAGCAAAAACCTGGAACTAGAGGTATGGCTCAAGTAGTAGCGCTCCAACATGAGTGAAATCGAGGATAAGACCTGGAATTCAGGCATACAATACACACACACACACACACACACACACACACACACACACACATTAATTGCTATTTGCTTTCCAACCTATTAATCTTTCTTTTTTTTCTTAGGATTTGAAGTGTCCTGCTGCTTGAACCAAGTGGTTGTACTAGGACAAGACATAAATCCAACTTAGGGAAAAGTTTCTAGAGGAAAAGAGAAAGTCCTTGTAAATGAATAAAAAGATTATATATAGCTGGGAATTGCAACAAAATTGTGTTTTAAAATGCTTAATTAGGCCGGCCACTGGTGGCTCATGCCCATAATTCTATTTATTCAAGAGGCTGAGATTTGATGATCATAGTTTGAAGACAGCTTGGTTAGGAAATTCTGAAATACTTGTTTCCAATAAACTACTGAAAAGGCAGAAGTGGACCTGTGGCTCAAGTGGTAAAGCACTAGCCTTGAGCACAAAAGCTCAGTGTCCCTGAATTCAAAAGCACCCTGTCCCTGAATTCAAGCCCCAGAACCAGCATCAAAAAAATGCTTAATTAATAACACTTGAAAGTTAAAGATTGTGGAAAATAACTGTTATTTGGTTAAAGAAGGGAAATGATGTAAACAAGATGAGAAGTTTCTGTATCATGAGTCTACATGAGTATACACCAGGAGAGTAAGAACATGACTATTATTAGACAGACCCAAACAAGAAAAGAAGTCATATATATGGCGTGTTTAGAATAGGGGAGAGTCTGATTATGATAAACTGAGCTATTGATAGGAAAAAATATTATTCCTAACTTTTGTTACCAGTTAAAACAATGTGAGGTATCTTACAGAGAAAGTTCGATCACTAAATTATTGTTTGATCCTAAATTTCTTTCTATACTTAAGTACCAGAGAAATACTCCATCATGGCAGTTTCCAGGCTAGAAAGGGAAGAGTACTTTATTGTTATTTATATCACTGGACTAAGAAAGAAATGGGAACGAGTATCTGCTCTTAATCTCCCCCACCGCCCTCACTTCTGGAAACAAAGCAATCACACACTCTTTCCTTTGCCTCTTAAGGCACTCCAGACACGAAGAAGTTTTATAACTAAAACATTGTAATGAGAATAGTAAGGAGGGAATATTTATATTTATCAAACCAGCGCTGAAATCAATCATTTATTTAATAACTGAAAAGATACAACTAAAATAAATGGTCCTGTAGCTTCAGTAGATGGGAAGGCAGTGTATCACATGGCCAAGCTCACTGGACCTGGGTCAAGTTCTGGAGCTCGGAACTAAACTCTCTTGGATTCATTTTTCCTGATCTGATTTTTTTAAATGGGAATGAAAAGACTGTTAAAGTCCTTTCATCACTAACATATTAGCCACTTAAGAGAATATTTCAGATAGAAGATGACTGAGATATACTGGAGTGTGGTCTTTTTGAACCTGCCACACAATAAATCTCCTTTCTCTGCAAAGAATATCTAGAAATATTTGTTTCCTCTTCTTTTGTGTGACTAACTGTGCCATATTTGGACAGCTTAAATTTCTGTAAACTGAAGCATGGGAAGATATTCCCTGTCTTAGGAAAAACATGTATATTTTTTCAAACCAGTTTATCTAAAGAAAGAATTGGTACTTTGACCAAAAAGCCAAACAGGTATGCTGGGTGGTGGTTTGGCTGTGTTAGTCTGAAGATTTATGTGTTGGAAGTTTTGTCTTCATGGCAATAGTATGAGACTCTACTAAGAAGTCTTTAGAGTATGCCCTCAACATGGATTAGGATAGCTCTTATGAGACCCCTAAGTTGGTTCTCACCAGAGTGACTTGTTTAAAAGCCCAAGTTTGGCCCCTGAATCATTCTTTGGCTAAATGTCTGGTAGTGTGACCTGCTCTCTCATGTCCTCCCACTACTGTGGTGTCATTTACTGTGATGCCTTCACCAAAGCCATCAGCTCATAATCTCCAGAACTGATAGGAATTAAATCTCTTTCCTTTATAAAGTAATCCTGTTTCTGACGTTCTATTATAATAACAAAAACATAATACAGTGGTATGTTAGAAGGTAGAAAGAGAAATGAAGGCAAATTGGTCGGGTTTTAGAAAGAAACAATGTAAAAGTCTGCACTGAGACTGGGATCATGAAGACCAGAAGAAAGGAGTTAAGGGCAGTGATAATCAGCACTCTGATTCCTTCGTTGGACTTATTATATATATGAATAGCAAAATCCTGAAGAAAGAACAGACATTTTGGCTACTAAATCTTAGTGATTCAACCCATTTTGCTGATAATTTTCTTTTCATTATACTTGACGTTTCCCAGAACAAATACATAATGAAGTTCAGAGTTCTTTACCTTCCAGAAAAACTTTGTGAAGGCCTATCACATATATAGTATTTTTACTGCATATAAAATGAGAATGAACAAAATTTGACATGAAACAAACAGAATTACTCCTAAGTAACATAGAAAACCATATTTATTGACTTATAATCAGTATCATATAGATTAATAGTCTTTTTCCATAAAGATGAAACTAAGATGGTATACACCAAACAATCCACAAAAGATAACATAACCTCATTATTGCAAAGAAATTCAACTCATTTCATCATATATTTATTATCAGCTGATATATGCCACTAGATAGATAAAAAAATGTAAACTAATTTACTTTGGTAAAATTGACCCAAATATGTTTCTAATCATTTCAAATGCTTCAGGTTTGTCTATGTATACAATCCCAAACATTATATCTTGACTTCTGGATGAATATCTGCTCCGAATCTAAGGCAATAACAAGTAACAATAGCACTTGAATCCTGATATATGAAATGGAATAAATTATGGGCAAAGACCCAAACAACTGTTTCAGAGAACCTAGAACAATCTCATTCCATATTTGGCTATACTTTCCTATCTTGATGCTTATTTTGCAGGATTACCTGACTTTAAGACTAACGTCACTGTATTGATGTTGGTATAATTTGGGGAGGGGGAAGGGAAAAAACAAATTGTTTAAATAGGGATACAGGTGGACCCATTGCAACAATGAGATGTCAAAAAACTAACTTTACAACTTTGGTGAGGGGCGGGGAAGTATAGTCGTGGAGATGGGAGGGCAGGGTAGGGGAAAAACAGAGGAGGAGGCAACAATGTTTGATAAGAAATGTACTCATTACCTTGCTCATGTACTTGTAACCCCTCTGTACGGTATTTTCACAATAAAAACTTATTTAAAAAAGACTAACATCAAATCTATTTCTAAGTGTATCTTCCTCTGTATTAGTATTTTCAAATATTATATTTTGTGCATATATAATCAATATTATATATTGTGTATATATAATCAACAAAACTGACTGATACCTCACTTTATAAATTAAAAGTTTTAAATCCTGAATTTAAATATATATGCATGTATAGTACTATGGGATATTTTCTTTTCTTGTATTCAAATAAGAATGTGTATATAAGTTGCTCCAAATAAACTAAAAATAACTAATTCAATATTCACAGAGAAATATTCATAGAGATGAAAATTGTAGGCCAGGATTTATACTGCTGACACAGATTTTTAAAACCATATAGTCTTCCAAATTAATATATTTGAGTGCCTTTCTCTAATGTTCCTGCTTCACCTGCAGCACATCAGACAAGGTAATAATTTATGATAATCATATGAAAATATACAATTAATATTCATCACCTCTCATTTCTCATCACTTTAGATGATCAGTAATGCAGAGTGAAAATGCTGTCAGATTTCTAATTGCTTTGTAATGGGCTTGAAACAGGGAAATCATTAAAGGCAAACAATCTGTCATTTGTCTGTTATTTTAACTATCTATCACACCAAAAAACTCATTAAAGAATTTGCTAATGAGCTACAAAAGACTATACTCATGGCGATTCCATAGGAGAACGAAAAGTAATACCATAAATTGTTACAAAATATGGTATTTTGTGGAAATTCATTAGAAAACATCTAGTCTTCGGTATATTTTTTAAGCTGTGTGCTTTCATTATTTTGGCATTTAATCCATCATCGTAGAAATCCCTCTAGCATATAAAACTTGTTTTTCATCCATCTCCAAATAATTAAACTGAAAGGTTGAGAGGAGTTGAAATGCTAAATGTGTTTCTTACTAGAAAACTGACACAAGTAATAAAAAATAGTACCATAGCAACTCTCACACTAGGTGAAGAATATAGTTTGAAATATGATTTTTATCCTCATATCTCTTGTGGATATAAACAGTTGAAGTTGCAGTGCTTCTTTTCCTGTTAGACAGAGCTATCATCTTACAAAATTATATTCAACTCTTGCAACGAAGGATAGTAACACTAAATTCTGAATAATAATATCATTCTGAAATTTTTGAAGCTACTAGTCAATACCAAAATGTGTCATAGTATTACTTTGGATAATTTTCTCAGAGAAAACAAATCATATATCTTTATAAATCCTACCTTTATATAATGATACTACGTAAAAAAAAAGGAGGTAAATAAACCAAAACTAGAAATAATTGGTTAATGTATACAATACAGATGCATTTTTAGAAAAATATATATGATCTGAATATGTCAATGCTGCTTTCCATTTTATTTATAATGGATTAAATCACAAATTCAATTCCAATATCAGAACATGAGTCTTATTAATAAAGCTAACTTCTTCTAAATATTATTATTATCTATTATTATCTATTAAATTACACCAATTTAAAAACCCAAATGCAATTGCATATTAAGCAAGGTGCCCTGGTTAATATATATTAGTAAATTCCAATCTAACTTTAAAAGGTTCCATAACACCCTGGAAACATCTTCATTATACTCTCTAATTGACTTAAACAGACTTTCTATCAACTGTTTAACACATCTTAACCCATAAATTAACACCACTTGATCATATTAACCTTTCTTTTGTGAGTCAATTACATGACAATTTTTTAAATGTAGGTTTTAAAATTTCAGATTTAAAAATTAAGGAAGAAAGTTTAAAAAGCAATATTCAGCTGGGTACCATGGCTCATGCCTGTAGTCCTAGCTACTCGGGAGGCTGAGAGTTGAGGGCCATGCTTCAAAGCCAGCCAAGGCAGGAAAGTCCTTTGAGACTCTTATTTCAAATTAACCACCAAAAAAATCTGGAAATAGAACTGTGTAGTACAGTACTAGCTGTGAATGAAAAAGCTCAGGGACATTGCCTAGGCCCTCATTTCAAGCCCCCATTCTGGCACCAAAAAAATAAAAATAAAAAAGCAATGTTCTCATATAACTGAAAGAGATTATCATACTTCTCAGAAGAGTTGGAATATACACAGAGAAGTCATACGAAGAGAAAGAAGGGGAAAAAAGAAGAGAAAGAGGGAAAGAACTAGTGGAGAAAATTAGTTGATACTAATTATGATTACTAAAGGAAAACAAAAGATGGATTTTATGTAATATATTTAACAGGTTTGTGGAACGCTAAAAAAAACATCAATTGTGAAGGGATAGGAAAATTGCAATAAGATTTCAGGTAACGACCTTTAAAAAGTTTGAAATACGCATATAATTGAAATTAAGCAAATAAATAAGAAAAACAGCAACAGGTTTGCTTTTCCTTAGACAAATTCAGTACATTTTCACTGATGATGGAGCATTGCTGCACAATGAAGAAGAGAGTGGACCAAATTAAGACTATCAACAAAGGAAGTGGCACCGTGGTTCAAGTGGTAGAGTGCTGGCCTTGAGCTGAATTGCTGAGAGACAGCGCTCAGGCCCAGACTTCAAGCCCCACGACTGACCAAAATTTAAAAAAAAAAAACTATCAACAAAAAAAGAAAAATGCAAACACCATTTCTAAAAACAGAGACAGGGCTATTATATTAGTTTCCTATTACTGTAACAAGATACCTATGATAATCAACTTACAAAACGGAAAGGTTTATTTTGGTTCATGGTTTCAGTCAACAAAGATGATGGTCCAGTTGCCTCTTCCCATGTGGCAAGGGAGTCTATCAGGACCATGTATACCAATATGCAGATTCATAGTATGTTCCTAATACCTAACTTCACCCTATTAGGCCCCACTTCTTAAATATTCATTACCTTCCAACAAGACAATGGGCGGGGCCCAAGACATTGACACATGGACTTGGGGATATATACCGGATCCACCGAATAGCAATTGTTCATTAGAGTTGATTCTACTTACTGTATAAGCTTTATGACAGAAATTTCTCTAATTCTCACTATTCAGCCTTCTCTTTCTACAAAGCATTATTTAAAACTTAAAGCTTCCATACATCTTCCTGAATTCGCTGCATCTTGATTCAAGGATTTCATTTAAGTAATCTGTTCTGTTTGAGTACCTCTAAGCTATTATTAATGTTAAATCATTTGATATTTTCTCTCACACAGCATTTATAGTCATGTACCTGCTGGTTTGAACATCACCCCGATAGAGAAGACTTGGAGAAGAGTATGGTCAATCTTGTCTTTATGCTACTTGTATGAGGCACAAATCTATCACACATATACATCATTAGAGGTTCAGAGAATGAAGCAAGACACCCAGTGCTTAGTTTCTCAGACAGAAGAAATGAACTTGACCTCAGAAAGCTTGCAATCCATCTTGGGAATCAGGATGTACATCTAAATTAAACCATGTGCTGTATCATATGATGGGTGCAAATAAGAACTACACAAGAAATAATCTCCAAAGACCAGGATTTAAAGAAGGAATAAAATTAAAGAGAGGAAGAAAGTAGGAATTTAAGTAAGGGAAAAAAGAGATATTTATCTGTAAGTAATCAGCAATAAGTTGGAACTGGAGGTTCAAGGGGTAGAGCACCAGTTGTCAAAAAAAAATTCAGGCTAGAGTGAAAGTCTAGAGTTCAAGCCCTAATATTCACTCACACACACACACACACACACACACACACACACACACTCAAGTTAAGACTTGATTCTCTAGACCTGTGCTGTTCAATATAATAACTGTCCATTACACATCTGAAATGAGTCTGGCCCAAATTGAAATTTGTTGTATGCTCAAAATATCTATCAGTTTTGGAAGATTTAGGAGGAAAAAATGAATGTAAAATACCTCATTGGTAATTTTTTTTTTTTTTTTGTGGGTCGTGGGGCTTGAACTGGGCCTGGGCGCTGTCCCTCAGCTCTTCAGCTCAAGGCGAGCGCTCTACCACTTGAGCTACAGCGCCACTTCCGGTTTTCTGGTGGTTTATTGGAGATAGGAGTCTCACGGTCTCTCCTGCCCGGGCTGGCTTTGAACCGCGATCCTCAGATCTCAGCCTCCTGAGTAGCTAGGATTACAGGCGTGAGCCACCAGCGCCCGGCTCTCATTGGTAATTTTAAATTGACTATATTTTAAATAGTATACTGGATCTGTTGAGTTAAATTAACATATTTAACATCATGTGTAGCTTAAAGTAGTGCCTTATGTTATATTCCTATTAGATAGTTTTGCTTGCGAAAATGAAACAGAAAAATAATTGAGAAAGGATTTATGTACTAATTATTTCATGAGGTTTATCCTAATACAATAGGGTTAGATTACAAGACAACTGATCTGTTTGCCCATAGGTTGATTACAATAAAAGAAGAAAAGGAAGAAATGAAACCTATAAATTAAAAAGGTATTTAGAGCACAGAACAAGCAATCTCCTAATTCAAGAAAACTAACCATAGCAAAATATATTTCTGAAAAAAAAAAATGAGTAAACGGGGGTGGAGGGAGGATGGGAAGGGATAGGAAGGGGAAATAAAGGAGAAGGCTACAATGCTTGATAGGAAATGTACTTATTGTCTTGCCCATGTAATTGTAACCCCTCTGTACAGTATTTTCACAATAAAAAATAACTAAAAAATGAGTAAATGTAAACAAGGTCTAGATACCAGATGACATGATATAATTTTGAGTGAATAATAACACTATGGAGATTAAAAAGTTAGTATGCTCTAGGGATGAAAACCATAAGTATGGAGAAATGACATAGCAAAGTATTTGGGATTTAATGGGGAAAGTATTTTTTTTTTTTTTTTGTCGGTCGTGGGGCTTGAACTCTGAGCCTGGGCGCTGTCCCTCAGCTCTTCGGCTCAAGGCCAGCGCTCTACCACTTGAGCTACAGCGCAACTTCCGGTTTTCTGGTGGTTTATTGGAGATAGGAGTCTCACGGTCTCTCCTGCCCGGGCTGGCTTTGAACCGCGATCCTCAGATCTTAGCCTCCTGTGTAGCTAGGATTACAGGCGTGAGCCACCAGCGCCCGGCTCTGTGTGTCTTCTTTAAATATGACAAAATCCTGTGTATACCCTAACCTATATTTTCATTTTTAGATTTTAAACTTACCTGCACCATTCAATTATACTTTGTAGTTAATATTATCATTAAATAATTATCTATAATGGGATTTTATTTATCCTGCTTAAATTTATCTTTGGTCTTGTCAAACTGATATTGGAGAAAAGAGGATTTTAAAAAGAAAGAAAAATCAAAAGCAGTAGCAACAATAAACCCACTGTGCCAAAAAACATGATGTTTTTTTTTTTAACCCTCAGAGATAAGGCATGCAAGAGAGATCAATGTAATGCAGCACAGAGCAAAGATAATAAAAAGAAAAGAGGAAAGGGAAAAAGTGAGGTGGAAGATAGAAAAACTAACAGGAATAAAACCCCAAGTGCCTATTTTAGAGTTCCCTCTGACTAATTTGAATAGATAACAACACTTTATTTTGCTTTTTCTGTGCACCTGAAACTATCACATAATTATCCCAGGATTAGGTAGGGTGGCTAAGTATCCAGATTTTTTTTTTTTGCTAGTAATTAGCTCTTTGGTCTTTACTGTTGCTTTGTTTTCTCATCTACAAAGTGGGAAAATAACATCATTGTTACTAGCCTCACTGGGCTTTTACAGAAGTAAAGGCAATTCGAGATAGCAAATGTGAAAGGGTTTTGAACTTTATTGGGTTAGTACTGGTAATTAAACCCAGACCTTGTAGATGTTAAACAAGTACTCTACTAGGCCCAATTCAGAACTTAAAAAAAAAAAATTAAGCCATGGGGCAAGGAATGTAGCTTAGTGCTAGAGTGCTTTTGCCTAGCATGCATGAGGCCCTGGGTTCGATTCCTTGGTACCACATAAACACTAAAACTAAATAAAATTACATAAAAAAGTTAGCCACGTGCCATAGTCTGAAAGAAATAATTAGGTAAACACGTTATCCGATCTCCTCATCCTTCTTGTAACCAACCCGTCTCCCACCTTTCAGTCCAAACCCAAAGGAACAAAGGTAAGGTAATGAGAAGAAACCTGCCCCATTTGTTAGGAAATGGAAACACCTGGAAAAAATTATAAGTGAAATAAGCCAGGCCCAAAGAAACATAAGGCCCATGGTTTCCCTTATTTGCAATAACTAGTATATGTCTGAGACAAGCAGAAATGGTCAGATAAGTTGATGTTAGGTGAAATGAACCCCAAGATAAGGACTCAAATGGTTTTTCTTTCTTGCTATTGTTTCTAACACATTTAAAAGATGATTTCTTTGTTGCTTTGTATGTCCCTCCCCCACGGTATAACCCCTTCTTTCACTGTATTTGATGTTGGTATAATTTGTGGAGGGGAAGGGAAAAAACAAATCGTTTAAATAGGGATACAGGTGGACCCATTGCAGCAATGAGATGTACAAGTCATTATGTCGAAAATCAACTTTACAACTTTGGTGGGGGGGGGGGGGGTAAGGAGGGTTGGGTGGGGGGATGGGGGGAGGATGGGAAGGAATGGGAAGGGGAAACAAAGGAGGAGGCTACAATGCTTGATAAGAAATGTACTCATTATCTTGCCCATGTAATTGTAACCCCTCTGTATGGTATTTTCACAATAAAAAAAATAATAATAAAAAAAATAAAGAGGCCTGAAGAAGGTGAAGAGATCTAGGGTCGGGGTAGGGTGCTCGTAGACGAGGAGGACAGAAATGATCGTCGTTGAGGTAGGACAGAGGAGAATTAAAGCGAATTGTGCAGATTGAGGGAAAGCTGTTTGCTCCCCTCCCCAACCTCAGGCACTTACTGCTACCAGTAGTCTCCCCGCAAACGGTGACTGGTTACCATGGCGACCGAGTCGCGGCAGGAGGGGGGCGGGGAAGGAGGAGGAAGAGCCCTTTCGATTGGTGGCGGCCGGTCAACTGATGCTTGGAATGGAGACGTGGTGACGTCATAGAAGCGATTTCCGGCGGAAGGAGAAGCCGGTTCCTAGTTCTGGTCGGTGGCCGGCAGACAAGTGGCAACTCCCTGGCGATGTGAAGTTTGCTAAGTCGGATCAAGTGTGAGACCTGGGAAAGGTACCCGCATATGACTGGTAAGAGCTGACTGAATTACCCGGGTGGGTCCCAGCTCCTCATCTTGGGGGAGCTCCCGCTGGGAAAAGGTGGCCTCCTTTCTGGGACTCCCAGCCCGCCGCCGTCTGTCCTCGCGTGGACAGTTTCGGGGTCGCTCTTTGCCACGTCTTGGCGTCTGTCCAGTCTCTGGGGGGGACGCTTGCCCATGTGGATGTTTTCCTGTTTTTGCTTCTTTTTTTTCTCTTGTAAATATTAAGCTCCTCTGATGTGTTGAGTGAGAGCTTCTCTGCCGGGTTTTACCATAAGAAAAGCAGAAAAAAATATGTTCACCCACCACGCAGGCCTTTCGTAAAGTTCTAGTTTTCATGCTATTGTATGTTCATGAAGAAGGAAAGTATTTATCATGAAATATCTAATAGTTAAGGTTTTGCATACCTGTTTCGTTGTATCTGAAATATCTAGAGCATTTAAAGATGAAAATAGGTGTTTTATTCAAGGTTGCTGTATGATTGTGATTTACTCATGCAAATTTTAAAGAACTAGAAAAAAAGTGTTTTTGGTTTTTTTTTTTTTTACATACTTGCAGACTGTAATAGGTTGTCATTTTAATGTTTCTGTTCAGCTGATCTGGAAAGATCATTTCTTGTTCAAGTAATGATGGCGTTTAAGCAGACACCGAAAAAGGATTGGTACAGTATTCTGGGAGCAGACCCATCTGCAGATGTAGCTGACCTAAAACAAAAATATCAAAAACTTGTATTAATGGTAAGTTTTTTCTTTCTGATTTTACGTCATGGGTGTGTGTAGATCAATTATAAATGTGATCATAAAACTGTTTATATGTGTGTGTGTGTGTGTGTGTGTGATATCAATAAGAGTAAAAGTATTTGGTGTATTGAAAAATTCAATAATACAACTAAAAATAAAAATTAAAAAAGATTGATTTGATGTAGGATAGTGCAGTAGTTAGGAAAAGGAAATCTGATCCTGGCTGACTGAATTAGAATCCTCAGACTCTCACTCCCTGTGAGAACTTAAACTAATTTCCTGTAAATATGGCTCAGGGAAGATTAAAAGACTTAATCAAAAGACATAATCTGTGTAGATGCGTATAAAAATGTCCACAAAATAGTGTATTCAGTAGCCACTAGATATGTGGCTGTTGAGCCCTTGAGTTTTGGCTAGTCTAAATTGTAATTTGTTTTAAGTATAAAATACACATTGGATTTTGAGAATTCAGTTCATTAAATGAATGCAAAAAAATCTAGAAAACTTTTTATATTGGTTATATGTTGAACATATACATATTTCAGCAGACGTTATCAAAAGTAATTTTACCCGCATCTTGTTTTGTATGTAAGAGCTGTTTATTTTACTACATTGCATTCTTGCCCTCAACACTGGGCCTGATATTCCTGACTCTAGACCTTCTAGACCCCAAATCTACAGTTTTCTCCTCTGGTAGGAGAGAGTGGATGGCTGATTTATGTGAGGAGAAGACTTGTCTTCTAACTAGTTTTTGTTTGTTTTGGGTGGTTTTTTTATTTTTAAGTCTCAACTAGACTGTTTCTTGTTTAGTCCTTAATTCTCAAAGGTATTTAATATGTTCAGTTCTTCAGTTTCTCTGGCCTCTACGTGAGTGAATTTACTTCTTACAGTCTTTCACTTTAGGCTTTACATTTCAACTTTCCTGAGTAGTTCTGAATTGGATACTGTGTTAGTCAGCTTTCCATTACTGTAATGAGTGTCTGAGATAACTCATAAAGAAAGGTTCATTCTGGTGTATGGTTTCAGAGGTTCCAGTCTATGGTAGATTGGCCCCATTACATTTCCCCACCAAAATCAAATACAGTGACAACAGGGGATATACCGTAAGGGGAAGAAACATATAAAAGAAACAAAAAAAATCACATAGTACATGAAAAACAACAACAACAAAGAGAAACCTCTTGTGCCCATATTTTGGGGTTCATTTCGCTTAGCATCATCTTACATGCTTCCTGCAGAAAGAATGACACTACCCCATGTATTAGGAAATGGAAAGACTTGGAAAAAATCATATTAAGTGAAGTAATCCAGATCCAAAGAAATATAGGTCCCATGATTTCTCTTATGTACAATAATTAGCATATGTCTAGGCTAACCTTATCAGATGAGCAGAAAAGCTCAAAAGGTATGTACATATGACCATACAAGTTTCTAAAAGATTTAAGAAAGATTTGTCACATTTATAAGAAGTTTTGTTTGTTTGTTTGTTTGTTTTTAATATGGGTTGTGTGGCTTGGACTCTGGGTCTGGGCGCTGTCCCTATGCTCTTCAGCTCAAGGCTAGTGCTCTACCACTTGAACCACAGTACCACTTCAGTTTTCTTATGGTTAATTGGAGATAGTCTCATGGACTTTCTTGCCTGGGCTGACTTTGGACCAAGATCCTCAGATTCAGCCTCCTGAGTAGCTAGTATTACAAGCCTGAGCCGCTGGTGCTCAGCCATTTATAAGAAGTTTTTAAAAAATTAAACCAGGCTTCTGAAGCTCTTATTTTGTTTTCCACATATTTTTGTGATGTGTGTTTTTCAACAAGGTCAGAAAACACTTGGGGAATAAAATTTCATTTGACTAATACCATTCTGTATCTTATTTTATAAAAAGGCACATTTATTACATGTATATTTCCAGATTCAGAAGTCTTTGAATTTAACAACTCCTACATAATTGCTAAATTGTAGGTTGCTGAGTTTATAATACATGTTGATTTAGTAAATCCTATTTCTTTATTTCAGTTTTTGTAAGTATAGTGTATATTTAATGTTCTGGTTCTGAAAAATTCTATCAATTCATTGAAATATTTTTAAATGCCTTAAAAACATGTTAATCTAAGGCACAGAATTAGCTTTAAAGATACTTATTTCATATATCATTAAGTCTATTGCCAGATAATTTACTATATAAAAATAAAAGCATTTCCTCACAGTGTATGAGACTTATTGTAAGAGTACACTGGTTTCTTTTCTCCTTGCAAACTAATCTGTAAAAAAATTTTTGTTTTCTGTTAATAACAATTTGAATTACAAACCTTTGCTTTAAATTGGTCCAGGGTGCAGAATGATTAGCTATATTATTTCACATTTTTTGTAGTTATCATCTGTTTACTGAAGATAAAGTTTTGTCAGATTGATTTGATGCTGATAACATTGCAAGATATCTTTCATCTGCAAAAGAATTATTGTATTGGAAAAGTACAGGCTGCTATTATAATATGTCCCATAATCTTTAAGAAAATCCTTGTAATTTGAGGCAGGAGTGTGTAAGATGTTCTTATTCTTAATATTGGATGAGTATAAAATCCCATTTATTATATAGATTATATATATAGATTAGCATTAAGTCTTAAACGTATTAGCATTAATCATTAAGCTTGAAAAACAAGATAGAACATCTCAGCTACACTCAGGAAAATTACCACATCAGAAAAGGAAGAAACAAAAAAAAAAGAAAAGGAATAAACAAAAGGAGCTAAGAACAGTTCTTTGAACAGGACTTCTCACTACAAAGCAAAATCATCTCAATTATTAAGAAAGGAATTAATTAAAAAGAGTTTTGTGAGGAAAAAAAAGTCTGAGAATGTTATAAATAAAAATCAGAGCTGAGCACTGGTGACTCATGCCTGTAATCCTAGCTACTCAGGAGCTGAGATCTGAGGATCATGGTCCAAAGCTAGCCCGGGCAGGAAAGTCTGTAAGACTCTCCAATAAACCACTAGAAAACCAGAAGTAGTGCTGTGGCTCAAGCAGCACTGGCCTTGAGTTGAAGAGCTGAGGGATAGCACCTAAGCCCAGAGTTCAAGCCCCACGACTGACAAGAAAAAAAAAAAAATCAGAAGTTCATCCAAGCAATGGGGGCTCATGCCTGAAATCTTAGCTACTCAGGTGGCTGAGATGTGAGATCACCGTTCAGAGCTAGCCTGGGCAGGAAAGTTTGTAAGACTCTTATCTCCAATAAACCACCAGAAAACTGGAAGTGGTGGTGTGACCCAAGGGGTACAGCGCTTACCTTGAGCTGAACAGCTGAGGAACAGTGCCCAGGCCCAGAGTTCAAGCCCCACAACCAACAATCCCCACCCCCCCAAAATGAGAAGTTCTACTCTTCTGAATTTACCTGTATTGAGCACTGTAACTTTTGTTGGCATAGCTCACTGGTCAGCTGTCATTCAGGTGTCATACAGGATGCAAGAAAATTAACAAATTACTTAGGTGTAAACTATTATAAGACTTAGAACAAGTGCAAAAGGGGCTTAGAAGGACTAAGAAAAAGAAATCAAGATGGCTGGCACCTCATTCACAACCAGAACAGTCTGTTAGGACACCATTGCTCTTCTCTCTACTGCCACTTTTTCTCTAATAAATGGTTTCTTCCTGCTGGTTAAAAGTAAAATTCAATTGCACAAGAAGACACACTTGGCTATGTTGGGGTAATCTGAAGCCTTATTAATAGTGTAATATAGACAAATTGATAAAGGTAGTTCCTCAACAATATGTGAGGAAACTGAACTGCTAACAGAAAAGGATGCTAGATGTTAGGGTTCATTTCATGTTGTTGAAAACTAAATCTTTTAAGTCAACTGATATTCTGTAGTAGGAAGAAACAAAAAAGAATATCTCCATTATAGCCATTAAACCAAGGAGTAATGCTTTATACCCTGTTGTCACTGTTTTTGATTTTGGTATACTGTGTCTTGTATATATGTTTATCTGATTTGGGAAAGGGAAGGGGAATAACAAAATGGTGAGACAAAAGACAAAAAGAAATGAACTTTACAATTGGGGGTTATGATTGTGGGGGAGGGAAAATGGGAGAGAAAAACAAAGGGAGGTAACAATGTTCAACAAGAAATGCACTCATTATCTTATGTATGTAACTGTAACCCTCTGTGATATACCTTTACAATACAATTTCAAAAACTGAAATAGCCAGAAATAATGGGCATCTAATCAGGAGAAAATTGAGTCACTTAAAGCCGAAATGACCATGTAACCAATAATCCATTGTAAATATTCTTGAGGAGTCAAGAAAGCTGTTGAATGATTTAAAAAAAAAAAAAAGATTCAGTTGTATCTAGGAACAAAAATTATTGACAACCCTGGAAAGCTATGTAGCACTGAGTAGCAGTTGAAATTTGAATTTTTGGCCTATCTTATTAGAGGACAACTCAAACACACAATTCTGAGACTCTGTGATTTTGTTAATAGCCTCGGTTAAGTGTTTAAAAAATGGAAAACAATTGTGTTAATTAGCCCCATTGACTAAAGGACTGTGTAGTATGACCCAGCAAATTATTTGTAGAAATAAATGAAAATGCCACCCAAAAACCTGGTATGAAAGGCGGCCTTGTAAAACCTGATTTATTATTACCAAACTTTATTACTAATGATATTCACTACTTATTATTCCTGACAAATGTAAAAATATATTCTTTAAGAAATTTATCTTTCCTTGCCTTCCTCATTTTTACCAAAAATTGTCCTGGACTAATTAAGAAATGCCTTAATGCACACAATTCAGGATTCCTACGATCCATTTCTTAGTTTAACCTAATTTGCTACAGTGGCTCACAGAACTCAAAGAAACTATATTTACTATATTTAGTACAATGGATGTTTTAAGGAATACATGTCAATAGCTAGATGAAGAGTTGTAAAGGGTGAATTCTGAAAAGGCCTCAAATACAGGAGCTTACATTCCCATATAGCACATGGATGTGTTCTTTATCACAACCTGGACTTATCTGAGCTCTTGTGTTTTGTAGTTTGTTGGAAGCTTTCTTAAGTAGGCATGATTGATTAAATATTGGATCATATTATGGGTGATCAGTTCAATTTCAGCCCCTTTCTCCTTTTAGGAGGTTGGGAGATAGGAGAGAAAGTCTCTATTGACTTGTACTGTCTTAGTTTTTCTGGTGATCACTCCCATTATGAATTGTCTTTAGCATACAGAAGACACTCTTCCCTCCAGAGATTCCAGAGTTCCAGGAGCTGTTGGCAGGAACTATGTTGTATTCATGAAACTTCAGACATGGTACATAACAATGTAAAGATTTCAAGAGTTTTGATTAAATGGAATTTTCATATTGCCATTGACCCTATCAAAAACTGCTTTTCACTGTAAATGTTCAGTCATATGTGGAGGAATTAGTACTATTGTCAGATCTCAGGAGTGAGAGAAAAAAATTTCACGGCATTTTGCTTGTAGTTTGTAGAAGAGAAATCCTACCCCCAGGTTGCTGTATTGTAAAAAGAAAAAAAACTAGTATGTGGTAGGTTTGGGAATATATCCTACACCTATCAAACTCGCCCCTTTGGTACTACAAAAGAGTGGATCTCCTCTGAACAGCAAGAGTTTAGATCACAGGTTACCATCAGTTTCAGCTTTTGTGGTTTCTATTCCAGTAACATGTCATTTTTCCTTCTGCCAGCCTCTGATATGGTTTTTTTTTTGTTTTTTTTTGTCAGTTGTGGGGCTTAAACTCTGGGCCTGGGCAGTCCCTCAGCTCTTCAGCAAGCGCTCTACCACTTGAGCCACAGCACCACTAGTGGTTTATTGGAGATAAGACTCTCATGGACTTTCTTGCCTAGGCTGGCTTTGAACTGCAGTCCTCAGAACTCAGCCTCCTGAGTAGCCAAGATTACAGGTGTGAGCCACCAGCACATGGCTCTGATATGTTTTTAAGCCTCAAGACAAAAACACCTTTTATCCTTTGTTCTTGATTATTAATTTACCCTTCAATCTTGGCCTTCCTGTCTTGTCAACTGATGAGAGATATTTAAAGATAAGTTTTACCTGGGGTTTGTAGTTTTACTTATTGAGGAAAGTAGTCTGAATGATTTGGCCTCATCATCATTGGAAAAGGAATTTCTCTTTCCATTCTTTCCTGTTCCTTCCTATTCTATGAGGAGACCCAGCCTCCCCCCAAAAAAAGATACAAATATAGATAACGTCTGAACTTTTCTCTTACAGTTAAAAGAGAAGTCTCCATCCTTATAGGTCCTCTCTTTAGTTACTTATTGCTGTGCTTAACTCTTAGCTGAAGAGTTAAGCTTATTTTTCTGTCCATGGTAGCAGCAGCTTCATGTACTCTTACTACATATGTTGGCTGAATTGCTCTAGGTTTTGCTGAAATAGAATAGCATACAATATAATAGACTATCCTTGTTCTTTTACCTATTCCCTTTTTTATTAATCCTTAAAGATTCAGCTGTTTATTAATCTTTTAGTCAATGCCTGTCCACTGAGATAATTCCATTCAGCCAGAAATGTGGAGCAGAAAGTAAAAGTGTACTTCACTTGGTAGAAGTGCCAGCCTTGAGTAGAAATAATAATAATTCAGCCCAAAGTGTTGCAATAAGAAGTAGAGGTGTGACTCAGGTATTAGAGTATGAGCTCTAAGGGAAAGAGATGTGGAATATTTTCACTTGAGGTTTTCAGTAAATTGGAAGGCATATTCTTGAAGCTTCCAATAGTGTTATAAAAGAGAATATTGGGATCAGGAAAAATAAGATTTCTTAGACAAAGGAAATTATCAGAAAAACAAAATGAGATACATAAGAATGTACACCTACTAAAGAATATTTTTCTTAGGAAAGAGGAAATAATAGCCCTAAAAGCTAGCAGGTCACAAAATGACTGAAGAAAAGCCTCAGTTAACCCATACTAATGTATCTTTTGGTTCAGAAATGAGTTCTTCATAATCCTGGTTATTCTTGCATTTTATTGAAAAAGTTGTTCCTTTTCTAAGTAAGTTAACATGAAAGTCAGGAAAATATGTGTCTTTAAATCAAACAGGAACTTTGTTTATTAGAATGCCAAGACATGTAAGCTTGCTCTACTGAGCATTCCACATTTTTTTTTGCATAGTAGAAACATAGTCATATTTTTGTTTAAAAGACAAACTACACTGTGATTCTAGGATGGATTAGGCAGGATGCTAGGAGGAGGATGGTTAGGGAGGCTGGAGGGCAGTATTACCCATTGGTTTTCCCTATCTAGTCTTTCTTTTTACTCATCCTCAATTCATCCTGCAGTTCTTCTGTTTATAACCCTGACATATAGTATTAGTACTATATTAGTACATATATTAGTTCTTTCCTGTCTTCACGTTGTTATTTCTCTTTGTAGAATGAAGTTTCCCTTCCACTATTCCATAGTTTCTCCAGTCTGACTTCCTGTTCAATCCCCCTAACTTGAGTAACACCTTTATTACAAAACCTTCTCTGATATACTCTAAAAGAAACACATTTTTAATGCTGTCATCTTGTCTTAGCACCTCATCCTAACCATGGCATTATAATTACTCATTACATGTCATCTTTTTCCCACTAGACTGTGAGTCCCTTAAGAACAGGGATCCTGTTTGTAGTTATCATTGAGTCTTAATGGCTAGCACGTATCTAGCTGGAAATAAGGTGGTAAATAAGTAGATTTCAAAGGACAAACAACACATTTTTGGTATGCCAGATTAATGTGAATTATATTTTCTCTGTCCAAACCAGAAAGCCTTAAAAATTTAAATTTATTTTAAAATCATGTTTTATTTGTTTACTTGGAGAAGACAATGAATGGTTGACTGATTTGTTTAGGCAATATTTTACTAAGCATTAGGTGGCAGTAGTGTGTTGCACTTGACTGTCTTTACCTTTGGAATTGTCTTTTTCAGATGTTATAGTCTTAATGTGGTGTCAGGGTATAAACTACACACATTGCAGTACTTTTATTCCTAACTCTTCTTTTGAGCAAGTAGGCACCTCACAAACAGAACCAAAGAAGAAAGCCTAACCCTATATTGATGCATGTTTCTCTTTGCTTCTGTACACTATACACAGATTCATTAGAGAATTACTACTGCACAGTCTTACAGCATTTCTTTAACAGCTGCTTCATAATAACAGTGATTTGCAGTGATGAAAACCAAAAATTATCTCAGAGGATATGTGTTTTCTTGTTATCCTAAGAAGCTAACTTAGCTCTTTATCTCAAAAAGTAGCACATTATGTTCATTAAATTTAACAATTATTAAATGCTTCCTCTTTACTAAACTCCATTTTTATCAGTGTTAAGGCAACCTGTCTTATTATTGAGTTTTATTTTAGATAAATTTCCCTCATCCCTAAGTAGTGGGAATTAAAGATTGTCACTACCTCTCAAGTCTGGTATGTTTAGTCCTACCATTTCATATACTGTGTATGAAAATGTCAATGCTTGGAAGTGGCGCTGTAGCTCAAATGGTAGAGTGCTTGCCTTGAGCTGAAGAGCTGAGGGACAGCGCCCAGGCCCGGAGTTCAAGCCCCACGACCGACAAAAAAAAAAAAAAAAAAGAAAATGTCAATGCTTCATATACATATCATTCCCATTGTGGTTTCCTGTAACTTGTAAAATTAAATCAATAGAAATAATATTTTTATTTAAGGGAAATTTGTATATTTTGGGACTCATGGAAACATTTCTGTAAAAAAGAAATAGATAACTTTTATAGAAAGAGTTTAAAACAGGATGCCAGTGGTTAATGTTTATAATCTTATCTACTCATGAGACAGAACTTTTCAGAGCTATGGGTCAAGGCCAGCAGTTCAGAGAGTTTCTCTCTGAGGAACAGAAGTATGACATAAGTGGTCCAGTGCCAGCCTAACAATTTCTAGGCCCAGAGTTCAAACCCCAGTAATACCTCCCACCAAAAAAAAAAAAAGGGAAAAAAAGGCGGGGGGCTGGGAAGGTGGCTCAGAGATAGAGTGCTTGCCTTGCCTGCATAAGGCTCTCAGCACCTCAGCACCACAAAAGCAGAAAAAGCCGGAAGTAGTGCTGTGGCTCAAATGGTAGAGTGCTAGACTTGAGCTGAACAGCTGAGGGACAGCGCCCAGGCCCAGAGTTCAGGCCCCATGACCAACCAAAAAAAAAACAAACGAAAAACATTTTAGAGCTGACTCAAATATGAGATAGAGTTAATCTATCATATTTACCTTCTCATATCTTCTCTATCACAACGGTAAAGTGCTTGTGGGAATTCAAAGCCAGTGTACTGGTATCATTGAATGATCAATTAATGAAAGAAGAGGATGAAAGCACTGACAGAACATAGCATCGAGCAGATCCCTGAGTTGCTGTAGGAAAGCAGCTCTATAGGGTCTCTGCATGTGCATCACTGTCCTCACTTTGCAAGGATGACTCTAGTTTTGCATCTGTTTCTTAGGTTTTTAATTATACAGAGAAACAGGTCTTCCTTAAACCAAACAAGCAAGGGAAATAAATCAACCAATGCTCTACTACTTATTATCATTTGGGGAGCTTGGAGACAGTGTTTATCATAGAATACTCTCTAGCTCATATTGAGTATGTCATTGAAGGCTTATTTGATAGCTATTTTGTCAGTAGGTATCTGCAAAGGATTTAAAATTGTTTTCATATCATGTGTACATCATAAACAAATAGAAGTTATGCTACATATGTGCACATGTTTCAAAAGAAAACTAAAATGAATCAGTTTAGGATTATATTTTAGAGTTAAGTAATCTCAAAATTCAAAGTATACTACAGTTGAGGTTTGCCAGATTTAATTATACAACAAAATTTCATTCTACCTCTTAGATTTTTCCCCCATTTCTCTGAATGTGGTTGCCACAGATTTAGCTCTTTACTTGAAAAACATCAATAAATATTGTATCTCTGTTTTCCTTTAGTGTGTTTCAGTCTCTTCCCTTTTTTCCCCTTGTGGTTTCTCTTCCTCTGCTTTATTATTCTTTCTTATCTTTAATTCTCCATATCCCTGTGCCCTTTATATCTCCTTCCTTCACCACCTTTTCATCTTCTCCTTCCTTTCTACTGCTACCCCTATATTCCTCCTCCTTCCTTTTTCTCTTTTTCTTTTTTGGAGCTACCAGTGTATGTAGAATGAGCCTCTCTGTTTGATTTTTTTTAAAAAGACTAATGGTCTCAAAAATATTATTGCTATGAAAATGGATCTTTGAAAGAATATAGCTAGCCAAGATTCTGGTAGACAAAGGGATCCTTTCTTACTCATTACTTTGTCAATATGGTTGGCCATATAAAAACACTAAAACATCACTTAACAGTCTTTAAGAACCATGGAACTATACTGTATGTCACATTCTAATTAAATTCAAAGTACTATTTATATTGATTCCTTAAGGGTGGCTAATGTCACATAACTAGATTATAAATTCTAGGAGAGCATTTTATTTTTGTATGCAGACTTTTAAATTATTAATGATTCACCAACAGTTCCAAAAGAACTAAGAAAGAAAATTTTGCAAGTACTTAAAAATTAAGTATAATTTTTCATCACATACCCGCACAGCAAATAAACAAAAATGATGAATTTTCTTTGCAGTTTATTTGAATGTGTGTTTCCTGTCCATAATACGCAAATCTGCAGAGATGAGAGTAGATTAGTGGTTGCTAAGGTAAGGGGAACAAAAATAATGACTTCTGATGGAGTAAAAAATAATGACTTCTTACAGGAGTGATGAAAATGAACTGAAATTACATAATGATGATAGTTGCATAAGTGTTATCTTTTATAAAACCCAAATTTTTCATCTTGAAAAATCTTACAGTATGTGAATGATAGGTCAATAAACAAATTAGGATCATACTCATTAGGTTTGGTAGTTTGGCAGAAAATTAGAGGAGAAGGAGGGGTATTAATACATTTTTTAAAGTAATTTTTTTATTGTGAAAATACTGTACAGAGGGGTTACAGTTACATGAGCAAGGTAATGAGTACATTCTTTATCCAGAATTGTTGCCTCCTCCTTTGTTTTTCCCCTACCATCCCATCCCTCCTACCTCCTCAACTACACCTTCCCACCCCCCCTACGCCACCCCCCCCTGCCTAAATTGTAAAGTTCATTTTTCGACATAGCCTGTTATACATCTCATTATTGCAATGGGTCAATCTGTATCGCTATTTAAACATTTTGTTCTTTCCCTTCCCCTCCCCAAATTATACCAACATCAAAATACAGTGAAAACAGGGGTTATACCATGGGGGAGGGACATACAAAGCAACAAAAAAAATCACATGGTACCTTATAAATACATTAGAAACAATAGCAAGGAAGAGAAAACCACTCGTGTCCCTATCTTGGGGTTCATTTTGCTTAACATCATCTTATCTGAGCTTTTCTGCTTGTCTCAGACATACACTAGTTATTGCAAATAAGGGAAACCATGGGACCTATGTTTCTTTGGGCCTGACTTACTTTCACTTAATATAATTTTTTCCAAGTATTTCCATTTCCTAACAAATGGGGCAATGTCATTCTTTCTAATGGAGGCATAGAATTCCATTGTGTATATATACCACATTTTCGTGATCCATTCATCTATTGAGGGGCATCTGGGTAAATAATGCTGCAATAAACATAGTTGTGCTGGTAGCTTTAGTATGGTCTTGTTTGTGATCATTTGGGTAAATGCCCAAAAGTGGGATTGCTGGGTCATAGGGGAGCTCTATGTGGAGTCTTTTGAGGAACCTCCATACTACTTTCCAAAGTGGTTGAACAAGTTTACACTCCCACCAATAATGCAGTAAGGTTCCCTTTTGGCCACATCCCCTCCAGCATCTGTTGTTATTAGAGTTCTTGAGTGTAGCTATTCTAACTAGAGTGAGGTGGAATCTCAATGTTGTTTTGATTTGCAATTCTTTTCTTTTTCTTTTTTGTCTGTCCTGGGGCTTGAACTCTGGGCTTGGGTGCTGTCCTTGGGTTCTTCAGCTCAAGGTGAGTGCTCTATGGCTTGAGCCACAGCAGCACTTCCTGGTTTGCATTTCTTTTATGGCTAGAGAGGTTGAGCATTTCTATTGGCCATTCTTATTTCCTCTTCAGAGAAGTTTCTCTTTAAGTCTTTAGCCCACTTATTTATTGGGCAGTTGTTTCTTTGAGGATTTGTTGATGGGGGATTTAATTTTTTGAGTTCCAAGTATATTTTAGCAATGAGCCCTTTGTCTGTTGTTAATACATTATTTTGTTAAAGATAGTGTCTCACTAGCTATTCAGGCTGGCCTGGAACTCTTGACCTTCCTATCTAAACCTGTCAGCTAAGGTTTCCAAGCATGTGCCACTGTTCTTGACAGTTACCTTTTTTTTTTTTAATAACACCTGAATGCATAGATTATATATTTTTATTGTTGCCACTTGTTAAAGCAGTTATTTTAACTTAATACTAATTTCAGTAACAGTATTAGGCATTTTCTCTTTCAGTTTCTTTATAAGTGAAAACAGTTTTGTTTTAAAGGTTTACTAATTAGAAGCAGTTAACAAACATAGGCAATTTACGCTTTATAAAACAACCTCAATTTGAAATGATGCCTAATTTAGGGGAGAAATTTTTTGTTTAGGAAAAGAGGACTAGTATTTCTTGTCTTTTATTTGAATATATCAATTTAGGAATTTCTAGTTTTCAAAAGTCATGAAAAGTTAAGTTTAGATGTGAAAAATTGTGCAGTGAATTCTAATTGATGATCCAAGAATAAGCTCTTCCCTTTTCTCCCCTTCAGCATTTGCTTTTGTAAATCTGTGAAGGTAGTAATTACCAATCACAGCAAGCAGGACCAGGGGAAAGTATTGTGTGAAGACCTATCTGTATTTGAGGCCATCAGACAAGGTGATTCGAACCTATTTTTTTTTCATTCTCAGATAGGTCCTTTGTAAAAGGTTGTTCCATAGCATAAGAAAGCTGTGTTGGCTGGGCGCTGGTGGCTCACACCTGTAATCCTAGCTACTAAGGAGGCTGAGATCTGAGGATCAAGGTTCAAAGCCAGCCCGGGCAGGAAAGTCCGTGAGACACTTACCTCCAATAAACAATAAATGCTGTGGCTCTAGCATAGAGCACTCACCTTGAGCTGAAGAGCTGAGGGACAGCTCCCAAGCCCAGAGTTCAAGCCCCACAGCTGACAAAAAAAAAAAAAAGATAGCTGTATTGTCCAAATCTGACCAAGACAGATCGCTTGCTTTCCTTGTAGAGAACTCTTAGAAACCCTCATGCCCATGCTTCCTTCCAGCCACACTTTAGTCTTGCTTTCTAGTGAAATGATGACAGGCGTGATGTCACAGCAAAGTGTACCTGAGGACAGGCCTCCCGTTCCTTAAACCTCTTTCACAGGTGTAAGGAAAGCAAGGCCTTACAAAGTGCCCTGCCTTTTCAGTAACTCATCAGCACTCAGTACTCCAAAGCTCTTATGAGAGATGTTTAGAAGATATTTCAAGGGAAAATTGAATAGCAGAGGTCAGTAAGAGCAGAGGAAGCTGCTTTGGGAGAAAACCATGAAAAGGGAAGGAGTTAGGAAACATTGGTAAGGGCTGAATATAGCTTTTACAGTGTTTGAAGAATGGAAACAGAGAGGGAGTGGATTTTAGTGGCTATCCTGTTAGGATTTTTTCTTTATCTTTCTTTGGCAAGAGATCAGTTAAGGTTGTTGTAATAAGCATTATTAGTTCGAAGGCTTTTAGGTTTTATACAATTATCCAGGGTGAAGAAAACTAATTTTTGTGAGATATTTTAATAAATCCTCTAAGCAGTTCATCAGGAGAAATGTTGGAGGAGTACTTTCTAGTCAGATTTACTAATTCCTTATATTATTCATAATTCTCTTTACTAAACTTTGCCATGTTATTTCTCAACAGTTGTCCAAAGAAATGAATTTTTATTATCTTATCTGATAAGTGCTTCAAAATATTATGATGATTATACCCATACAAACCTATGATCTCTAAATTAAAATAACCCATAATAAGTATTTTTTCAGTGTTTATGTGGTTCCTCGGTAGTACATTATAATCTGTGCAGAGAGTGTATCCACTGTGATATGATAGAAATTCAACAGTGGTCACATTTGGGCTTGCCAAGCAGTACTAGGATGGGATTCTGTCCAAAGAGTCATTGGCAGAAAAGAAAAAAGAAAAAAAAAACACAGTCCAGCTCTCTTTTAGCTACGATACTGATATAATCTGCTTTCTAGTAGTACAGAAAATGTGCAACGTTTACACTTTGAGGAAGTAGAAGAGAGTAGAGAAATGAATATTAGAAACTATTTTTTTAAGGATTTGGCTTTGCATATGTGTCACAACTATTGTCTATGTACTGTCTTTGTTTTATGCTAGCATAAAATAATGGTTGAGATTGGATCATTTATTATGAACAGAAATTTAGTGTCTCACAGTTTGGAAGATTAGAAGTCTAAGACCAAGGAATTGGTATCTGGTAAAGACCTTTTGTTGTGCAATCCCATGAAGGATGGCAGAACAGATAGAAGGAGGGGGAGAAAAGGGGGCTGAACTCAGCCTTCTTAAGGAATTCACTCCCTCAGAAATGGCAGTAATGGATTCATCAGGGTAAAGCCATCATGGCACAATCACTGTCAAAAGTTCCACCTCCTAATAGAAAATGGCAATCAAATTTTAGCAGGAGACAAAATAGTTAAACATAATAGCTATGTGTCCACTTTTTACAAGGGACTCTTTGGTTTTTAGAGACAGGATCTTGTGGTGTTGCCCAGGCTGGACTCAAACATTCAGTCCTTTTGCTCTGACTCTTAAATTTGGGGTTTACAGACAGGCCAGAAAATGCCCAGCTGCAAGTGTACTCCTTTGATTAGATTATTCTTAATGGCTTTATTCCTCAGTTTGAAAACTGTTTGAAACATGCTCATGGTCTGAAGCACGTTTCCATATCCTATCTGTTGTCATGTCAGCTGAACAGAATCACATAATAAATGCTTGTTCACTAGGGAAGAGTGTAAGAGAAAGGACATGAAAGTGCAAAACTTCACTTTAAGCTAAATTGTCCCTCATGCCAAAGAGGCACTTTGTTAATTTCTGTCCAGTTACGGCATTAATATCCAGTGTTGGTGAAACACTTATATAGATAAAGCTGGAATGGAAGGCTAGGGTTCTTTTAGTGTAGACTTTTTGAGGATAAAAAATAGGACTAATTTACTATGACTGTGTTGCAATTTAACATTTATGAACCTAGGGAATGACATAGCCAAAGATGTGTTAAGGCAAGATGGATTAGAAAGCTGTTTAAAGATGACTGATGGGGACCGTGTGGGAGCTAATGCTGAAGTAAGTGGCATTGCAAGTATAAAAAACATTCTGTAGGTAGAATATATATAGTTTGGCTGTTCAAATCCTGTATGAGAGATAAAAAGAAAGTGACTGATTTACTAGTCTTGGAATATTAGGAAAACTGCCCTATTACTCATTTAATCAAGTCAGCATTTACTAAGCATGGTGGTACTTTTAACAGGATATCAGTAGGAAATTTAATTTTAGGGTCTAAATAGTAAACTGCATTTTTTAATATGTTGAATTTGTACTGTTGATAAGTCTTAGGCATTTTGAAATTTCATTCCAGTTCCAGAAATCTTAAAATTAGAAACAGAGAGCTAGCATCTTACTCATGTTGAACTCGCTAATTAATAATGGAAAAACCAAAGTACTGTGATCCTCAGGATCCATATAGATAGGTCAGATACTACAAGCTTGATCATTTTAGTTTAAACTTTGGTTTAATTCTATTTGCCCAGGGGCCTTTTCATAGTTCATTATTAGTCCTTATTTTCAGTCAAGATTTTACAAACTGAATAATCCGGTGACACTGTTCAGAAAGAAATGTACTCATTACCTTATGTAACTATAGTTCCTCTGTACAACACTTTCATAATAAAAAATTATTCAATTGTGAGTAAATGTGTTTATAACAAAAAAGAAAAACCATTATAATCACAGGTGTGAAGTAAAGGACCAATGTTGGGAAATTGGACATAAGATTTTTATGCATTTACCTTAAAAGTCAACATTTTTATTTCAGCTTTGTAGTTGCCTACCAGTAGAAAGGGTCATTTGGAGCTAATGGAAGTATGTCTGCTTGCACTGCTAGTATATTATTTAAAGTCTAACAGTTTCATTAGTGAAGTAAGTTACTGTTAGAACTAAAGACAGATGGGTCAACATTTATAAAGTAGTACCCAAAAAGTATCAAATATAAAAGTTTTCTGACTTGAAACATGTAATTTTTTTAGTTTATAAATTAACATAATTGAGGAGTTCATACATTCAGCATTTGTTTTCCATTTTTAAAATACACATTTGGTAGAATGAATTTGTCACAAGAAAATTTTACTAAAAGCACTATTTCTGACTTGCCCTTAAATTCCATTTTTTGTGCAGTAGAGATGAACAGTGTTCTCATCCTTAACTATTCACAATAATTTCCCTGCATTTTATTGGTACACAAATTCTGAAGTTTCCAGGAGGTTTAAGATAGGGCCCAAGAAATGCTGTTTCTACCAAGCTCTGTCTGGTGTCACTGATGTTACAAATCTGAGGACAGTATTCTGAGAAGCAGTGTGACCATCATTCTACAATTATCAAGTCAGAAAACATTCAAGTAGTGTAATTCCTTAGAAAGGCAAAATCAGAGTTCAGCAAAATAAAACACCAGGAATTGGGAACTCAAGGGGGGGTGTATAGGGTCAGTAGGAAAGGGGTGGATAGACGAAGAGGACAAGAGGGAGAGAATGCAGTTAAGAATCCAGTGTATATCCTACAGAATTAAGATGAGTGGGGGAATGGGTGGTAAATGGTAACTCTTGTACAATTACTTAAAGATAATCAAAACAGAAAACAGACTTACTATAAGAAGAAAAATTTAAATTAAAACAAAATTCTGTATTAGGCAATCCAATGCAATATAATCTCAGCTATAAAAATTAAGATTTTGCTGGGCACTCAAGTGTTCCCACCTGTTATCCTTCCTACTCAGGAGGCTGAGGTTTGAGGATAACAGTTCAAAGTCAGCTTGGCCAGTCAAGTCTGTGAGACTCTTATCTCCAATAAACCACCAGAAAACCGGAAGTGGTGCTGTGGCTCAAGTGGCAGAGCGCTCGCCTAGAGCTGAAGAGCTGAGGGACAGCACCCAGGCCCAGAGTCCAAGCCTCAAGGCCAGAAAAAAAAAAGAATTTAAGACTTAATCAGGCACTGGTGGCTCATGCCTGTAATCTTAGGTACTCTTATCTCCAGATAACCAGCAGAAAATCAGAAGTGGAGCTGTGGCACCCAGGTCCTAAATTCAAGCCCCAGGACTGGGAGGTAGAGGGAAAGAATTAAAATTTCACAATTAAAACATTATGAATTAGTTAGAAAACAGGTAATAAACTTATTCTGATAAAATATAGTATCTTGTATATAGCTTTTGTAATACAATGGATTCTTTTTGCATCATGACACTTAAGTTTCTATTTTTTCTTATATGCAATAAAATATTTGAGAACACGAGTTATTTTTACAATTGAAAATTTTTCCTAAATTTTGCCGAGATTATTTAATTTTCATATTGAGATATGGTCAACATATAATGATACACAGATATTAATAATTTGCTTTACTATGTTTTAAAACCATGTGATTACCATCTCAAGCAAGATACTCCTCCAAATAATTTCTTGATAACTCTTCCCTAATTCCCACCCCTGTTGGTGGAATTCCTATTTGGAACCAACTGTGCTTTTTGTCACCAAAAAATAGATTTGCCAGAATTCGGTATTCAGTCATATACTGTCCAGTGTTTGAATATGCTTTTATTGCTCAGTGTAATGTTTTAAGAGTTCATATTTCATTGACTGAAACTTCCAAAACTTTGAAACCTGTCTTCTTCCTAAGCTTATTTATCTCAGATACTTGTTCTAGTAACAGCTGACTAACATAAATATTTTCTTCATTGCATTGTTATGGCACCTTTGTAGAAAGTTAGTTGACTATGTATATATTGTTTATATCTAGACTGTTCTGTTCTACTGAACTGTTTGTATATCTTTATCCCAATACTTATAGTCTTGGATATAGTCTTTTTATATTATCTTGAAATATAAATTTTATAATCATCTTTTCTAATTAAAAGAACACTGTTGAAATTTTGTTAGGAATTGTCTTAATATTATCAGTATTGAAAACTGGATAAACTGGATATGAATCTTCTTCTTTCTTTAAAATATTTTGATTTCGGGGCGGGGGGGTGGGGGGGAGGCTGGGAAGGGATGTGAAGGGTAAACAAAGGAGGAGGCTGCAATGCTTGATAAGAAATGTACTTATTATCTTGCCCATGTAATTGTAACCCCTCTGTACAGTATGTTCACAATAAAAAAAATATTTTGATTTCTAGCTGGGTGCCAGTGGCTCACGCCTGTAATTTTAGCTACTCAGGAGGCTGAGATCTGAGGATCATGGTTCAAAGCCAGTCAGGGCAGGAAAAGCTGTGAAACTCTTTATCTCCAATAAACCACCAGAAAACCAGAAGTGACACGTGGCTCAAGTGATAGAGCGCTAGCCTTGAGCTGAAGAGCTGAGGGATAGCGTTCAGGCCCAGGGTTCAAGCCCCATGACCGACAACAACAACAAAAGATATTTGATTTCTCTTATAGTGTAGAGTTTTCAGTATAGAAGATTTATACATCCTTTGTTTTATTTATAGTAAAGTGCTTCTTCCAACATCTACCTTCTTTTTCTTTTCTTTCCTTTCTTTCTTTCCCTCCCTTCCTTCCTTCCTTCCTTTTTTCCTCCCTTCCTCCCTCCCTCCCTCCCTCCCTCCCTTCCTCCCTCTCTCCCTTCCTCCCTTCCTTCCTTCCTTCCTTCCTCCTTCTCTTTTTTTCTTCCTTCCTTCCTTCCTTCCTTCCTTCCTTCCTTCCTTCCTTCCTTCCTTCCTTCCTTCCTTCCTTCCTTCCTTCCTTCCTTCCTTCTTTCCTTCCTTCCTTCTTTCCTTTCTTTCTTTCCTTCCTTCCTTTCCTTCCCTCCTTCCTTCCTTCCTTTCCTTCTTTCTTTCCTTCTTTTTTTTCATTGTTGTTGTTGTTGGGTCATGAGGTTTGAATTCCAGGCATGAGCATTGTCCATGAGTTGTTTTGCTCAAGGCTAATGCTCTTCCACCTACAGCTCCACTTATGGTGTTCTGGTAGTTAATTGGAGATAAGAGTCTCATGGATTTTTCCTGCCTGCATTGGCTTTGAACCACAATCCTCAGATCTCAGACTCCTGAGTAGTTAGAAATACAAGTATGAGCCACCAGCACTTTGTGTTTTTTCATCATTATTATAGATTATTGTTAGTTTTGAGTTCATTGCTTCCACTAGAATACGTTCTTCCAATTCAGCAAAAATGAAAATTGAAAAGCCAATTAAAAGAGTAGTGAATGTTGTCCTCTCAGAATCCTCTGTTGTTTGTAAGGATCAGTTGGAGTTTTTTTGGTAGCGTAAGGAAGTCCTTGGCTTTTTTTTTTTTAAATGTCTATACCTGGTTCCTCAAGGGGATGCTAATGCCTTAGGAATACAGAATGCTTTAGATTACATTTGTCTCATTTGATAAATGAATGGGAATATATAAAGTCGGGATAGTTTTGAGTGCTTAGGAGTGGAAAGTTTTGGCTAGTGGGAATTTTTGAGAGAAAAAGATACATAAACCATGATGTTTAGATTTAGATCTGAGATTTAGAAACCATAGTGGAAAAAGAAAAATACTCTGTGGGATTGCAAAGTACTAGGGGCTGTTTTTCACAGTGGCAGTAAAGAATCATTTTAAAATTCTAAGTTAATAGTGTATACAAATGGGGCATAAATGTCTCATTCTTGTTCTACTAGTTACTCAGGAGGCTGAGATTTACAATTAAGAGTCAGCCCAGGCAGAAAAGTTCACAAGAAGAAGAAAAAATAAAAAATAAACAAGGAAAAAAAAAAGAAAAAAAAAGTTCACAAGGCTATAATCTCCAGTTAACCAGCAAAAAAGCTAGACTGGAGGAATGATTCAGCAACAGCTGTGGGAGGAGTAACAAGGCCTTGAGTGTAAGCCATGGTACTGTCACCAAAAAAAAGGGCACTGTTTTGTCACCATTTTGTCAGAGTTTGTAATTGAGTGCTGGGCATTGTGGTGTACATTTGTACTCCTCTACCAGGAGGCAGAGGTGGAAGGATGTCTGAGACTGATTCTAGGCAAAAAACATGACCCCTGTTTGAAAATTAAAGGGCTAGTCAAACCCAGGACTACCAAAACAACAAAATTACACTTCATAGTTGAAACTTCTTAAGCATTTTCTGTGTATTACATCTGTATACCATACACATCTGGACTGTTGTTTTCTCATGGCTATAGAAGCAAACAGTCACATTGTTGGTAGCTTAAAATAACAAACTTTTTTTTTAAGCTCTATAGAAGTCAAAAAAGTCCTTAACTGGACTGAGAACACGGTATAAGCAAGGCTACACTTCCTTTGTAGAAAAACAAAACAAAACAAAAAAACCAACCTTAGTGGTTGTCACGTTCTGGCAGCAGGCATTCCTTTGTCTGTGGTCATATCACTATAGTCTTCAAGACAGTCACATCACCTTGTCCTGTACATATTAAATATTCTGCCTCTTTCTCAAAAGGAATGTGATTGCATTTTGGACCCCATTGGATAATGTTGAATAATTTTTCCATTTCAAAAATTTTAACTTAATTACATCTTACAGGTTTCTTTTTTCCAAATAAAGTGAGGAATCAAGGATTTGGACTTGTTATTATGGACAGTTACCAATGTTATTGTGAACCATTATCAACCTAACAAAGGTGATAATATGTCTTTTTAGACCTTCATTTTTTTCTGGAACTTGCTGTCAAAACAGATTGTTCTAAGGCTTTTAGCACCCAGATGACACTTATTTTCTTGTTATAATTGGCATTTCTTCAAATAATATATCAATTAAGTCGATGCCATAGAATACTGAATTCTTGTACCATAACAAAATAGACTTAAAGCCTCTGATAGTGAGCTACTTGTTTCACTAGTAATCAAGTAAATACCAAATTAGGGAAAGAGATTGAATTGACCATAAAACTGATATGTGACTCATAATAAATTAGTGATGGGTTATAGTTTGGGACAGTTGGGACCTATTTTCTGTTTAGGGAATTCTTGGTGAAGTTGGTTCATGATCAGGTCTTCCAAGCAGATTTTCTGTAGTGGCCTCTTAGAAATTATCTAGTTTTAAATCTATATTCCTTCTTCTCTTCAGCTGAAAGCTTAGCATAATTTCTCTAAAGCTTTACTTAATGCTTGTGACATATTGACATTAAGAGTTTCCACACATAACTGAATCTTAACTACATACTAGTAACATATTTGAGTAAGGTATGTGGAATAATAGTGAATCACAGCAAGCTTACTACCCAAATCATCTTTACACACTGTTACTCTTAGATTATTTTAAGTAAACTGTCTCTAAATTTGGATAACCTTTTCTCATTTGCTTGAGAGATTGCTGAAAAACAAATGTCATATTGATTCTTTCAAAATAATTTAAAAAGGGAGAATCAGAGAAAAAGAAGGTATTTAGTGAATCCCATTATATTAATACTGAGAATGAGTTCATGTAAAGCTTTCTGGTTTGACTAAACAGTATGAATTACTGTATACTGAAAACATTTTTAAATTTTTTTCAAAAACTCAGGACTCTAATGAATTTATATTGAAATGTTTTATTGAGTTTCTTACAAATTTAACCTAGAATAACCAATTTTCAATAAAAATTTGGAAATTTGTAAACTTAAAGTCATAGCTGAGGAATATGAAATACATTTTTGCTTTTTTGGTGCCATTCCTGGGGCTTGAACTCAGGGACTGGACTCAGTCCCTGAGCTTTGTTGCTCAAGGCTAGTGCCCTACCACTTGAGCCACTCCTCCACTTCTTGCTCTTCTGGTGCTTAATTGGAGATAAGAGGCTCACAGACTTTCCTGCTTGGGCTGGCTTTGAACTGTGGTCCTCGGCCTTCTCAGTAGTTAGGAGTACAGGTTTGAGACAGCAGCACATGGCTCACTCCATTTTTTTTTATAATTATAATTTTAATTTTTTTATAATTATAATTTTTATAATTATAATTTTTTAAATAATTTTTTATAATTTTTTATAATTAATACATTTGATTTTGAACTATGATTGTATAGTTTCACAAGAAAAACTTAGTAGTCCATTTTGTAGTGGAATCTACAGCCAAGTACATTATAAGGAATGCTTACTCTGTATAGTCTGTGCTTTTCTTCTTTCATGTCCTGTTCCTCTGCATGTACCTATTTCTATTTCTGTTAGTCATCCTCTCTAGGCAAATTGTCCATGAGACCAATGATTCCATGAGCAAATTATCCAGAAAATTCTGTCTTTGTGCGTTGTGACAGATCGTGTCACAGATCGTGTCACTGGTGGATTTATAGCTACTCCAGCCGTCTAATTAACCTGGCAGTTGTCTCCTGTGCCCAGCACTATTGTCTCATTGGCTTGGCATCTTAGTTTTCATCTTCTCATTACCTTCTTTTTTCAGTTAAGCCCAGTTTTCCAATTTTTTTAACCTATTCCCAATCAACAGCCCTATTTACCATCACCACCTCCCTTGTTTTTGATTGGCAGTATCATCCAGATAAACAAAGTACAGATGTGCCAGCAGGAATGATGGAGGGATATATACAGAAGTTCATCGAAATTGATCAGGCATGGAAAATTCTAGGGAATGAAGAGACAAAAAAAGAGTATGACCTGCAGCGGCATGGTAGGTACTTGAGGTGAGGAACCACAGCTCAAGAGCAACTCTGAAACACAGTCTGCAGCCACTCCCGGGGAGCATTTTCCAGCATTTGCACCAACTTATTGCCACCTTTACCCCTCTACTCCATCATTGCTTTTAATTATGCCTTTTTTCTTAATAGTGATTATTGTGTATCCATTGAGAAGTTAACAGAAGTTCTAGGATACAGCTTCTTATAAAGTGAAAACTGCTTCCTATAACATATGCTAAAAATTTGTATTGCACATTGTTAATATGTTTTATGTGTTCTCTATTAGTTATATTACAATTTTAATAGTACTTTTGAGACTGTATTGTATAAATGGCAGTCTAAAGAAAGATATGAGGCAGAAGAGCATCATAAAGCACTCTGCTGTATTTGAGTTGATTTTAGGCTACATTTCATGATTTTCTGGAGGATAAACTACTCCCTGAAATTGCTATAAATGATACATTCGGAATGCACATTGCTTAAGTAGTTATTTTTTTTTTTTTTTGAAAATAGCTTCTTAAAACAGTGACAAGCTGTTGTGAGAAAGAAAGGAAGAGAAATGTAGGTCAGATTTGTCACACATGGACTATGCTTACATGAAGTGATAGGCTGTCTTTCAGCACGGCCTTGGGATAGGAGTCCCTCAGCCCTTCTATCTGGACCTTCAATATGCACTGTACATGTTAATGGGGGGAGTCAATAATCAGTTACAGCCCGTGGGAAGAGCACTCACTTTCTCCAATAGCATATCAGGTTCAGCATTGACTGGGATGTGTTGATAAAAGCTTACTATTTCTGAGGTTGATTATTAAATCCCCTTCCTACCCTATACTGGCACCATCACATCTCTTCAAATGATTTTCAGGCACCTGCTATTAAGGGTATGAAATTTTGATTTGAGAAATACATCATTATGGAATAAAGGCAGTATTAACAACCTTTTTAAAGAATCTGCATCGTTTTTTGAATATGACTTAGATATTGGATCTTCTGTTTAGATTCTCTTTAGTAAACTGTACTTGTGACAAAAAAAAGTAGAGGTAGGTTCATTTAACAAAAAAAAACTCTGTCCAGAGATATAGCCTTTAAAACCTGAGTTCACATAGATAATTGAAGCTGATATACTTGAGTATGTCGTAGTAAGATGATGCTTTTGTACATCTCTACTGGTCTTTACTATGTGGGATGCCAGATTTGCCAGTTTGCTTAAGAACAGTTCACGCAAAGTCATACCGGAGGGAGTGTAGGGCATATATTTTCAATGTCATTCTGAAATTTTGTCACTCCACAGCTTGTGTACTTAAAAAAAATCCTTCAAATTAATTAAAAGTCAGCTGCACAATCAACAATCAGAAAATTCCTTCTTTAAAGGTATTTTTTTTTATAATAGGGTTGACCAGAAATAGAAAGAAACAGGAAAGAATATTTAAAATGAGTATAGAATTGCATGAAGAAGCTAGTTTGTTTTTGTGGCACTGGGGTTTAAACTCTCCTATTTGCAAAGCAGGTGCTTTAAGGCTTGAGCCATTCCCCTGCCCCTCCACTGAAGGAAATTTTTTAAGCGTTGTTAGATATAGAAATAACATAATCAAAGAAATTCTTAGCACTGTTGGATTTCTTTTGAGCTTCAAGTGCTTGGTTTTACACATTTTATAAGGAATCTTCTGGGGACCTTGTAGGTAATTGATTAGATCACAATGGAGTTCTGAAGAAGCACAAAGTATGAGAGTTGGACCCAATTAATGATTCAGATAAATAACCTAAAATTTAGATAATGTCAGTTTGCTTTCAAAAATTTTCAAATTGGTGATTATTGAATTGAGCTATTCTACGACAGTAGAAATATAACTTCAATGACATTATAGTACCTCAGATCTAAATATTATGTTCTTATTAAACAGAAACTCCATATAATGAATGCTGTGTTTCCATTTATTTTGTGCTAGTCTTTGGGTGCTATCCCTGAGCTTTTTTGATAAAGGCTAGCATTCTACCACTTGAGCCATATCGCTGCTGCTGCGCTGTTTCAATATAAAGAATGAAGCTAACACTGGTATTTTGTGCTTATGCTTCTTAGTTATTCAGGAAGCTAAGATCTGAGAATTGAGGTTCTAAGATCTGCAGACTCTCATCTCCAGTGAACCAGCAAAAACCTGAAAGTGGAGGTATGGCTCAAGTAGTAAAAGCACCAGCTGTGAGGGGAATAAGGCCAAGAAATAGTGCAAGGCCCTGAGTTCAAACCCCAGTACCACTGCACCTTAAATATAAATTTTGTTGGGTGTGGTGACAGACAGTTGTAATCCCTGTTATCTTTAGCTTACAATTCTACTTCTTCATAAAGTAAGTCTCTGTCTGAAAAATAAGGCAAAATGGACTATGGATCATGGCTCAAGTGGTAGAGCACCTGCTAGTGAGTTCAAATTCCAGTTCTGCCAAAAAGTAACAGAAGTTCTCATTTTAAAGTTTTTATAACAGCTATTTTTCACAAACTTCATAATAAAACTATTTTCATATTATTTATTTGAATACCAGTTGTTGTTTTTTTTCCTTGAACTATCTCTAACACATGGCTTCTAATTAAAAGGAAAAGAACTTGAACTGCTAACAGAGAGGACTGAGATTTGATATGAGGAAACCCTGTGAGAATGATAATTTGTTAAAGATCAGGGTAGGTTACCAAGAAAGAGAAAATTGTTATAACCAGGTCAAAGCACTCTTTTTTTTTTCTGGGTCACCCCCTGGGGACATGGAAATAGCTTTGTTATACAGAACTCTTTTACACACGTGGTGATGGGATTGTAAAACTTTCTTTTCATAGGGTGTGCTTTAAATATGTTTGTTTCTTGCCTGCCATTAACTTGCAGTATAAAATTCTAGCTCTATATACTTAGAAAGGAGATAGAAGATGTATTGTTGGCTAATGTTGAATGCTTTTTCATATTTCACAGCTCAGAGTTGGTGCTCTGTTCTGAGGAAAGCTTCATCAGTATTGCCCACAGCCATATAATTATCTAGGAGATGATTTAAAGGAGCCTTTGACATCCATATTTCTTTGCTTCTCAAAAGAAGCATCAAATGAGTTATTTCTAAGAAAGAAAAAGTAATAATAGGTCCAATAACCTAAAGCAAAATACATGTATTTTTTTTTTCTCCCTCATTTCCACTTCTGTGTTCTTAGTTGACATTTCAGGGCAATTCTGTCCTGACTGAAGAAAAGCAAATCTTAGAAAAGGATGAGTAATATTCAGTTCCCAGAGATTATACATTTTGAAAGCAATGTTAACTAGTGAATTTAATCAATTAGTTCCAGTTGGCATATTTACCTTATTGTTTCTATGGATGATTCCAAAGGCAGCTTCCAAGTGTTCACTGAAAAGCATATAGTTATTCAAGACGAGGCTTTGCATTTCAACCAGATGAGCACTTTGGAAAACCCTTTCAGGATTTACAAAATGTTCACATGAATAATATCTGTTGAATAGATTTTGGTGCTTTTATAAATCTTGTGGGGAGTTTTCTCATATATTATGCACAAACACATCAGAAGTATATATCATGGGAAAATAATAGGGATCATGATTCAAAAGATTTAGAATGTGAACTCACACAGATCCCTGATCTCTCAGTGGCTCTATACAGTGACACAGCTTATGAGTTAAGTTACTTTCCTGTGACTTGAAGAGGAACAGACCTGCAGATGCAGTTAATCAGATTAAATAATGTTTAAAAAACAAGTGGGTTGTGTTTGAAATCCTTGTCAGCATATTATTTCCTATTAAGATATATTTTTGTTCTCTCTTACTGAATTATTTTGGTAATGTGGTACCTTTGTTTGATCAATTGGCCAAGTATACATATACCCAAAACAGCCTAGCCAGAGAAGGTCTGGTCAAACATTCCAAAGCTATTTTTTGCTAAATACAGTAGGTTATTGCTGTGTTGTATGATCCACTTCCCTTCATCACTTTTATCAGGATCAATGTTTGAGAATAGAAGACGAAATAAATCTTGGACCCACTGAGGACTATATCTTAAAACTCTATGAACATTTATGTATCAGATAATAAGTCATCTGGTATTTTCTTAAACTCAGAAGTCTTCCTGGAAAAGGGAATTAATGATAAGACTGATTAACTCTATATTATGAGGAAACAACATACTTTTAAATAGAAATAATATTTTAGCATGTGGGTAGACTTAAGGCTTGGCAACTGTAAATTATGTCCTAAAATTGACCCTTACAAAATACTTGAATTAGATTAGGTTTTCCATTTGATTTTAGGAATTTCAAAATTGGCTCTAAAAATTTGCTTCAGGTAAAAACTTGAGATAAGCATCAGGGGGTATGTGTTTTTGCTGACTGTTTCTAGGAAAAACATGGTTGTGAAATGATGCAGAAAATCCATCTGGACAGTTGGGACTGGCATTATTTTGAGAAGGAATGGAGAGTACAGATAAAACTTTCCATAAGGCTACCCCTTCCTCTATCTTACTTGTCACAAGATTACTGCTATGTTGTTTTACTTTTTTAAAAAATACAATTTTTTATAATAAGGTATTTTAATATCATTTTCATTAATTTCAAATAATATAGAAATTTGTGGGCAAAGTTATAGTTATAATTCTGCTATATGTGAGTACAATTGATGGTCTGATTTAATAATACAGATAAATAAAATGTAAGGAAGTTTTTGTTTCTAACATTAATCTCTCCCAGTTTTGCCTTGATTGTTTGATTCAGTTTAAATCAGGTTCAAAACCAAGATGAGGTCACCTTCCTTTATTGCTTGCTTTTTTCTCAGACTTGAAATCTGAGTTTCATATTGGAGGCTGGTTATTTGTATGTTGCTGTGTTTAAACCAGTGAATCAGAAATACCATTTGACATTTCTTTTTTTCAGTGTTTATTTTCCCTCTATGTGGTTATTTTACTTTCATGGCTATGCAGTAATTCATCTCAAGATTATAACACTAGATGATTTCCACATTTCTAAAGGCCATAATTATGTCTTTTGCCTTGCCTACCGTCTTTTACATTTTGAATGATCTAGCCATCATTTTTCTCCTCATTCAAGAACTTTTATAACTCTCCTTCATCAGGTAAACTTTTTACCTGAAATTCGAATGGGGAAGGAGCTTTTTAGTTTATCCCACTCACTTTTCCCAACTTCATCTCATAGCACATAATCTGAAATTAATCTTCTTCTTTTGTCCATGTAGTGGTCCCCAGATATGCTTACACTGAAGGGCATTTATTTGGAACACCTTTTTCTGATTCTTCACAGATTCTTCCAAGGTCTACTTCAAGCTCTTGTTTGATTTTAATGTAATCTTTTAATGATACAGATATGTAAAATGTAAGGAAGGTTTTTTGTTGTTGTTGTTGTTTGTTTGTTTGTTTTGTCAGTCATGAGGCTTGAACTCTGGGCCTGAATGCTGTTCCTCAGCTCTTCAGATCAAGGCTAGCACTCTACCACTTGAGCCACAATGCCACTTCCAGTTTTCTGGTTCCTGTCCTGGCTGGCTTTTGAACCGTGATCCTCAGACCTCAGCTTCCTGAGTAGCTAGGATTACAGGCGTGAGCCACCGGCGCCAGCTGTAAGGAAGTTTTTTATTCTAACTATCTCTCCCAGTTTCACCTTGGTTTTTCCCTTCCTTTCCTTGTCTCCCTCTGAAGCCTTCTATGATATTCTCTGGATTTAATTCATAAAATTTTGAAATTTTTTGTTCTGATTCCTATCTTTTCATTCTGTTGTATACTTTGAAGAGACTAATAAAGTTATGTAGATTGCAATTTTGGTGATAATTGGGTTGCTTTCAGTGGTACTAACAATGGCAAACTGTTAACACTGTTTCATGTACAAAGTCAAGAGTTGCTGCCTTCCTGTACTGCAGAACTTGGAGCTTTCCCCCTACTAACAGCAAATAGTTAGATTGAGTTATCGTTGTGTTCACAAAATTTATGAGATAGCCAGGTGCTGGTTGCTCATGTCTGTAATCCTAGTTACTCAGGAAATGAGATCTAAAGATCTCAGTCCATGAGACTTTTCTTTAATAAACTACTCAGAAAAAGTGGCACTGTGGCTCAAGTGGCATTAACCTTGAGCAAAATGAAGCTCATAGATAGCACCCAGGCCCTGAGCTGAAGCCCCAGAACTGCAATACATACGTACGTACATACATACATGCATGCATGCATGCATACAATCATACATACATAATTAAAATTGCTATCATTCAGCTCTAGAATTAGGATAATTATCCTTCTTTTGAATATTGTTTAAAATATCCTTTTATGGAAGATGTATGTATTTTCCAGAGAAAGAGTCGGCTCCTCTGAGAAGCTGAGTAATTTGACTGAGCTTACATAGTCATTGATAGGAGGGATGTATTCAGAAGACTAGGATCCCATGTTTTGTACAGGTTGTGTACATTCAACTATTTTAAATTCTGTAGTCAACATGAGACATTTTGAGGATCAGAACAAGAGGCTACTGCTGTGTTTCATAGTGAAACATAGGAATTAAGTTTCTGGGGTTCATTTGCTAGCTTTCTAGAGCACTAGATTTGCACCTACTTAGCCAACTTAACTGTTCTTTAAGTTCATAATTAAATTCCAGGTTTATAATTTTTTTCTATGTTGAAAGTGATTTTGGTTTCATCTAGAAACCAAATTTTATGATTAATGATTTTCAAATTAAATATTGCACAATTCTCAGATTATTAGCAAATTGTCTTTTTCATGTCTCTGCTCTTGGAAAAAGAATCTGATTACAAGTTACTTCCTATATAAAAGTAATAATTGCCACGTAGTGAATGATTTTCAAGAATGAGATGATTTTAAAAAATTATGTAGTTTAAGACAGCAAAATAACCTCAAGGACTGTTTGCTTTAAATTACATAACACACACACACTTTTGACTATTTTGAATAAACATTAAGCATTTTAAGTTGTATAAAAGCAAATTCACTACATGGCAGCATTTGGGGGAGGAAGGAATGATGATCACCTAAGTAGCTGACACTGCACACATGAATACTATAAGACTTGATCATTTGGTTAGTATTTGATTTAATGAGATTTTTAAGTACTTTGACCATAATGAATAAAGTTAAGTTCCTCTCCCCTATAGCTTTTGTTTGCAGTTACTTTGCATTTTACATTTTATTTTTATTATAGCTATATTTAGGAAGCATTTCTTAGGATTAGAAGTGTAATTATTTAGACATTAAATAAAGGGTTTCTTTAGAAATTTTACTATCATTAGGAGGAAGTTAAAAGACTGGAATTCCATTGTCTTGTAAGATGTAAGAAATATTTATTGATTCCCAAATGGAGCTGAAAAAAACCTTTCCTCTTTTAGAAAGTTGTGAATGACCCAGCGAGAGCTCTAGTAAGCTTTACTGAACCAAGCTGCTAATAGTTATTTAATGTTATTCTTTAGTGTGAAAGAATCTCTGTAGATTTTCCTTTTAATCTCTTTGAATTGCAGGCTCATAAACCTCTCTGATGAGTCCGGCTAGTGTTTTCTTAGATCCTTACTGTTGAGACAATGGAGCCACAGAATTCTTTCACCTCTTGTTGTCAGACAAATCCAATAGAACACAAGGTCAGAAGGGCCTACATTTCTAAAGGTTGAAAGATTCTTTTTCAAGTAACCACATAAATTATTTGATTTTATCATTATTCCTCAGGAACCTCTTTTTAATTATAATGCACTACTTTCTATATGGAAAAGTAAATTTGGAAGTTTTTCTTATCTCCCCCTTTGGTAAGCTTGTGAGCACTGGACAGGGTATGAACAGACCTTATAAGTGCCTAAAGGAACACTAAAAAGTTGAACCATTTACTTCTAAAGAATCAAAAATTGTGTAGTGTCATTGGACTCAAGATAGAATACACAAAATGTTCTTTCTTTCCAACTAGCTGTTGGTTTTTCTTTTGTAAATAATTATCACTATTTTGTAGCAATGATTCTAGATTTTAAAATCTTAGATCTGTTTCTTTAATTGAGGTCAGTGTACTTTCTCAGCAATTTTAGTAGTGTCATGTTAACAGAACTTTGAGATTGGATTTGCATTTGCAGATACCTATTAAAATGTTTCATTGCAAACAGTAAAAATATAAATATGCAGTTATAGAAGAAACTAACTTCGCTGTTTTGAAGTTGCCATGTCTGATTAGTAGACAATTATCACAGGATTCTTGTGAGTTACTTTAGTGGATAGGGGAGAATTGTTTTTTAATTAGAAGTACAATGGTGGACAAGCAGAGATCATTGTTTAAAAACTAAAAAACAACGTTGATTTGTTTGTTCTTTTTTCTTGTAATTTCAGTGAAGGTTGGGTTGTGGGATGCTGTTGTCCTCTCTTTAGACACCTGTCTCTCAACAAAGGATCTTGGTGACCCCCCACTGCCCACATTTAGAGTCACCTTTTACTTGTATGTACCCACTCCGCTCATTATACTGTTCTCTAGGGATCCAATTTTCTCCTGAGTTAATCACCTTAGTCTTTTTCAGAAGTTGTTAGATTACCGTCCCTTCAAAGAACATGCTTTCCTATTAGACTCTTATTGAACTTTTCCTTCCTTATTTCTTGGTTCAAAGATGTAACCATTATAGTCACAAAGCTACTTTTAAAACTTGGTGAACATGCATTCAGAGAGGTGAGGACATCTTAATGTATCACTTGTTTGCTTTCACATTGAGCCCACCCATTTAATCAGAAGGCCTGTGTTACTTCCAGGCAGCACTCATTCTCCTGCTTCCAACACTATGGGGAAGTTTTGCCTGTTATATTGCATGGAATGATGAATCACAAATCACACCGAATGTACTTTCATGTCATATATGGAATCTCCAGACCAGAATCTCCACAGAAACTTATACTGTGTCCACCTAATACTGAATAATCAGGCCAATCAACATTGTTTAGAAGGTCACAGAACTACATTTGAATATATGTATTTTAACTATGCCTTTGGGCAACTACTAGCCGTTTTTGTGTCTTATTCTCCTTCTTTAAGAGATGGTCAGTGCTAATCTTTTAACTAAGAGTAAGTGTGAATGTTTCTGTGTCTAAACCTAAGGAGGAAAGGTAATGAAAATGTAACAGCTACTGATTTGAGTGGATAGAATAATAGATGAGAGTTGCACATAATATAGTAACTAGGTAAGAATTATAATAGCTTTCCAGTAAAGAAGCAGAACAATGGAAGATGATTTGCTTGGCATTTACTTTTGCAAATTATTTCTCATTATTTTCAAACAAAAATAGCCAGGCATGGGTGACTCACACCTATATCCTAGCTACTCAGATGGCTGAGATCAGTTTGAACCCAATCAAGGTAGAGAAGTCTATGAGACTCTTATCTCCAATTTACCACCAAAAAGCCAGAGTATAGTGGTGACTCAAGTGGTATAGCCCTAGCTTAAATACAAAAGCTAAAGAATAGCATCCAGGCCCTGAGCTCAAGCCTCTAGTACTCTTGTACTTAGGTTTGAACTCAGGACCTCATCTTGTTCCTCTGGCTTGTGCTGTTACTCTACCATATAAACTATACTCCAATAAGGTTTCTGCTGGTTATTTTGGAGATGTAGTCACTCGGACTCTTGTGCCGTGGCTGGCTTCAAAACTTTATTCTTTGGATCTCAGCCAGGATTATAAATGTTGAGTGGCTGGTGTCTAGCTCACTCCTCAAAGCTGAAAGATTGACGAACACCTTGGTCCCTTTAATTAAGAAATTAAAATGTAAGACTTTTCTCCATCCTTGAGATTTTTTCAGACTGAGTTTTTTTTTAATTGGGAAGAATAGAATAATACTTGGCCAAATATACTCGGTATAGAATGTAGAATTAAGTTATTGTGTTCAGAAATTACTTTGCAGACTAACACCATTCTGCCTAAGCTATTCAGTAGGCATACAGAGATGGAGGAAACAATTTGACCACTGGGCGAAGTCTGTCTTTAGAATTTGGGGACAGTTTATCAGACTGTTGGTACCCAGTAAATATGAGGTGATATAATATTTGACATACCTTAATAGAAAACTATAATGAGTTCAAAATATTGTATAATCTTTTCATCTATTTTAAAATTATGTAACTCACCAATAAATTTTGAACAGGCAGTTATTAAATATAATTAAATTGCAGGCATTCACGCAACAGAACAAAGGGAACCATTCTCAGCAAGTGAACAAGAGACTGTGAGACAGATAAAGAAATTTTCATGGGAGTTGGGGGCTGGATTTTAGTAGTCTCTTTTTTTTAAGCATTAACTTCTAGAAGAATAATACAAGCATGCAGAAACTATAGCATGCCTTTAAAAACAAAAGACAGGCGCTTCCCATCCATAGTTTCATTCTTCCATTCTTGCATTCTACATTTGTTTTAAGAAGGAGAGTACATGCTTCTACAACTTATACCATACTCTTAGTATGTTTATGTTGATTCCAGGCACCTTCCACCCTAGTAGAAAAGTCTGGACCAGAAAACAGCAAGGGGCATCAACACTGAAATATTGAAGTATTCTTCTATTCATTTACTTATTCTGTTGCAGTCAGATGACTAAAAGCCCCTTACATTTGAGTAGAGCTTTAATCTTTAAAGCACTTTTAACTTGATCTCATTTGACTTGGAGAATACCCATTAGTCTGCTTGAGCTGACATACTAAAACACTTTATAGAGTAGGTGGCTTAAAATTTATTTCTCACAGTTGTGGAGGCTGAGGAGTCCAAGATGAAGTGTTGGCCAGTTCTCTTCAACAGGAGGGCCCTTTTCCTGGCTTGCAGGCAGCCCGCTTGCTGTGTCATCCCATGATCTGTCCTCCACGTGTGGTTGGGATTGGAACAAGATCTTTCCCTCCATTTTATAAAACTACTTATCCGGCTGGATTAGGATCCCACTCTTACAACCCCTTTTAATCCTTACTTCCTAAAAGCTCATACTGATGTTAGAATTCAGACATAAGGATTTTGTGAGGTAACAGAGCAGGAACCTTCTTGAATAAGAGAACTCCTTGAAGCTAGGAGGCTAATAAAATATCACAATTATCAATAGCAATCAAATATCAAATGTAATTTTTTTTTTACCCAACCCTACAATGGCTACCTGATTTCATAGTTGTCAAACTGACTTAGTGTTGTTGCCTGTTTGTGAAAATGGGGGTAGCTTTTGATTGTTAAAAGCCTATAAGAAATGTTCTAGACTTTTTGGAACAAGTAGCCTAACACTGTAATAAGGTAAATTTTAAAATGTTAGATAAATAAGCTACATGTGGTAGCTTGGCATTCTTCATAGGTATCAAAATAGTCTCATTTTCCATTTTGCAGATGATGAGCTACGAAATATGGGACCAGTAGATGCTAAAGTATATCTTGAAGAAATGTCTTGGAATGAAGGTAGGATCTTTCATTCTCTCTTAGACTCATTCTTTTACTTGTTCTTCCATTCGTTTTCTTTGTTTTCTATACAGTGAAAGAAATACTAGGAACTTTTCAAAAGGGAAAAAGAAACCTCAGGATATTTGGAAGTCTTAAGAAATAATTGCCTAGTTTTCCAAATATATGTGTGTGTGTGTGTGTGTGTGTGTGTGTGTGTGTGCCCATGTTTGTTAAATTCCAAACTTTAATGAATCATTTTAGCTTCTCTCCTGTTCTGATTTGATATTAGGCACATGGAGGTTCTTTTCTAACTTAATTTCACTACTTTGGTTTTTGCATTACCATGTGATGTAATAATCAAAGATGATGATTTTATTCCCCATTCCTCTCTATATCCTCAACTATGTGAATTTTTTTAATATGAAGTCATAAACTGTCAGGACAAAGTTTTTTTATTTTTTTACTTCCCTTTTTGATTCACTTAGGGGAAATGAAACATCTGTCATTCCCTTTTACCTCCAATGAAGTTATGTCTTTGATCTTTTTCTATTATTAGTATTTTAAAACATTAGTAACAAATATTATTTCCACATTTTTCTGATGTTCCTTGAATTGTTCCAGTTACATATGATTAAATTAGGAAAACACTTTCTAAATGGAGGTGATGATGAACACTTCAGCTGAAAATCTGAGTATTTCTCAGAATGTTTCTATCTTCTTAACCCTGTAAGTTTTGTTTGGCCTGTGCCACAAAATCCTTACAGGCTTAGAAAACTTCACCGAGTATAAATAGTAAAACATAGCCACCCTTCCTGAAATTATGTTTATTCTTCTAGTTGCAAATTCTTAACTTAGTGCTCTAAAGAAGTGAGTCACAAACTATACTGATTTAGAAGAGGAAAATGGTTTTGCTTTATAAGACAGTTCTGCTACTAGCCACTCAAATGAAATCTAAGGAGTAATCACCTTTTCCCCTAAAAGGTGGCTCAAGGGGCAGCATGATAGCTTTGAGCAGCTATGCAAAGGGAAAGCATCCAGGCCCTGGCACTTTCCCCGGACCTTTAGCCTACTATATAATTTGATTATTTTGTTGGTCTTTATTCATGTATTTAAAATGACTTCTGAATATATCATTTTGTTAATAGTTTGGTGATAATACCATTAGAAGTTTCAAACAAGTTGTGAATTCTTTGTGACCATTACCATTTGAAAGTATCTGTGATAGAACTCCATTAACAACTCATGGTTCCCTGTGTCAGTTACCAAACACATCACCTCAAATTGTTTCTCAGTGTTCACTGAGATAGTAAAAAAACAAGAGGGAGAATTAAGCTTCAGAAAATTAGTCATTAGCATGTGTATATTTTAGAAATTTAATAGTAATAGTTTTGAAAACATGTTCTAATACATGTATGTTGGGTTATATGTGTACTGGACACTGTCCCTGAGCGTTTTTGCTTAAGGTCTAGTGCTTGAACACTTGAGCCCAGAGCTGCACTTGCAGCTTTTTCAGTAGTTAATTGGAGATAAGACTCTCAGAGACTTTCTGCCCCAGCTGGCTGTGGATCACAATCCTCATCTCACTGCCACCTGAGTAGCTAAGATTATAGGTGTGAGCCACCAGCTCCCAGCCCATTTTTAACTTTTTGAATAAAGTTTCATTTTTTTTTTTGCCTGGGCCAGAATCCTGTTTATGCTTCCCATATAACTGGAATGACAAGCAGGTATTATTACAGCCTGCTTTTATTGGTTGAGGTGGGATCTTCTGAACTTTTTGCTGAGGCTGGCCTCAACCTTGATCCTCTGGTTCTTTCCTCCAGTAGCCACCCTGCCCAGTTTGTTTTTTTGTTTCATGGATAAGAAAATGACTTTGTGGTGAATAATAAGGGACAAGATTACGGGAATAGACAAGGTTTTCTTTTTTCCTTTTAAAACTTTTATTACAAAGGTGATGTACAGAGATGTAAAAGTTACATAAGTCAGGTATTGAGTATATTTCTTATTGAACAATGTCACCTCCTCCCTCATTTTTTCCAATTTTTTCTGACCCCCACCCTTCCCAAGTTGTAAGGTTTTCTTTCTGATGAAAAGAACCACACAAAGTTGGCTTATTTAATTGCTAAATTTTCCAAGACTGAACTTGACAGAGAGAAAGGCAATTAGATCTATTTTTCTAACCATTGCCTGAGGTCTAAATGTTAACCAGCTTTGAAAAACAATTGAAGATACTTGATTGGATTGTATGAAATTATGAGTCCCTGTAATTGTATCTCTAATAAAAAATGCTGCTGCTGGAAGTATGGCTCAAATGGTAGAGGGTCAGCCAAAAGAGAGAAATGATAATGGTAAATTATTTTGCTAGTTGCTCCTACAAGCAGAAATATAGAAGATCAGAAGGATCAGATTGTTTGTGTCAATGGACACTAGCTTTTAAACTTACCAGAAGATAATATATTTTTAAATGCTACCATTAGGAAACTAAATGTTGTATCATCATGCCTTCTTTATCCTACATGGGTGACTTTCCTATTTGTAAACTCCAAACAAACAGATATGTACCTCACAGGAACAATCACAACAAACCAACCCCTATACATACACACATAGTATTGTGCTTTGGTATTTGAGTCAAGATTTCTTAAACTAACTGATACCAGAATAGAAAGTATTCAGGTGAGTCACTTCATAGTAAAATAGGTTTCTTTGAAAGGATAAACCGGGCAAGACTTCATGCCCCTTAAAAATGAAGCAGGTATGGCTGTTTTTCTTCTTTTCTTTATTGTAATATTTTAGATGAATACATTGGTGTGAGTGGAAATCTTTTATGAACTTAATAAAAAACTCCAAATAAATTTCATAAATTACTTCTGAGCCACACACTTTCCTACACCAAAATCTTCGGGTTTTTGATTCATACTATTAGTCTATCTTATCTCTAGCTAAAGGCTTTTTTGGTAGATAATTTTTGGAAACGCTGCCTCTGTGCAAAATTTTTTTTTCAGTTCTCTTTTAAACATTTTTATAAGGATAAAACAAAACTTACCTTTATCTTTCATTTTGCCATTTCTGTGGAAGAAACTGCATTTTAAAGGCTATTAGAAAGCCGTTGTGGTTAGCATTTGAAGCATCATTTTGTCTTCTTTGCAGATGATCATTCCTTTTCACTGAATTGCCGGTGTGGTGGAAAATATACCATCTCCAAAGATGAAGCAGAAGATGTTAACCTAATTTCTTGTGATACATGTTCACTAATTATAGAACTCCTTAATTACAGCTAAACTTGTTCTCTGCTTGGGACCCTTTAGCAGAATATTCAGACACGATAAGAAGAAGCCATTCAAACTCCAAGGAAATGAATTCTTATTTTGGTCAATAAAGAAAATACAAGACCATCAAGCAAAGGCCACCTCAGACTAATATAAAATGGTTTATATGTACTTATAATTTATATTTACATGTTCCCATAAAAAGGACTTGGATTATAAATTATATTCAGATCAGTCCCCAGATGGTGACTTTTTTTCTTGTTAAAGAAAATAATTATTTTTCTTAACATAAACATGTCTCTGCAACTGGAAAAATGCTTCTTTGTAGTTACTTTTTCAGATCTAAGAGATGAGGGTTTTTAGCTGCCAATGTTATGCTGCTGTAGACCTATCCCTTTTTAAGGTCATCAGAATTAAATTCGAATTTTTGTAATCAACATGAGAGTCTAGTTGTCCCATACAAAAGGCTACATATGGATATATTTGAAATTAAAAGTGAAGCAGGTAGGTTGGCATCTGTAGAAAGATAGGTAAACTTTGGAGTCAGAAGCTTGGGAGCATAGCATTATCATCTTCATATATAATTTAGGGAATGGAAGCTTTAAAATAATTATTTGACATTGGGCATCTCTCTTTTTTGTGTCAGAGCTTTAAGATACAGAATCAATTGTCTGTATGTATGAATGAACAACTCATCACTGATATAATGAATTGGACTTTTTTCAGTGAATCATTGTCTGCAACATATTGTGGATGTTATACTCTTAAAGAATTATTTTATATGTATTCAGCATTCTCTGAACAGTATAAATCAAGAGTTCATTTAAAGATCTTTGAGGATCCTTTATGTGATCTCTGAAACATTTCAATATAACTTTAGGGACAAGAGATTATTTTCATTGCATCTATAAATCCAAAACTTAAAATATGAGGTAATCGTCTTCCTCTCCCTCCCATGATTTGTATTTATAATCATAAAATGTAGATGGAATATTTATTTGGGATTAGTTTCTTTTACTTTTATTTTTTTTTTTTTGAGGTAAGCTCTCACTGTGTAGCTGAGGTTGGCCTTAAATTCAAGATTTTTCCTGCCTCAACCTCCCAGTGCTAGGATTACAGGTGTTCAATACTGCCTGGTGCTTGGGTTACATTTGTATCCAAATATTAGCTAGTATAACTTGAATAATGTTTGCTATCCTTTGCATTTAGCAATTAAAATAATTAAAACTGAATTGCAGATAGTTTATTGGCAAGTACATGGTTTCAGCTGCAGTATAAATTCACTTGAACAGGAGACAATAATCAAGTCAAAAAGAATAAGTGTTTGCTAATCATCAGCAAATCTTTCAGTATTTGGGCTTTCACGTAGAAATCCAAAATCACTCAGGGGCCAGATCTGTAAAATCAAATATATTTGAAAACAATTAATAAAGGTGATACTGCAATATTATGTTCTTTCCTATTCTTCATAAGAATTTATGAATATGCGTGTTTTATAATCCTCAAGAGTTAACTGTGCCTTCCAAGTGTTTGAATATGATACCAAAAATGCTTGAATATAGCTAATGTAATTTGAATTTGTTGTATAAAATCTCAAATTCTTATCTATAAAAGTGGGAGAGAAAAGGGAATAATGTTTTCTATAGAGCTATGAAGTAAAGATATGCTCACTAAAATATAGTCATTTTAACAGTTAAGTCAACTGTCAGCCAGAGGACTTTAGAGAACAAAAAACCCTCATAACAGAAAAATAAAGCTTTATAAAAAAAAAGAAAAAGAAAACTTGTACCTTAAAGAAAATTCGTCCTCGTATTAGTCCATATGGAATGGGTCCATAGTACCTGGAATCTGTAGAATTCTGTAGATTGTCTCCTTCTAGCCAAACATGACCCATTGGCACCTAGAGTAGGTGAAGAAAGCCGCTTAAAACAAACTTAAATTTGAGTACTGTTATTTAAAATATGTTATTTAAAGACAAGCCTGCTGATGTGCACCTGTAAAAACAAAAGTCCTAAAGTCAAGCACTGATGACTCATGTCTGTAATCCTACTTAGGAGCTACTCAGAGGAGGCTGAGAGACTCTCCCAGTTCAGAGCCAGCCCTGTCAGGAAACTCTGAGACACTTATCTCCAATTAACTACCAAAAATCCTGAAGAGCTGTGGCTCAAGAGATAGAGCATTAGCCTTGAATAAAAAAGTTCAGGAACAGTGTCCAGGCCCTGAGTTCACATACCCACACACACACCCATACACCCACACACCGGCGTGCCCACACCCCCGAATGCACATATGCACGCACTCAAAAGTCTAAAGTTTTTTTTTTAATGAAGTACATAGAAATCCTAAGTTTTGAATGATGTTTTCATTTCTAGCAAAATAAAATAAATAACTTCTATTAAATATCTAAGGTCCCAGCTTTCAACAAGATTTTCTGAATCATGTGGTTCCCAAACATTAATTTGTCATACAAACCCCAAACTAAGGTTTACAAGAGATCAAAACAATGTGACAGGGTCATTAATTTAATGGACTTCAAAAGAGGTCATTAGGATAGTGACTGAAAATATGTCCTCCTGTCTCAATAACAGCATAAGCAGGACAGCCACTCACTCAGCAACATCCTGGGGCCAATACCCAAGCCAGACCCATTAGAATACTCATGATGAACTAAATGGTAATTGATTGTGACATCAATTACAAATAATCTCATCATTTTATTGGAGTGGGCTTGTCAGAATTTTAATTAAGGTTCACTCTTCTGCTTTTGTGTAGCCACATCTTCAGTGCATTATACATTGAAAATGACCATCAAGAACCAGAAAAACCTACTACAAAATCATCAGTTGTAAAATTAATGATGGTGACCTTCTACTAAATGAAAAGACTTTCCCTCTTATATGTCCTGTGTATTAATTGGTAAACAAGCTCAAATTTTTACTGAATTAGAATTAAATGCATTTTTTATTTAATAAGAAATTTGCCTTCTAATTTCTGTTCAATATAAACTTAAAATTACCCTGGCAATAAGCATTATAACAATTAAAAGCAGTTGGCTTCATAAAGCTGGGTATAGGTGGCTCATACCTATAACCTGCTACTCAGGCCTATATCTATTTGAAGCCAACCAAGGCAGAAAAATGTTAGATTGTTTTTAGTTAACTAGCAAAAACTGGTATGGCTCAAGAGGTACATTCCAAGCTAGGATCAAAAAGCCAAGTGAAATCTCTAGGCCCAGAGTTCAAGCCTCAGTACTAGTGCGTGTAGGCATGCGCACAAACCAGCTTTTCAAGGTTTAAAAAAGTTCAGTGATTGACCAACCAGATTACTATTGGGAAGGAATTTATTTTCACTATACCAAAGTATCAAAATTCAGTAGACTGCAATTTTTTGTGACTAATTCCTTTTTTAAAAATAAATTTAAGGGCTGGGAAGGTGGCTCAGTGATAGAGTGCTTGCCTTGCATGAATGAGGCCATGGGTTTGATTCCTCAGCACCATATAAGCAGAAAATTCTGGAATTGACTCTGTGGCTCAAGTAGTAGAGCGCTAACCTTGAGCAAAAGAGCTAAGGGACAGCGCCCAGGCACAGAGTTCAGGCCCCACAACTGACAAAATAAATGAATAAATTTATACAAGCACTGAAATCTTTATTTCCCTTTTCATAAGTTAAATAGAATGTTTTGTATCTTATAGAAATATTTGCTGAAAACCTTTACATTTACATATTCTACCCTTAAGGGTTAAATCTATTTGCTAAAAAAATACAAATTTACTAAGAGTATCAATATAAACCCATTCACTCTTATTAGTGAAACAAGTTAGAAATCTTAAAGCCAATAGCAAAGCTCTGTCCTGTTCTACTTATATTTTAAAATAGACTCCCCACGTAGTAAAGCCTAATACTGTACAAGCGGAAGAATGAGTGTATCTCAGGTCACCAAAAAATGAACAGTGCATTTGGAAAAGCCATATAATTAACAAATTCTTTAGTATACTTATGAAGTGAATTTCATCTTTTTGTTTTAAATTTTCATTGTCTCAAAATGGGTGTTCCTGATATCTACAAGTTAAAGGACTCAGTAAAAGCTAAAGGAAAGTGTTCTATGATTAAGTTCTGGTGATGCACACATGTAATCCCAGATACTCAAGAGGCTGAGATTGAGATTAGAATCAGCTCAGGCAGACAAATCCAAGAGATTCTTAATCTCTTAGACCAGCAAAAGCCAGATGTGGAAACATGACTCAAGTGGTAGAGTATCAGGAATGAGCCAAAAATGAGAGAATGAGGCCCTGTGTGTAAGCCCCTAGTACTGGCACAAAAAGAAACAGTAAATTTCTACAAACTACTAAGGCAGTCTCTGCATATCTCTCTTTGAAGTTTACCTCGATTTTGCCTGCCCATACCAAATAGAACATTTACTCTATAATGCAAGCCTTCATTGAGACTCTGTTCTATAACATCTTTTTACTTAGGTTTTGTGTAACTATTTTATGAAATAACGTAATAGGAAATAATGTCATGGTCTTAATTCCTTTTAGAGTTTTACTTATTACTAGTTATTAGATTTCTTATAATCTTATTGTTAAAAATAAAATGGAGCCAGGTGCCTGTGGCTGACACCTGTAATCCTAGCTAATTAGGAGGCTGATATCTGAAGATCTCAATTTGAATCCAGCCTAGGCATACAAGTCTATGAGACTCTTATCTCTGATAAATGACTCAGAAAAAGCCAGAAGTGGCTCTGTGGCTCCAGTGGTAGAGCACTAGCCTTATAGTATCTCTTTGCATGTCTTGCCATCATTGGGTTAATTATCTCTTTTCCTCATTTCAGAGGAGCTCTTCATTACGAGGTTAACTCTTTGAGATAATAGTGCAAATATTATCTGAGCAGGTATTTAAAAACATACATTATAACAATATGAAGAGCATCATTTTGGTTAGGTGTGTGTGTGTGTGTGTGTGTGTGTGTGTGTGTGTGTGTGTCGTGAGGCTTGAACTCTGGGACTGGGCTCTGTCCCGCAGCTCTTCAGCTCCAGGGTTGTGTGTGTGTGTGTGTGTGTGTGTGTGTGTGTTCTTCAGCTCCAGGGGTGTGTGTGTGTGTGTGTGTGTGTCGTGGGGCTTGAACTCTGGGCCTGGGCTCTGTCCCGCAGCTCTTCAGCTCCAGGTGTGTGTGTGTGTGTGTCGTGGGGCTTGAACTCTGGGCCTGGTGTGTGTGTGTCGCGGGGCTTGAACTCTGGGCCTGGGCTCTGTCCCGCAGCTCTTCAGCTCCAGGTGTGTGTGTGTGTGTTGTGGGGCTTGAACTCTGGGCCTGGGCTCTGTCCCGCAGCTCTTCAGCTCCAGGTGTGTGTGTGTGTGTGTCGTGGGGCTTGAACTCTGGGCCTGGTGTGTGTGTGTGTGTGTGTGTCATGGGGCTTGAACTCTGGGACTGGGCTCTGTCCCGCAGCTCTACAGCTCCAGGCAAGTGCTAACACTGTGTGTGTGTGTGTGTGTCGTGGGGCTTGAACTCTGGGCCTGGGCTCTGTCCCGCAGCTCTACAGCTCCAGGCAAGTGTTAACACTGTGTGTGTGTGTGTATGTGTCGTGGGGCTTGAACTCTGGGCCTGGTATGTGTGTGTGTGTGTGTGTCGTGGGGCTTGAACTCTGGGCCTGGTATGTGTGTGTGTGTGTGTCGTGGGGCTTGAACTCTGGGCCTGGGCTCTGTCCCGCAGCTCTACAGCTCCAGACAAGTGCTAACACTGTGTGTGTGTGTGTGTGTGTGTGTGTGTGTGTGTGTGTGTGTGTGTGTGTGTGTGTGTGTGTGTGTGTGTGTGTGTGTGTGTGTGTGTGTGTGTGTGTGTGTGTGTGTGTGTGTGTGTGTGTGTGTGTGTGTGTGTGTGTGTGTGTGTGTGTGTGTGTGTGTGTGTGTGTGTGTGTGTTTTGAACTCTGGGCCTGGGCTCTGTCCTGCAGCTCTACAGCTCCAGGCAAGTGCTCTAACACTTGAGCCGCAGTGCCACTTCCAGTTTTCTGGTGGTTTATTGGAGGTAAGAGTCTCATAGACTTTCCTGCTCGGGCTGGGTTTGAACCATGATTCCCCAGATCTTAGCCTCCTGAATAGCTAGGATTCTGGTGTGAGCCACCGGCACCTGGCTAGGAATAAAATTTCTTAATGTGAAGTGTTTGATATCTCACTTGCATCTTCTTCCATGATCTCTCCTTAGATTTCTTGTTTTACCAATTCCTTATCAACATCTCTGTAAAAGACTTGCCAAACTCATCATGCAACAGTGTTCTAATATGAAAGTTCACTGATATTGTCTGCCTCTCAAAATTGCCAACAGCATAATCTCCTCCAGTAGGCAGAGGTTAAAAACAGTTCATTTCATATAATAGAAACAAACCCAATACAAAACCAAGTCAAACCAACTAAAAGGTTTCTATGATATAGTCAATAAAAAACAAAAGGGTCAAAGTGTGGTTATGCATGCCTGTAATCCCAGCTGTTTGGGAGGGACCAATCAGGAAAATTGTGGTTTTAAGGCCAATAGGGCAAAAAGCTAACAAGAGTTAAAAGCTGGCAAGATTTAGTTCCATAAGCCAAGCACGATGACCAGTTATCCCAATTAACACAGGAGACCTTTGTAGAAAGATCACAGGCTGAGCCTAGGCATATACAAAAACCTATCTGGGTGGAGGAAAAAAAGGACTGGGGTCATGGCTCAAATGGTAGAGTACTTACCTAGCAAGCATGGGGTCCTGAGTTCAAACCCTAGTACTGCCAAAAAAAAAAAAAGTAGAGCTATGTAGGTAAATACTTAAAAAATTATTCTGTATATTTTAAATGTACCTTTTTATAATATATGTATTATTTAGGTAATTTAAATACACAAATGCTTTATCTTTTCAGTGATACTTGTATATTTTCTGTGTCTGTCTGTCTTGTCTGTTTGTCTGTATAGCTCTCTCACTTTGAGGCAAGTTCTCAATATGTAGCTCAAGCTAGCCTTGAACTCAGCATCCTCCTTCAGCCTGTTGAGTACTTGGATCATAGACATGCACTACCATGCTAGGCTTGAAACTTGTACTTTTCTAAAAAGGCACACTGTTTATCATAATACAAGCTAACAGCAAAAAACAAAAACAAAAAACAACCTTTTGAATGTATTGTTTTTCCTTGTTGGTCTTTGATGGTGTGGAAAGAGAAATTCCTGTTCTGGGTTAAAATCCAGTTATTTTCTACTAAATAGCTTACTGGCCACCATAAAGTTAAAAATTTAAACCTGGTAAGAGAAAAAAGGATCACATAGCAATACTACAGTAAAATAAGAACAGGATAAAATGGTACCTGAAAAGTTATAATTTTACAACTAATGCTTAAAAAGTATTTGTCCAATAGATGTCTCTCAAATTACTAATGTCAAGTGTTCATGTTGCTTTGAATAATTAAAACTTCCAACAGATTTTTTCTGTCTCGTAAGTCTACCATGCCATCTTGAATGAATACATGAGACCGAGTAAGTGCAACTTTTTAATTTTTGTTCAAAACTAAGTTTTTTCTGGTGCCACAGATATAGCAAACTTTAGGGCTAAAATTTCAAACATTAGAACCTTTAAACCATTCTTGTTTCTACCCCAAAGGTTTACTTGCAGAGCCATGATAAACCTGATCTCAGGGCTGGACAAAAGAACCTATCCTCCAGTTCTCAGCTATATTTACTGGGATCTAGTTGAGAGCCTTCTTTTCAGTACTACCAGCAAATGTAATTACCTCATGGCCTGCGGGTGTCCATTCAACAAAAGAGGCTTTGTGAGGCAACCCCACAGGTGTTACCTTTCTTGATTCAAGTGAAATCTGATGAAAGAGTCCACAGTATCAAATAACCCATGCACTAAACTATAATCAAACTCATTTATTTGATTAAGCAAAGAACACTTTTAATTAAGAAAAAGTTCTAACTAAAAAATATTTGTATGTCTGGCCTCCTTTATGTTTCAAAAACAAAATCTTAAAAAAAAATGAGTGATTGTGAATTACCCCTTTATTTGCCACATATTTCATAGTTTACTTCAGCAAAGGTGTGCAATGGCAATATCTATTGCACATGCCTCTTTAACTGATCTAAAATGACTGCAAAAGAAAGGCAAAATGTAGGCAATGAAGGAACAAAGGTCATAGAGGCAAGGAGAGAAACTTTTCAGAATCCTTTTCTTAAAAATAATTGTTTTCGTGTCCTTTTCCCATAACAAGGAAGAAGAGCACATGTATCTTATGAAAGTGTTCACAGAAAGCTATTTTTTTTTTTTTAGCAAAAGCAAATGGGATTGATAAATCAAGGACACTTTTTAAAGTTTCTCACTTTAAACAAAATTTTAAAGATTTTGCTTGCCTGAAGAAGTCCGTATGAATGTACATTCATAAAATATTTCAGTATAACAATTCCTAGTTATGTAATTGTGTTCATTCATTACTGTCTTTCAAGTAGGCAGTGCCAAGCCCAGCTTCTCTACTGCTAGGCAGCAAATGCATACTATACTTAGTCATAACTTACATATCTAAAATGTACTTATGGTAAGACAGGATGCAGACAAATTATAGAGAGAATATTTGGAAAATGAAATTTTATTAATAAGTTTGTAAAAAGATGTCACAAACTCCAGTATTTGACTCAGATAATAGCAACACTGTCAATATCACCATGAAATAATCATTGGCATTTACCCTTCCTATATTACTAGTAGAAGCTATAATCAATAAAATCTGTGTACAAAAGAGTTAATTCTTTTTCAGGCAGTAAATTAGAAGAGCTTTTTTTAATGGGAATGTTTCAAATGCTAATTACAGGTATTTCTGAAGGCAAACTCAAGAACGGTTCAACTAATACTCTATTTTCACTGACAATCTCCTGGCCCTAACTTGTTTTTCAGATAAGATCATCCAAGGTAGATAGTAAAGACTAACTTTTTAATTTTTTGAACAGGCTTCTTTGTCAAGCATTGCTTCCTTAAATATCAGATACTTAGGTCCTTCTTTATGAAGTATCCACACCACCAAAACCTTACTATAACTTTTTAGGGGGATGGAGAAGGAGAAGAGAGTTAAGACTGCAGAAAGTACATTTAAGCCATCCAGTAATGCTAACTTCCTGTCAAAACAATGGGTCACTTTACCCTCTGACTTTTCTTTTGTTCTGTTGCCTGCTCTGTTTTGGGATTCATAATTAAAAGAAGAATTTGAGGGTCAATCCTCAGTACCCCCACATACACCATAAATAAACAAATACGTAAATGCATACATGCATTTAATATTCTCATTGAAAGACTGTCCCTAGGCTTTCATTTTAATGCAGCCTACTCTACAATCCTGTTCTCAGACTACAGAAGATGAGCCTAATTAAATATAACACAGGGTATTTCAGAGTTGGTAGAATATGGTGATAATGTGAAAATAATGAGTTCCTTGTGCTCTCAGAAAAACAATTCTAAGTAATTGGTAAGTCAGATGCATTGTGTATAAAATATGTACTAATATGTTTGCACTACAAGTTTTATTCTTGGTACTTCAAAGTCCAAACATCTCTACAGATTCAGTTGCTGTAGATGAATCTTTGTAGCTCTTGTCAATTTCCTATTACTTCTAGACATAACTACTTCATAGTAAGATTGAGCAGAAAAAAATAAATCTGAAGTGCATGAGAAATAGAAGGTCACCAGTGGATCCATACTCCAGCATAAACAAATGATTAAAATTAAATATGCAGATATTTTTATTCTTGCTATTACTAATGCATTTAAAAGCATTGTTACCTGCTTTTTTGACAGACTCTTATTCTACTTGTGTTTTATTCATCAAAACACAACTCTAATGTTCCAAACCCTACAAATTATTTAGAATGAAATGTAGCTTTGTGAATAAAAAATTGCAAGTTAAGCAGATGAATACCAGTTTAATATTTTGTAAGCATGCACGATGCAAGGAGAGTAGATGCAGACCTTTAAAAAACAATATTGATGTTCTAGGGCTGAAGGCATCACAACACTGTTTTGACTGAGATCATGAAAACACACTGTGGACTGGAATAGTAAAATATCCAGATGTCACTTTGGGAGAACAGTGGTTGGTTTTGTTTTTTGTTTGTTTTGCCACTTTTGTTTGTTTTGCTGTTGTATTAATTTTGAGGTACATATAGACTTATAAGTGGATTCCTAAACTTGTCCAAAGTTGATTGTATCTTATTTCTCACGCTTTCTATACCCACATCCCAGTTTTTTTGATCCATCTGCCCATGCTGCCAGCGCTAGTAACATGATTATCATTTTTAAGCCTTTTGGTTTCCTGTATTCCTAGCATACAACCATTTCTATATATTCCCTTAATCTTTCCATAATCTGTACTTTCCACTATCAGTATTACTACCAACTACATTATAGCTTGTTACCCAGACACTCTGATCTATTACTGTTAGTCCACATTAATAATACAGTGATCTGTCAAAACCTACATCTGATCATGTTAGTTCCCAGACACAAAAAAAAAGAATCATGTTTTCCTTTTCATTGTTATTTCTTTCACTATCTACCCCCTTACATATTCTGTACATAGGAAATTACTTTTGGCAATTTTGTAAAATACAGTGGTACATTGCCAAGCCCCAGGACTGGCCAAAAAGAAAAAAAGTACAGATAATTTACAATTAATTAATTAGTTTTTGCTTCTCAGATTTACTTCAGGAGTACTGGCATTCTAATTTTGCATAATTAAAATACTTCTAGGTAAACAACAGGCATTTTAGAATATTCTGTAAGTACCAATGCTGATCTTCATATATACATACACATATTTTCAAACATATCACTATAAAATACAATTTTAGTAACTGAATTTTACTAAACTATTCTCATCTTATTCTAGCAATGTTCAGAGAACACATCAGAAAATGCTTAAATTGGAGGAGTCTAAAAGATGATTCTTTAGTATTAACACCTCAGACTACTAAAAAGAAAGTCAAATTTATCTTCAGAATTGGGTTAACTATAGGATGAAAAAGTCACATCATCTCTGTCATCTCCTTATTGAACTTCACTCCACCAAAGAGTAAATACGTTTTCTCCACATCAGCTGCAATCAAGGCATTAGCAGTATGCCGTGATTGATCATGCTGGAAGCCGTTGCTGAGAAATGGATGTGTAGCACAGGGTTTTATTGCTATAGTCTGCAAAAACCATGTCCCTCGTTTAGATACCCTAGCTGTAATAAGTGACAATATTAGGTAGTTCTTCTATTTAAATGACATAAGGATTTAGTGTATCAGCAGCTTATTATAAACAAGCCCTTTCAATCTGATAGTTCCTCTCCCTACCCAGAAGTACCTTTCTGTTTATAGTACAAGTGGTAATAGAGGACCAGATGGTTGTGACTTTTAGCTAAGGTAAATGACACTTAAGCAAACACAGAACAGCATTAGGATATCCAAGGATTTGAAGAGTATCCTAAACACATAGTACATATTAAAGGACTATTGGTGTTAACTATAAAAAGTGACCATTTTCTAAGACTGTATAATTAGTGAGACTATTTTGCAGGTCGTTAATTTGTTTTCTTTAGATATTTTCTAAAGTACATTTATTATTGTCATATGCATTTTTTAAGTTCAGATAACACCATTTCTTTCTCAAAAGTGAAGTTGTGTCTTATTCCTTACATTTCTGCCAGTAAGATCAATGATTTTAACATGTGCTAAAAATTGACAATGAAAAATTTATAAAATACTATATACACACTATATATCACCTGCCCCTAGTATAAAACTAATTACTTGGTGACCATTTTATCTTTCATTTGTAGTGCTGAAATCTGGTATAGAAAAGCAAAAGAGTAGGAAGAGTATAAGCAAAAATAACTTGGAAATTACTGGAGAGAAAAAAAAAGAAAAACAGGGCTGGGAAGGTAGCTCATTGGTAGAGTGCTTGCCTTGCATACAATTTCTCAGCACCACATAAAAAGAAAAAGCCAGAAGCAGCACTGTGGCTCAAGTGGTAGAGCACTAACCTTGAGCTGAAGAGCCGAGGGACAGCGCCCAGGCCCAGGGTTCAGGCCCCACGACCAACAACAACAACAAAAAACCAGAGCTTGTCTTGTGTTGCACCTGGATGGTTACAGTACCACTGGTAACACCTGGGCTGAATCTGACTATATTGAGTGTGTAGATTTGAGGTGCATAGAAGAAAGGATAATCCCAAGGCCTGAACAAGCAGAAGAATGTAATTGCTTTTTTAATTGGGAAGTATGAAGAGCCTGTTTTGGTAAGAAGATGACAATTTTAGTTCTGGACATACAGTACCAATGAAGTCTCACTTGTACAACTAAAAAAAAGATTAAAGGAAAAACTAAGCTGAACAGATGGCTTTAGTAGAGTACCTACCTAGCAAGGGTGGGACACTAAATTCAAAGCTCAGTACTGCCAAAAAAGCCCAGTTCAAATACTAACAAAAAAGTAATTAATGTTTCATTTTCTATAATGGATACTTCATAGATTATATAAGCATAAATTGTTACCAAAATATATATATATATATGAGGACCAAATGTTAACACTGGAGAGAAAAACAAGAATCACTGAGGACTTTGACAAAAACTGTTTCAATAAAGTGGTGGGAACAAATGCCTAACCAGAATGAGTTCAAGAGAGATTATGAATCACAGAATAGGATCAGAAAAATATAAAACTCTTCTAGAAGAGGATGTGAGGCACATTTGTTTGGATTGTAGCTTTTATTGCATGTTTACTGGGATAATTTAGTACATTGCAATGCCTACCACATATTATCTTCTTAAAGATTATGAAGATTATTATTTTTCTTCACTAGCTTCATTTGAAAATGTTACTGTACTTTGTGAGTTCTGGTCCCATATTCTCTAGGGAATAATACTAAATTAAATGGACTGGAGGCATGGCTCAAGGGGATAAGTGCCTGACTTAGAAAATGCCAGTTAAAACCCCAATATTGCCAGTCAATCAATCAATGTTTTACGTTGTAGTTTTTCTTACTGTGCAAGCCTATAGGAAAATATCAATTCATTTTATTTCCTTACTTGTTAAATGTTCCTACTTTAAAAAAAATTATTTTTTGATGAGTGGCGGCTTCAACCAGCAAACTTTCAGGAATTCCTGAAAGGTAAGGTATCCCAGATGTCTGAGCTGATTTTGTTTCTTTTGAGAGTCAGAAATTTAATTCCTATTCTAGTAGTCACTGCTCAGCCTATGGCCCAAGAAAACAGTTACTGGCTTGAATAACATAAAAATCAGCAAAACCTAAAAAGCAGCACTTTGATTAGTTTCCAAATACATAATGTAAATAATAAATCTACTTCCTAAGTGTTGCTTGCCACACAGACTTTTTGAACTCTGCAATGAATAAAATGATTCCACATCACTTAACCAATGATCTGTTTATATTCTTTATTTCTTTTTGCCAGCTTAGAAACAATGCTATTTCTTTCATATGCTAAACTCTATGGTCAAATCTCCAACAATTTTGGTATTTTGCTTTCTGAAGTAGTTACATTAAAAAATAAGCATGGAATTCAAAACATTTCATATCCTTCATCTTCACCATTAAGTTCAATCAAAATATGCACAGTAATGTCTTCATTTTATAAATAACTATTTTTTCTAAAACGGTACAGAGGTAAATAATCTACTTCATAAAATACAGCACCAGTGTACTTCTGAGATGGCTGAAAAAAAGAACACTCTAGAGGAGAGACTTTGCAAATAGTTTAGGTATCTTTCCAGAGTACTCTCTACTTGGATGAATTTTTGTTTTAAATCACCTTGATTAATGGAGCACATTTACTAAAGTGGTTCTGTACCTGCATAATTCTTATGGTTTGAATAGCCCAGACTAGAAAAATTGGCAAGGGGAAGCCCTCAAAAACACTGGCCTCTCTTTCAAAACCAATACTGTTGCTAATCCAAAATGGTTCCCTTCCTTTTTAAAATAAGTGTTATTCTCTCAGAATCTGAGAGAAGCAGAAGTGGCCTTGTGAGGAACATACATTCAAGAGCCAAGCTACTGGTGTTTGAAGTCCAACTTTTATAGTTTGAAAATGGTGATTTACTTAAGCTTAGTTTTTATTATTAGTTTTCCTACTATTAAAAAAGTTAACTCTTGCAAAGTTTCAACTGTTACTCAATTACATTGAGTTGAACAACATTATTTCAAGTACATATCCCACATTTACACCAAAACAAGGTGCATGGAATATACCTGGAATGATGGAGTCCTCTAATTTGCCCATTTATTAAATGTATAAAAATTTCACGTACAATTTTCTTTAAAAATATTCAAAATACTTAGATTTTGCAGTCTCCTACTTATCTTCTGATTACTTACCAGACTTTAGGCCCATTTGTCTTGATTTACCTACTCTAAAACGCTTACAATGAAATTAACATAGCTTAAATAAATTGAAAGACTTAAATACATAAATAGAAGTAAGCTACAGTCTATTTTGCTGACTACACTACTTATCTAATGTAAATTCCTAAAGCAGCTTAGAAGTAACTAGACTCTCATGAGAAGAGTTATATGAAGGTAAAATCCTATAACAAACTCCAACAAAAGATACAGCATTCATCATGAAAGGCATGGTAGAAAAACATTACCTGCAACCGTACTAACATCTTCAACATAATTACCATCAAATAACAATTTGCTTACAATTGTAGTAATAAATGCCAGAAAACATTTGCACCCCTCAACTACATTATATTATGGATGGTAAATTTAATACCCTTATTGATCAAACTTACTTATAGGCCAATCAGGCTATCACAGTTCAAAATGAATTTACAAGATGAATACATTTAACTCTTCAATTATTTGTTTACATTAGGAATAAAGAGGTAATGGTTAACATACAAGTTCATAATCTGATAGCAACACAATTTTAAAATAAAAAATGAAGCTACAATTATGAAAGCAAACAATATGCTGAATAAACCAAGGTATACCCCTCCTACTTCTATCACAGAAGCCATGTGCTTGGTGAAAGGAGCTAACATAGCACATCTATTTGTACTCCTTTGCTGCCTATTTAGAAGCTTCAACCACAATTTCTAGTCTACAACTTTTTTTTTTTAAGATTCTAAAGAAACTAACATATGGAATTTACTTGATATTGCCACTTTGTCTACTAAAACCTTTCTAAATGAGCAATCTAGATTATCTTTAGGTGTCTGTCTTCACTTGCTTTGAATGTGCTTGACTTTTTTCTTTTTAGGCACGGCATTTTAGATGTGGATTTTTTTTTTTTTTTAAGAAATTCTGTCTTGGGGGCTGGGAAGGTGGCTCAGTGGTAGAGCGCTTGCCTTGCATGCCTGAGGCCCTGGGTTCGACTCCTCAGCACCACATAAGCAAAAAGAAAAAAACCAGAAGTGGCGCTGTGGCTCAAGTGGTAGAGTGCTAGCCTTGAGCTGAAGAGCTGAGGGACAGCACCCAGGTCCACAGTTCAGACCCCACGACCGGACCCAAAAAAAAAAAAAAAAGAAATGCTGTCTTGCCGTATAGTTAAGGCTACCCTTCAGACATGAGTTAGTCTCATTTTGGGTTCAGAATACTAGGGATTACAGGTGTGCACCACAATGCTCAGCAACCTGGACAGATGTGAGAAGCATTAGTCAAATATATCATTGGATATTCTCAATTCAGGTATGTTGGATATTTTCTCTCTCCCTGGTTGTTTTTTGGGGGGGGGTGTTTTTTTGTTGTTGTTGTGTTGTTGTTTTGGTGCCAGTCCTGTGACAGTCAGGTGGCTTAAATCTAAGGCCTGGCTGCTATCCCTGAACTACTTTTTTGCTTAAGATTAGCATTCTACCACTTAAGCCACAGTTACACTTCTGGCTCTTTTGGTATTTAATTGGAGATAAGAGTTTCACAGACCTTCCTTCCTTCCTTGGCTGGCTTCAAACCTCAGATCTCAGCTTCCTGAGTAATTAGGATTACATGCATGAGCCATCAGCACTCAGCAGATGTTTTCTTGTCATTAAACTGAAGCTGCTCTTTTTAGTGGGATGGAGAACGTGGCACTGGGGTCAGAACTCAAGGCTTCATACTTGCTAGGTAAGTACTTTACCACTTGAGCCACATACCCAGCTGAGTGTCTTTCATTTTTTTTTTTTCTCTCTAGTAACAGTATTACAAAAGTGACGTGATTTTCTTGGTACTTCAGTTCAGGGGCTATTAAGATGATGTCATGTTATGGTGGTAAGCCATAACAGTTCTTTTTCCCTGTGATACTTTGAGCTTGCAAATATTTCTCTTCAAATTTTTGCCCCAAATTTTGAGTATCACTTATAAATCTATCACTGAGATGTTTGTATAGTTATATGTAGCTAGACAGATATAGATATATACATCTATCTATCTATCTATCTATCTATCTATCTATCTATCTATCTATCTATCTATCTATCTATCCATCTATCTATCTATCATATCTATCTATGAAGTACAATAGCCAAATTGTTCTTGGTATAATTAAATTTCATGGAATATAACTTTTTTTTCTTATATTCAAGATATGAATAACTGCTTCATTTTCTGAGTATTCAGTTAATGTTAGTCTACTATGATACCAAAGAACAATATAATTAAAATAATACTTACATAACTACGGTTTTTAAAGAAATCTGATGGACTAGTGGTGATGATTTTGTCTCCTTCCAGACCAATTACTCGTTTACAAATATTTGACTTTGGATCACTTGGACTTTTTGCAATCACAATGTCACCTCTGAGGGGGAGAAAAAAAAAATCAAAGAACTATCAGTTTTACTTATTAGGCATAACTATATGCATGGAACTCCTTTAAATATTTATAAAGGAATGTAAATATCTTCATATCTACTTACCCTCTTATGCATTCCCCAGCTTTGAGAACCTTTCTAAATGGTTCAGAATCCAAAGAGAAAATGGAAAAGCCATCTACAATCATTTATAACTTATGAAGATTCTAAATTTTCTAATAATTCCATGAAAACTATTTCTCTTGAACCACACCTTCCATTGATTGCTATTGCACCCAGATTTTCAGATCAAAACTATGGGAAAAAATCCCACGTAAGTCCCACCAAATTAAGGAGATTTTAACTGCCCAGTGCTGATTGACTAGATCACTAAGAAGCATAAGCATAAGCCAGGCACTAGTAGCTGACACTATAATCCTAGCTACTCAGGAGGCTGATAACTAAGATTCAGAGCCAGTCCCAGCAGACAAATCTAAATCTGTGAGACATTTGTCCCCAAATAACCAGTGAAGAAAAAGAAGTTGAGGCATGACTCAAGTTGTAAGAGTGTCAGCTGTGAAAAAAAGGACCAAACAAGTGTGAGCCCTTGAGTTTAAACTCTAGTATTGGCAAAATGAAAGGGAAGAGGAAGAAAGTGGAGCAGGCACCTGTAATTCATGCCTGTAATCCGAGCTGCTCAGGAGGGTGAGCTGAGGACCCCAGTTGGAAGCCATCCTGGACAAAAAAGCCCCCATGAGACCTTTATCTCCAATTAACCACTCAAATACTGGAAGTAGAGCTGTGGCTTACAGTGGTAGAGTAGAGTGTTAGCCTTTAGCAAAAGAGCTCAGGGACAGCCCCACAACGGACCAAAAAAAAAAAAAAAGAGGGAAGGGTAGAGGACACCATGTATCCCCAAAGCTCAGAAATTAAATGTAACAGTAAATAACTTATGTAACTTACATAATTATGCAATTAATATAATTTATAGTGATTTATAGTATTGTCTAAAGAACTTATATTTGAGAGAAAAATTAAAAGACACACCAAATAAACATGAAGAGCTGGGCAAACATATACTATAAAAATAGTATCTATCGTGCAAAACCAGTGTATGTCTTACTACATATAGAAGGCATGGTTCATGGAACAACCACATGGTAATTAAAAGTGGAAGAAAAGCCAGGCGTGATGGCACATAATTTGTAATCTCAATCCTTGGTAGAGCACAAGTTTCAGGATAACCTGGGCAACACAGTGGGATGCTATCTCAAAACCCCAAGGGGTAAGGAGGTAACTCACTGACAGAGTGCTTGCCTTACATGCAAAGTTTCTCTGTGCCTAACTAGAATTATGCCAGTGGAGTGAAAAAGTTATGTGATCAGATAGCCCTTAAATTCTGCACTTAAAGAACTTATGCACTTAAAAAACTTAAGTTGCCCGGGGAACAAACTACTAAACATGTTTTCAACCATAGTGTTAGTGCAATAACTAACTCACTTTCCTAGCCAGTGATCTTTCAGTTACACTTTTTTTCTTTTTTTTTTCTCTTAGGGTAGGATACTGGGGTTTGAACTCATAGCTTTGCACTATTTTGCTTAAGGCTGGCACTCTACCACTTGAGCCAGAGTTTTACTTCTAACATTTTACTGGTTAATTGGAAGTAACAGGCTTTCATATTTGTCTGCCAGGGCTGGGTTCATGATATCCTCAAACCTCAGCCTCAAAAGCGGGGAGGAAGTAGGGTGGGGGGAAGACGGGAAGGGATGGGAAGGGGAAACAAAGGAGGAGGTAACAATGCTTATAAGAAATGTACTCATTACCTTGCCCATGTAATTGTAACCCCTCTGTATGGTATTTTCACAATAAAAAAAATGTTTTAGAAAGTGTAAAGTTAAGAAATTGGAGGAATGTATATTTTCATTATAAATTTAGAATATTTATCAAAGAAATTTACCTTTGGATACCATAAAAATGTCGACTAAGATTTTCTGCAAAGACAATATCTGAATTATGAATTGTAGGCTCCATTGATGGTCCAGAACACTGAAATGAAATAATTTTGTAATTGAATTTAGAAAACTTTTTAAATTTAACAGACGTAATTTGCTCATATTTAAAAGAAAGTAAAGCAACCAAATGTTCTTAAGCTTGGGCAATCATCCACAATCTGGCATTTCCCAGATAAGTTTAACTTTGGAGTGGCTACCAAGTCTAGAAATACAAATATATCACACATATGTATTACTGATATGTCATAGTACATGAACAAACTAACATTATATATGACTCCAAACTTTGGAGTCATATATATATATATATATATATATATATACACACACACACACACATACATATATACATATAACATATAACTTACATTCTATGGAATGTAAGTTCCATAAGAAAGGAACCTTGTTTCTTAGTTTCCAAGCTATCTAATGTGAAGAACAGTGCTTGGCGTAAGATGATATTCAATAGTATTTGTTGAATAGATGGTTCATTTTCTTGGAATTGTGAAATACCACTAAGTGCCATGGCATGGTGGTTTATTAAATAATACTGTCAGCAGGAAGAAATACACAAGACAGAAGAATATCTTGTGAAAGAGAGTGAAACACCTCTGATATTGAGGAGATAGAGGCTCAAAATGCCAGTCTCTGTGTCAGGTATACAATCTGAGCAGAGTAATTTGAGTCTGAACCTTCACCAAGAGAGTGGCCATGTAGCCTAGAAATCCATAATTACGGTGGTAAATTCCCAGGCAATGAGGAGATACAGGAGATAATGGGTGTGACATTTTTGGCCATTCTTCTCTATTTAAGCAATTGCCTTCTATACTGATTAAATTACTCATCTAGAGAGCTTGTAACTATCATCTAAAGAAAGAGAGGGTGGCTCTGGGAAGGTGGCTCAGTGGTAGAGTGCTTGCCTTGCATACATGAGGCCCTGGGTTTGATTCCTCACCTCAGCACCACATAAGCATTAAAAGCTGGAAGTGGCACTGTGGCTCAAGTGGTAGAGCGCTACCCTCAAGCTGAAGAGCGGAGGGACAGCGCCCATGCCCACAGTTCAGGCCCATGACCAACCCCCTTTCCTCCTCCCCAAAAAAGGGAGGGTGATGAAAGGAATTTGGAGTATATACTCAATTTTTGTTGATCTTAGTGATTTTAAGCTTCTTAATCCCTAAGTCTGGCTTTCAAAATATTTTTACTTTTTATGATTTTCACTTCACCTTATAGACCTATTTACCCTGCATTAATATTACACTATTCTTGCAGTAAACTAATAATTGTTCTGCTACCAAGAGAATGGTTTTATTCAGATGATAGGGCTAAATCTTACATTTTCTACTGAAAAATATCAGCATGGGATATATTCTAAAAACATTTATCTGTATATATAACAACTATCTATATATAATTTACTTAAAAATAAAAGCTTCATTCAAATGGTTCTACTAAGGCAGAAAGAACAGAAAGAAAATTTAGGATTGCTATTTCTAAAGGTATCAATGTAACTAGTAAGGAGTTTCTATTCAATATATTTATTTACATTACTCCAGTTCAACTTGAGGTCATAAGACAATCAATTAATTAGGATAAACCTAATATAAAAATCATAATATAAACAATAATAACATCACTATTGGCTAGAAAGTTAGTCAAATACTGTTTCACTTACATGACAAAACATTTGAACAACCCAAGCTGACAGTCATGATATATTACTACAGAGAACAGGTACTGGTTGATCATGAAGGGACCATTTTAATATTGATGTTAACAGAAAAAACATGTTTTAATGACAAATACGGTAGCTAGGAATAGGAGTTTTAAAAATTAGAGAAAAAAAAGTGTTGCAAATCTACCTCTCCTACATATCCTGTTGGACCTGGAACAAGTAATGTAAGCTTTTTCCTCTTGTATGATGAATTTCTAATAATTACCTTAAGACAAAATGAGTTAATAAGTATAAATGAAATACCCAGAAAATAGTAGATAGTACCACCTACTATTATTAGTGTATTAAGAGGATTTTAAAGGAGATTTTTGTTTGCTGGTTAGAAACAAAATACAGAACACATTTACTTAATTTTTCTTACATTTTTATGCCAGTGTCAGTGCATTCTATCATGTCTAAATATTTAGTTTAATTTTCACACTTTGTTCATTAAAATAATAGCATCAAGTAAAATGAAGGAAAAAACACAGTATCCTTCAATTTTAAGAAAGCATATTTAAAAATGAAGATTCTTGAGTGAAAAACTTACCATTACAACACCACCAACGTATTCAAAAGCACAATGGGCTATACAGCCATACTGAATAGTATAGCCAACAAGTCGAAAGGTTTTTCCCAGAACACCACGAAGCATAGTTCTATGTTGAGTCTGCTACCATTGGCCTGATGGTAAATTTCAAAAAGTTTTATAATCAATAGTTTTTAAAAAATATACTTAAGAAATGTGTAAAATATTTCACTATCACTCAGAATGTTCTGTTTGTTACAGAAAAGCAAGAGCTTATTTTTTCTTTCTGTTAAACGTATTTTAAGAGATAAAATATAGGCACTGAAAAACATTCCAAAATAACAGACTTCTGAACTAATCTTTCCCCTTCCACAACTTACTTCCTGAAACTAAGGCAGGTAATTAAGGAAAGCTATTCTTATTTGATCCTTGTTATTATCAGTTCTTATGTGGTATTAATATATGGAAAAGTCACTAAAAGAGGTAAATAAGGATTCAAGTTTTAAGCTGGTGGTTCTTTTGTTTTGGTAGGACTGTGCTGTTTGAAATTAGGGTTTCCTGTTCCCTAGGCACTATACAACTTGAGCCTCCTCCAGACCTTCTGCCTTCATTATTTTTCAAATAAGGTCTTTATAGTTTGCCAGGTTGACCTCCAGGTCAACCATAATATTCCTGTTCACACTTCCTGTGTAGAGGGAATGACAGGTGTATACCACTGAACTTAGCTTTTTTATGTTGTTGAGAAGGGGGAATCTCTTGAACTTTTTGCCACACCTGGCCTTGAATCTCAATTCTCAGCCTCTTGTAAATTGATTCATTTCTTAATTGTGTGATAGTCAATGAATTATTTAACAAGCATTAAAATGGAAAAATCTCATACAATGGCTCTGAGAATCAAATTCAACATGTCATAGTCAAAAATTAATAGTTACTATCAGTTGTCAGCTATTGTGATAATAATGACAACACAAATATATAAAATAGCAGAAGGTATCATTTTATTAGCATAAATTGATTATACAAGGGGGGTACAATATAATATTCACCACCTCTATCACTCTTCCTCATCCCCATTTCCCTTCTTAAAACAATTCAAAATATTTGTTTTCTTTTCATACATACATATAAAGTACCATCTTTAAAGCCGTATTAATTGACAATATTAATATAATTCATCTAAAATATTTCTGGTATGTTTCCTTTTAATTTACCCTTATAACTTCATTTAAAACATTTCTCAATTAATGGCCTAAGCTATTCTATGTTATTAAAGCCATTAAAATAAAGCAATAATTATCAGTAATATTAAGGGGGTAGTTACTGTGTCTTTTCCCATCATAATTACTCATCTCCTTAACATAGTCAGGTGAATGACAGACCTGTCATATTAGAACTTGAGAATTGCGCCTATGATCTAGAAATCTATAAAGTAACTCAATTGGCAAGAAGAACTTGTATCATTCTGACTTCCATATTCTACCCTGTTCCCAAAACCTCAATAGCTTCTTAGCAGATCAATCCTAAGATTATTTAAGACTTTCTTCAAACATCTCTGATACATGCCTTCCCTCTAATTCCATTCAAACTTGATTTTCCCTGATGCTATTATGTGATTGACTACTCAATCATATTGGTCTTTTCCTCAAGTAAACTTTGCTCAACAAATACTAATTAAGGCTAAGGACACTCCAATGTCTGGAATGTTTTTCCTGTCTGTGGTATATATACTATATATATAAATATATATATATATAGTCCCCAATTTTGATACATAGCTCTCAAAAGTTTGGAATTGATCAAGTAACAGGATTGTTTTCCAATCAGAAATGACTTTATGCTAAAAAATGAGAAGGCGAGACTTGTAAATAGCCTCAAGATGGGATTGCTAACCCCAAACTGTCAGCTTCATTTGTCACTTCCAGGAAAGATTAAGCTCTATAAACACTGGAGTAGTCAGGTGTAGTTACAAAATTTAAAATTCTTCAAAACATTAAAAGAAAGAAAAAAAAACGTGTTTCCATGTCATTTCACTTAGCATTATCTTATCTGGTCACATGTACATAGATAGCTATTGAGCTATTCTGCTCATTTACTAGGACTATCCTAGACATATACATACTAATTATTATAAATGAGGGAAACTATGGGATTTATGTTTCTTTGGGTCTGGCTTACTTCACTTAACATGATTTTTTCCAAGTCTTCCCATTTCCTTACAAATGGGGTTGTGTCATTCTTTCTGGTGGAAGCATAGAATTCCGTTTTATATATAACATTTTCTTGATCCATTCATCTACTGAGGGGCATCTGGGTTGGCTCCATATCTTAGCTATGGTAAATATTACTGCAATAAACATGGTTGTGCTGATAGCTTTAGTATGACCTTGTTTGTGGTCATTTGGGTAAATTCCCTGGAATGGGATTGCTGGAACATAGAGGAATCCTATGTTTAGTCTTGAAGAATCTCCATACTGCTTTCCAGAGAGGCTGAACAAGTTTACACTCCTGCCAACAGGGTAGTAGTATTCCCTTTGGCCACGGTCCCTCCAGCATGTTAGATTTCTTGATAATGGCCATTCTAACTGGGGTGAGGTGGAATCTCAATATTTTTTTTTTGTTTTTTGGGGTTTTTTTTGTTGTTGTTGTTGGTCATGGGGCCTGAGCTCTGGGCCTGGGCACTGTCCTTGAGCTCTTCAGCTCAAGGCTAGTGATCTACCACTTGAGCCACAGCACCACTTCTGGATTTTTTCTGCTTATGTGATGCTAAGAAATCAAACCCAGAGCCTCATGCATGTAAGAGAAGCACTCTACCACTGAGCCACCTTCCCAGCCCCTCAATGTGGTTTTGATTTGCATTTCTAAGTGATTTCTTTTTTATGTTTTTCCCCCCTAAGGTTTATCCCCTGTTGACACTGTATTTGATTTTGGTGCTCTGGGTATTGTATATACGTTTATCTGAATTAGGGAAGGGAAGGGGAACAACAAAATGGTGAGACAAAGGACAAAGGGTAAACCAAGGCAACAACCATACTCACAAGACAATATGTTTGTTGAAAGTGAACCATACAACTTGGGGGGGAGGGGGGTAAAGAGAGAAAGTGGGATAAAAATGAGAGAGGGGTAACAAGTTCAACAAGAAATGTACTCATTACCTTATTATGTAGCCCCTCTGTACATCACCTTGACAATAAAATTTTTTAAAAAATTATACAAAACACAAACTGTAATCCTAACTCTCTAGAGGCTGAAATGAAAAGATGGTGAAATCAAGGCTATCTGGACAACACAGTGAAATTCTGTCTCAAAAAAAGGGGAGGAGAATCTTTTGGACAACAAAATTTCAAGATCAGCCACTTATCCATATATCAGAAGAATTATAACACCCCAGCTTCATGGAGATAGAAGTTCTGTATTCAAGACCCTGACCCTATGTATCCTCATCTGTCTATGCAGCTGTATTTTTAATAAAATATCTTCTGACAAACTGGTAATGTCTATAAATTACTTTTGTGATTTCAGTGAGTAATTCTTAGAAATTATTAGACCTGGGGGAAGGTAATGGAAACCCTCATTTATATTCTCTCAATCAGAAGTACATGGAGTCTTGTGTACAACTGGTATCCAAAGTGGTCCAGTCTCTTAAGACTGGGCCCATTATGGCACAGAAACCCAATCCCAGGTAGAAACAGAATTATACTGAATTATAGGATAGCTAGTTAGTGTCCACCAGAGAAGTAAACCAATTTGTTTTAGAAAACACATATACATACATGACCCATAAATCTACTATTGGAAGTTTTGTGTGAATAAACTGTCTTTCACAAATACTATCTAGTAAGTAATATTAAAAAATTAAATAATTCCTCCTTCATTAGGAGTATACTACTGAAGCATTTTTAAAACTAGTGATTATTGTAATTAAATAATTTAATAAAAGTCCAATTTAAATATAAATTTAAAATTGAACCAATTATTGGTATCAGAGTTTATACAGGAGTCTCAATAAAGACTTTATCAATATTGACAAAATAATTGACATAGCTTACTGGCAGACATTTAACCTATGACAAACTGTTTTCAACACAAAAAAGTTTCAGATTCAGATAGTGTCAGTGATAAAATTCCTTTAAACATTTAAAGATGAAACAACATCAATCATAAACTCAGTGAAAATAAAATAAAGTGATATTTCCTATCCAGTTTTTACATGGCCACCATAACTTCGATACTAAAACTCACCAAGAAATAATATAGGATGGGGGGTGGGGGGAGGATCAGGTAGGAGGAAGGAGGGAAATATGGGAAGGGATGGGAAGGGGAAACAAAGAGGAGGCAACAATGCTTGATAAGAAATGTACTCATTATCTTGCCCATGTAATTGTAACTCCTCTGTATGGTATTCTCACAATTAAAAAAAAAAAGAAAAAAAAAGAAATAATATAGGAAAGGTGAATTCAAAGCAATAAATCTCTTACCAACATATCTTAAAACAAAGAACAAATTGAATCCAATAACATATAAAAATATTATAAATATATACTCATTCTGAACATGTAAAGTTGGCATTATATTTAATAAAAAAAAAGAAAAAGCATGTGATCATCTCAAGTGCTGTAGAAAAAGCATCTGGTAATATTTCATATGTATTCATGATAAATCTGGGAATAGAAAGAAGCTTTCTTAACCTGTTAAGGGCTGTGTGTGTGTGTGTGTGTGTGTGTGTGTGTGTGTGTGTGTGTGTGTGTATGTGTGTAAATAGGCAATTCAACACCAACAAAACTCTAGCGATCATATCTGACTTAATGTGAAATGACACTACACTAAAAATAAGATACAAAAACTGGAAAGGGTGAATTGATAATCATTAACAAGTAATAACTTTTCTACACAGGAAAATAATGAATGCATTAATTATCAATGTGTCTTGATGCACAAACATTAATTGACCAAAATAATGTAACTCGACTTTACATACTAGGAAAAGCTTTTTATAAAATAAAAATTTTCCATATACTTTTTACATATAAAATCACACCCAAATACCAAATACTTAAAATAAAAATCTAAGGAACTATGTAGTGCATATGAAAAAATAAAGGAGACTAAGACAAATGGAAAGATACTATTTTTCTGATTGTAGAGCTTACAGAATTCTCAAATCTCATTAAGTGGTGTATGACTTAATCATTATACAAACTTATGTGGACTACTGTCTTTTCATATTTCAGACATCAAGATTCATGATAAAATCACAGTAATCAAGACAACATTGTATTTGGGGTAATCTATACAAACAGTATAGTAAAGAATCTAGGCCAACATACTGATGGATATCTGATTTTATAACAAAAGCTTTAGTAAAATTCAATGGGAAAGGATGACCTTTGCAGGAACTAGACATGTTTAAAAGAAAAAAGACAATACAAACTGGGGGGCTAGGTGGCTTATGTAATAGAGCACTTCCTTAACAAATGAGATGTTGAGCCCAATTTCCAGTGTCACAAGGAAAACAAAAACAAAATAACCATGACCCATGCCCTCAATGTAAGGTCTGCTCCTGGATGGCCAGCAGACTCCACCCTCTTCGCAGCAAAGTCTTCACCCAGTACCTGCATTACCTAGGCAATTGGGACACCTGGAAGAGGTCACATCTGCATCCCCTGAGGTCACATCTGAATTTGATGTGGCCACACCTTTCTCCACCCATACCCTAGATAAGGCCTCGCCCAGGCCCAGAGGCCTCTCTCACTGCTCTATTCTAGCTCTCTCTGCTCTCTCTCTCTGCTCTTTTCTAGCTCTTTTCTCTCTCTTTCCCAGCTCTCTCTCTTTCCTAGGCCTTTCAAAGCCACGTGGAGTGCCAACCTTGCCTGGTCCCAGCAGGTCTACTGAATAAACCTACCCCTTACCTGAATACCACGTGCATGCTGCAGTTCTTACTCAGCTACCTCTTTTTAAAAACCTAACACTCAACATACACAAAAACTAATGGGAGGCTGGGGTTGTAGCTCATTTGCTTAGCACATGCAAAGCACTGGCTTTCATCCCAGCAATGCCAAAAACAAAAGTTAATTTGAGATGGATTAAACATAAACACAAATGCTAATGTAATAAAGTTTATAGAAAAATGAAGACTAAGAACTCAAAAATAAGAGCTTAAGTCCAATACACAAAAGGTAAAAAATAAATACTATTTTCATTAATAATTTGGGAGTTAAGGTTCATATTTTTTAAAAGGGACACAAAAAGCATTAACCCCACAGATAAAATAGATTAAAAAACTTTAACTTTCTAACATATCTATAATGTACCATGTAATTTTTTTTGTTTGTTTGTTTCTTTGTATGTTCCTCCCCTATGGTATAACCCTGTATTTGATGTCGGTGCTCTGCATCTTGTATATACACTTCTCTAATTCAGGGAGGGGAAGGGAAAAAACAAAATGCTTAAATGAGGATACAGGTTGACCCATTGTAACAATGGCACCGGCTAGAGAAGCCATATTTTGAGAGGTCAAAATGGGAATGTTTATTAGAAAGCTGGCATCTGCAGATAGACTCCTATCACAAAGACCTGCAGCCCCACGAATACACTTAACAGTCTTTGAAAACTGAGCCATGAGAGCAGAAGAGGAAACAAAGAGCAAAAGAACAATATCAACGACCCAGATCAACCCCAATGGAGAGCTGGAGTGGGACGCCATGGTGACCAGAGGGGAGCCAGGAGCCAGGAGACACAGCACAGGAGGCTGAAACAGCGTCTGAGCCAGTCTGACCATAAAATAGGGTAAGGTCAGGGGGCAGGGTCACAGGAAACTCCAGACTCATTCACGGCACAGGATTGACACGTCCAGACCTATCATCCAAGTTCCCACTCCTGCCTCTAAGAATTTAGGCACAGCCATCACCTGGGAGGTGGGACTTTCTATTCCTCCATAAAGACAAGATGGTCCAGTTAAACCCAATTCCCTATCCAACACATGGCCAAGATGGCTTAGACTCAGTATCCCCACTAAACTAAGTTAAAGATCTCTTTCTATAACATAAAGTTAGAAAATGTGGGTGGATCAGTGGTAGAACACTTGTCTAGAATGATTGAGAACCTGAGTTTAGTCCATAATACCATAAAAAAAAAAAGAAGAGAAGGGGAAAAGGAGGAGGAGGAAGAGAAGGAAATGACGAACAGAGATCTATTATAGACAGGGCCAGATTAAAAATAACAAAATTGAGAAATGGTTTGGCTCTAAATTCTACCACTATGCTATATTACTTCTCAATTTAAATGTAAGAAAATTTTAGAACTATTAAATAGGCATCTGGGAGCAAAGAATGACATGGAAAAAGTTGGACTGATGGTAAAAAAAAAAAAAAAAAGAAGATTGTGCAAAGTAAATGTCAGAAGTCAAAAAGATATTAAATGGAGAGAGACTCGACAAATGGGACTACCTTAAAATAAAAAGCTTCTGCACAGCTAAATCTATCGCAACTAAGCTAGAAAGACAACCAACTAATTGGGAAAAAATATTTACCAGCAATATATCAGACAAGGGGTTAACATCCTGTATATACAGGGAACTCAAGAAACTAATCCCTCCCAAACCTAACAAACCAATTACTAAATGGGCAAGGGAACTAAAGAGGGACTTCTCAAATGAAGAAATAAAAATGGCAAAGAAACACATGAGGAAATGTTCATCATCCCTGGTGGTGAAGGAAATGCAAATAAAGACAACCCTGAGATACCACCTTACCCCAGTCAGAATGTCCCACATCCACAAATCAGCCAACGACAAATGCTGGAGGGGATGTGGAGAAAGAGGAACCCTATTACACTGCTGGTGGGAATGTACACTTATACAACCACTTTGGAAAGCAGTCTGGAGGGTCCTTAGAAAGCTAAAGATTGACCTCCCTTACGACCCAGTCATACCACTTCTAGGCATCTACCCTGAACAACAGGAACCAATATACAAGGACACGTGCACCTCCATGTTTATTGCAGCACTGTTCGCAATAGCTAGGATATGGAAACAACCTAGGTGCCCCACCACAGATGAATGGATCCAAAAATTGTGGTATCTATACACAATGGAATATTATGCAGCCATTAGAAATGACAAAATAATGGCATTTGCAGGGAAATGGATGGAGCTAGAAGGAATCATGTTGAGCGAGGTAAGCCAAGAACGAAGAGACAAACGGTACATGGTCTCCCTCATAAGTGGATGCTAAATCCAAAAGGTTAGGTGAAACGACAAAACTAACAGGACTTAAGAAACAAAGAACTCCCGCTCATCTGGTTGAACCACTACTAAATATCCCCATGCTGCTGATCACAAATATGGTATATAACATGTGAACACTGTTATATATTACAGACTGTGGTAGACAATTTGCTCCAGGGAAGTTAGAATGAACTTGTGATTTTGAAATTATGTAATCATTTAATCACAATCAAAAAAAAAAAAAAAAAAAAAGAACCTCGGGGAAGGGAGGGAGGGAGGGGATGGTATGGGGAAAACAATGGAGGGGGTAACAATGTTCAAGAGGAAGTGTACTCATAACCTCACTCATGTAACTGTAACCCTCTGTATAGTAGCTTTACAATTAAAAAAAAAAAAAAAAGATATTAAAGATTTCCCCAACCTTAAAAGGAAGTTTCTGGGCATGCATACCAAATTCTATGATCCTGGTTTAGATCCAACCATTTAAGTAGAATTAGAGTGACTTCAGATTACTCAAAACTATGAAGAAAATGTCCATCTGAAGATTCAGGTCTGGAATTTGGAGGGTGAGCAGTACTGGGGTTTGAACTCAGTACCATATACTTGCCAGGCAGGAGTGTGCTCCAGCATTCTTCCTTGAGAAGGAATCTTGTGGATATTTCTGCTGGAGCTGGCCTGAAACCACAATCCTATCAATTCCAGTTATTGGGGATGCAAGGTGTACGCCACTATGCCTGTCTACTGTTTGAAAAGTAGTTTTTGTGAACTTTTCTACCCTTGAACTTTAAGCTTACTGTTCTCAACTCTCAAGTACCTAGGATTACCGGCCTAAGCCATAGATAGCCAGCTCAAGTCTGGAATTCTCGTAGAAGAAAAGACCTTTTGTCTTAAAAATGTGAAAAAAAAATTCAAATGACTGAGACCACAATTATAGGACTGTATACATCTTATTTATTTACTTACTTACTTATTTATTTTGGTCATGGGCTTGAACTCTGGGCCTGGGTGCTGTCCCTCAGCTCTTTAGATCAAATCTAGCGCTCTACCACTTAAGTCACAGAACCAATTCCAGTTTTCTGGTGGTTTATTGGAGCTAAGAGTCTCATGGACTTTCCTGCCTGGGCTAGCTTTGAACCTCCATCCTCAGATCTCAGCCTCCTGAATAGCTAGGATTACAGGTGTGAGCCACCAGCATGCAGCATATGTATAAATCTTAAAGTACAAGCAAAAACTGACATGTATGACATATATATACACACATGTGTATATATGTATGTATGTATGCATGCATGCATGCATGTGTGTGTGTGTGCAGTTACACATACTTGGACTTAAAACTCTGGGCCTAAGAGCTGTCTCTTAGCTTTATTGATCAAGGCTGGTGCTCTACTACTTAAGTCACACTTCTACATCTGGCATTTTGGTGATTAATTGAAGACAAAAGACTAGTATTTTTCCTACCTGGGTTGGCTTTGAACTCTAAGTCTCAGACCTCAGCCTCCTTTGTAGCTAGAATTACAGGCATGAGCCACCAGAGTCAAACAAATAGTATTTTTTAATTGAAATAAAGGAAAAGAGTTCAAGAACTTGTGGTAGAGTCCCTATCTAGAAAGTATAAAGCTCTGAATTCAAATACCAGTACCACAAAAGACAGAGAGAGGAAGAAGGGGAGGGAGAGAGAGGAGAACAAAACAGTAGAGGGGAAAAGAAGAAAACACAAAAAAATCTGATAGCTTTGCTACATCTACCTTCTTCGGACAAGGAAAAAGTAGACTTTAATATTACTGAGATTTTTATGATTTTAAAATTCAAGAATACTTAGTCAAAATACTTTCACAATAAAAATAAAGAAGAAGCAACTAAAAACGTATGTCCATTTCAAACCTTAAGTGCAAGTTATTTTGACAAGTAGAGAACAAAGACTCATTGAGATATAGATAATGAATAATATACTGTACTCATCAGATAAATAATTGGCTCTCACATAGCAGACACTCCATCAGAGTAATTCAAATTTCAGCCACTTCAAAATCAACTTCAGGGCTGCTTGTGAATTGTTCCAATCTACAAATGTTAGTTAAATCTACTGCAATACTTGCACACTGGTTATTTTTTATTTTGCAGAACTGAAAATTAAGGGCACTCTGATCCTCATAATCTCTGAAGATTTTTTGAAACTTCTGTATTCCATTCCTACAGGCAATCAATGACATCTAAGTATTCACTGCTGTAAACCCAACTAGTATTGAAATAACCTAACTGAATATCAACCAAAATTCAAAATCTTGACTGTCATATTCCCATCACAGAGCTCATGAATGAGAATCTGTGTGAGTAGTCACAGTTTTAATAAATTCTCAGGAGGAACCCCTAGAAAGTTCTTTGTGCTAAATTTTGAGATCATAGAATCATTCTCAACGTTTTCAAAAGTTTAAAAAGATAAGTATTCATTATTCTAAACTAAATATCACCCTTGTAACAATTCTATGAATTCTTCAATTTGATTTCATAATGCTAATATTTCAATGTATTAGATTAATACAGTTTTGTTTTCTAAAGTTTACTTTTACATATCTAAAAATCAATACTCTATAAAGCATAAGCAGTTGAACCTTTAATTACAAGCAAATACCAGCTTTGAAACAAAAAAAAAAAACAAAATTAATACCATTTATCTACGAATAATCTCCTAATTCCTGTAAAATCCATTTAGTACACACAATGTAACAGTCAGATGGGCAAGAGAGAAGGATATTATTTCAAATAAAAGAAATATCATTTAGCATCATCATAGACTAGTTGTCACTGTTGCCAATCTGAAGTCATGCAAGCACTTCAGAGAGATACTAAGTCTATAAACCCCCAAAAATAAAACAAAACTAAACCCCACAAGTTGACAAAGGGTGAACTAATTCAGCAATGATACTCACTAGACACTATGCTGAAAATGAACTATACAATTTGAGAGAAGGGATGTAAGGAGGAAAAAACAGAGAAAAAGAGGGAGTGGTGATACTGTTCAAAAAGAAATGCACTCATTACCCAACTTACGTAACCGTAACCCCTTCCCTTTACATCACCTTTACAATAAAAATTAGGGAAAAAACCCACAAGTTTATCATCTCTTAAATACTCAAAAATTTCTGGCTTTTACTTTGCTATATTGTTGCACTGAGATTCTATCTTTTTAAAAAATCTAATTTCTCTTATATTCCAATTCATTTCCAGAAATACCTCAACTCTTTTTGGCATCATTGTAATCATTTGTTCTGAAAATTAGTCTCTACCATTGTAAGATGAGTCAAATTTCTTCCACGTTAGCCACAAAACATTCAATTCAAAGAACCTACATCTATAGGAAAAGTATATACATCATTGAGAAGATCTTACATATTTATTTTGAATTTAATTAAAGGGTTTATTTGGGAGTTGCTAAAAGAAATAACAATGCATTTTACAAAAATTAAGAATGATACCTAACATGAAGGAAAACACTGACTCTCAGAAGCCACTTTTAATAGATAAATAAAAAGTATAAACACTGAGGATGTTTAATAAAAGCTTCTGGACAAATTTTGCTTTGAAAGGAAAGGTGCTTGATAAACAATTATATGCCATCACTAATTACTCTAGAAAGTTATCCCACAACAATAAACTATCTGGCTAGGAAAAATTGAAATTATGCAGTAACAAATATTTTAGACTTGAAATACAAATAGTTACAATCATGAGGCTAAAAAAAAGATTTCCATCCATTTATTTCATCTTGAAAAAATACAACATTCAGTAATGATCAGATATTTTATTTACTTTTTAAATAGTAAAAATATGAAAGGCTAAATAAACCCTTTATAAATTAATTCAACAATATCTAGTAGAAATATTGTTAAGCTGATTCATTTAAAATGTAGCAAAAATGAAGAAAATACATTTTGTACTACAATAGCTTAGAACTAGTTAAACCAAACCCTTAAGAATAACAAGTCTATTAGAAAGATCTGATGGGAATAAAAAAATAGCTCTACTATAATTTATTATATTCTGCTTGCTTGATTTTTTAATGAAGGCTTTATATAGTGAATACAGGGTCCTATATGTAAACAGATACCAAGGGTACATTAGTATATCATGTAAATCCAGATGATTACATTTTATTCCTACAATTTTATAAAAATATTTTAGTGAACTACATTCAGTTAAAAGTTTTAAAGTTTTAAAACATTCAGACTGAGGCTTTACAATGTATTTTAATACATGATTACTAAATCTAAAAGCACCATAATATAAAATCAAGTTCTATGAATATTTTTAAATTAAGTACTCTAGGATCATAACACTGACAACACTAATTATCTTTTCTAGCCTTGGCAGTTATGTTGCATACTGTTTGGGTGACTGATGGGATAATTTCACTTCATTTTCTCTCGTTTATTCTGGATCGTGTAAGAGAAGAATATTAAAATAATTAACACCTCTAAACAAAGTACTTGATAAAGTTTTAGGATGAAACAAAATGCTAAAATAACTAATGCAGTTATTCTAAAGAAAATAACATTTTTTTTAAACTAACGTGTTCTGGAAAAAAAACTTGATTGAGGATCACTGGTTTTTACAAATAAATCATGAAGTATTAGGAATTACTATCGTTAGATTTGATGTAAAGATCATATCTTTTCACAAAGAGCCCTTTTATCAGCAGTTCAAGCTAACATTGCCTTAATTATCAAAATATTCTGTCAATAGATTTTTATGTTGCTAAGTGTTTTATGAAGCAAAAAGGGTTCAGCAGAAGCAACTGAAGAAACCAAAAGTAGGTAAAATATATGACAAACAAATAATTTCAGTTTCCTATACTTACAGAAATTTTGAACACTTCAATTGTCTTGTATCTAAGAGAACATAATAGTATTTATATTTATATGTAAAATCAAACTGCACCTTTATCAATAGCAAACACTTTATCTGTCACCTTTTCTATTTGAACAATCTAATAACAATTGAAAAATAGTTTAGTTTGCACATGTCTCATAATTCATAAGCTACGTAGCTTAGAATAAGGTTACATATTATAGATAATAATTAGTATATTCTTTGCCTTGATCACCTGATTTTTTTGTTGTTGTTTATAAAATTAATCACAGTTAGCAGGGCAGAAATCGCTTTGAGCTTCATGAATGACATCCAAGAGATGGGAAAGGATTAGTTCTCAGTTGCTGCCAGTTACAGCGCCAGGTGGCTTTTTCTGCAGTGAAGGTGTTACCGATAATCCCATTACACTGGTACTAAATCTTGCAGACATCAAAATTATCACCGAGGTTCTTTTTCATCCCATCCTTTCCAAATGACTGGAAGTCGCTTCACCTGAAAGAAGTCAAATCCACATGCAGCTGCTGTTTTAGCAGGCAGCAAACTCCCCGAGAATGCCAGTCATGATTCAATTTTGCTTTGCTGGTGGCCCCCTATTCCCTGTCCAATAATACATCTGTTAAAAAATCCTACAGCTACAAATCAAGTTTAATCCTACCAGGGACCTCATGTTGGTCTTGTCTTCCAAAAAGGCAGCAGGTTCTGCTGTCTATCTCCGCTAGTGTCTAGGGAATACCCTTTAAATCCCAGCCCTACTTAGAAGAATAAGCTAAGGATCACAAAACATGACCTCAAAAACCCTGATATGACTATATTCTGACCCAGAGGCATTCATTCTAGGTGAAGATTAGAACTTTGCATAATAAGATTACACAGCAAGTGAATGATATCAAGGGACTATCCATATGCAGCCGCCTGGTTTTGTATAGACAGCCTGTGCTGTGCAATATGCAGCGCAGACGAAAAAAAGCTTGGTCTTTCTAGCTGAAATAAAATAGATTCACATAAATTAGTTGGCCATTTCCAGATTCCTAAATCCCCTATTACATGTTTTATTGACAGCTCCTGTGAGGATAGCACAAATGTTATTCCTTTTTATTCTGTGCTTCTGTAACAATCATGCTCTGTAATTGAAATGTACATAGATTATGTCTAGAAATTAACATCTTGTTTGCTGTAATCTTGGATTACAATTGACTGTGTACATAATAAAATTAGGAAATCAATGGATGGATTTATCATCTCTAAGAAACTCTAGGTATTGTTTAAAGAGGAATTTAACAATTGGTGACAACATTTTAAATGAAGAAGTCAAAAGGGCCAGTCAATAAAAATTAACTGAGTCAAAGATTACAACAAGCACTAATACCTACATGAAAAGGTAGATGGCATGAAAATTAGATCATCTCTAAAAATTTAGACAGCATAAAAATCTCAGATCACTTGGGTATGCAGTTTTCTCTAAATCATATTCCAGCAAAGGTCATTTACACATGAAAAGTTCTGTGGGTTATTCTTTTAGAAAAAAATAAAAGGAGGGAAGGGAATACCTGCAGTACTTAATATAAATTTAATTATTTTATAACCATACTTCAAAACTCACAGTTCTAATTCAAGATTTTATCATGCCTTTTTTTTAATATTTCAGTGAAGTAACAAAGTATATAGAGTATTTAAATTAATAAATTCTAGATATATTTAATTATTTTTGTTCCTTTTATAATTTTCTTCACCTAGAGTAATACTAGCTATTAGCAAAGTTAAACAAAAAAGTTTCATATACATTTGCACAAATACCTGTTCAAAAATTCTAATGACTTTAAGAATTCTCAGCTTTAGTTTTTAAAAAACATACCAAGACTTGCTATAAGGTTCTTGTAAAACTAAACTCCTCAGTGTACTAAAAATGAGGCATATTTGACAAGTTTTATTTGCTCAAATTTCTGAAAAAAAAATCTACATCTATTATACCAGCCACTATCTAATCATCAACCCACTAACTTCAAGCATATCTGCAGTGTCTGATAGGTACTTGGAAGTCAGATGAAATAATCTTTATTTTGTGTAATATATATATATATATATATATATATATAGAGAGAGAGAGAGAGAGAGAGAGAGAGAGAGAGAGAGTCAAAAACCAATGGTATCAGTAGTGTCGGAGCTATAAAAATGCACTAAGCAAGTTCACTTACATAGCATGTGAGTTTTCTTTGGTTACTAGGAGTACAATATGATTTTAAAAAAATGAGAAATGCAAGACAATACATGTTTCAGTCACAGATCTTGTTATGGTTGCTTAAGACTTTATGGAGTTTACAAGTCTGGGAAAGTACACATTAAAACCACTGTTAGGTTCTGACTAATTGAAATATGACTAGTTCAAACGGAGATTCACTGTGAGCATAAAATACACACTAGACTTGTGAAGATAATATAAAGAATGAGAGTTGAATATTTTAGTAATAATTTCATATGATGCATGTTGAAAAGATAACATTTGAGCTATAACTGGTTTAAAAAAAGTAATTCACATTACATTTCCATTGTGCAGTGCTGCTATAGAGTCGAAATAGTATGTTTGTAAGGTAAATGAAATTGTAAGCTAAATAATACAAATACCAAAGACAAGGGCTATGAAGAATAAGCAGTCCTGTAGTAAATCTGATAGTAAAGACATTAGAAGATTCTGACAATTTTGACTTTTTAAAAATAGTTCAGCTTAAGAATAGTACAATGAGAATAGAAGAACTTCCAAATTACTATCACATACCAAAAAAGAATGATGTACTACAGTGATTAAAAAAAAAAAAAAAGCTCCAATCCAGTAAATTTAAGTTTAAATTTTTATTGTCCTCCTGGACAATATCGGTGTGTTACACCTGAGTGCTACAGATACAGCAACTTCAATAAACATGTCTGGGTTTAAAAAGGGCCATATTTCTTTCCTATGGTGCTATGTAAATTGCTTACATTTAAAAATTTTAGGTGTATTGAAGTATTAACTATAGAGGTTTTTTAGCAGTTAGAATATTTTGGAATATTAAAATAAGGAATAATTTTATAAATTATTAGTAAGCTGCTTTTCCATAGGTCTTTTCACCACATCCATCAATAAGCTTTTCTAACGGTCTTTAATAAAAATGGCTTTACACAAATAAAACTAAAAACTAATTAAAAATAATGTTACATGTACTTAATTTAATTCAAGAAATCATCTAGAATGAATCCTGATAACTGATACAACTAAAATACATTCATACTTGTTACACATTCAGATATAATTTTAATTAAAAAAAATAAGGTTATATAAAAGTAGCTTTTTCATAATTATCCTTTTATAATCCTTTTCTAAAATGTTAAGATTACAAGTGAAATTTGAGTGTCCATGATGGGATAGATAAATTTAAATAAATTACTGCCTAGTCATACCACCTTTTTTTCTACTCTTTTAAAATTATATGTTCATTCTTCATTGACTTGCAAGTACCAGACATTTACACACACACACACACACACACACACACACACACACACACACACACACAGAGAGAGAGAAAAACAAAATAATAATTACAAAAAAACTTTGTGACTATCAGTAGATGAGTGCAATGATATTCAGTAAGTTAATCTCCAGACATCCAAATTCATGAATAAAAATTCATCAGTTTTAAATACACTGAGCCTATTAAGCAAGAACAAAAGCATATGCACAAAGAGCTTTTAATATATTTCAAAGCCCACAAGAGCCGTGGTCTCATTAAAATTATAAATTACACAAACATGGAATGAAGATTCAAACTTCAGTGCAGCTAAGCAGATTACAGAAAACCCCGCGTTCCATATGATAACACACCATGGCCCTCCCAGATGGGGGCTTGGAACAAAAAGGCCATCACCACAGCTAGGGAAAACCTCCTTGTGATCTCTGGTTTCTGTTCAGCAGATGACAGCCAAATAATATGTTGATTATTCTGTTTGTGCTGCTAAGCTTGTAAGATGGAATAAAAGCGATATGATCTATTGTGAACCCAATGCTAATGTGTTGTTCCACTCATAAATAATATAGTGAATTTATTTTGAAACTATCTTTTATCTGAATATCAGTTTTTAAATGCATGAATTAAAATAAAAGCTGGGATAAAATAATAGTTAATTTGATGCTTCAAAGTAGAAATATGTACTTGATAAGTGAAAAATATCTAAATGCTTAGTGGAGAGTCAAATATAATCACCTTTCTTTAATTTAATTTTAAAAAAGCAATTACTCTCTTACAAATACAATATAAAACTATAATATATTAGACGTAAACTCAATAATATACATTATTGAAAGATGAAACTAAAACACTGAGTATTTAAAAACCTGTTTTTTATAGAATAAGTGTATAACCAGAACATATAGTTAATATTCCTAGGAAAAAAGTGTAATTGCTTTAAAAAGTATAAAAAGTTGTTTAAAATGCATAAATATTTATTACCTGCACACAAGGGGAAATCAAAAGAAATCCTACTTAAAACAACTTACAAAAAGCTTATAAAATAAATTTTAAGTATGAGAGCCAATGCTATACTGCTTTGGTGACAAAAAGTTAAAACCTAATTTTCTTTCAATGAACAAATTGTATATTATATAATATACAATTTATCAGAATGGACTATTCCCAAGTGATATAGTTAGGACTGTGTCTGTGAAAACTTCAAAAACTGTGTGTTTCATAGACAAAAATACTTATGAATATTACAGTGTTGAAAAAAACCCCAAAACTAGTACATTTATTTTCCCAACCAGAAATTCCTCTCAGAACTATTTAGCAGATTCTCATTAAGGACAAACTGACACACAAAATAATATACCTTAAAGATTCACATGAGACAAATATGGATAAATACATTGTTTTCTTAATAGAAAGTACATATTCATGGTAGATATAATTCTATCTCCTTTTGCTCTGTCTCTAGATATAGCTTGAGTTCCAAAAGCTCTTGCGATTGAGTAGTCAAAAGGTAAAATAGTCAAAAGGTAAAACATTTTATCAGGGTGACGAAAGCTTGTATTCTTAGCATTCAAAATACAGAGCAGAGATAGGATGATTGTGCATTTGAGATCAGTCTGGACTACATAGTGACACTCAATCTTTAAATAAATAATCAAATAATTAGCAAAAAAAAATACTTGGAAAGGAAAACTTAGAATATAAAACAGCCTTAGAATAAACATTTCTTAACAAGATAAAACAAAAAGCAAACGATAAACTAGACCAACTTAAAATAACAAACTTCTATCCTCACAGGATGAATAAAAAAGTAAAAAGACAAATATGAGAAACTGTTATAATATCTATATTTAAAGATTCATATTCTGAATATATAAAGAATTTCTTCAGATCAAACAAAAAGGCTGCCTAACAGAAAAATGTGTAAAATACGGACACAGACACGTCACAAGTGTATCAACCAAACAGCCAGAATGCACAAGAGAAAATGCTCGCCTTCATTAATTATCAGAGAACTATAAATTAAAGCCATAATGGTTTAATATATAATACCCACTAGAGTATGCAAAGTGAAAAAGACAAGGAGAAAAAAACAAACATTAATGAATGTGTGGTGCAAAAACAGTTCTTACATACTGTAACTGTCAACTGGCATAACTACTTTAGAAAACTGGCATTATTCATCAAAGCTGACACAAACATATTTGAGATCAAGTCATTTTTGTTTTTTCAGTCGTGGGGCTTGAGCTCTGGGCCTGGGCACTGTCCCTCAGCTCTTCAGCTCAAGACTAGAGCTCTTAGCCACAGAGCCAATTTCAGATTTTTGTGCTTATATGGTGCTGAGGAATCGAACCCAGGGCCTCATGCATGCAAGGCAAGCACTCTACCACTGAGCCCAAGATCAAGTCATTTTACTTAGACACACCACAAAAGAACACACCCAATAAATACATACTAGAGTAGAAGCCTTATATGGAAACTACTCAAACCTCTATTAATATAGATTAATGCTATATATAAATATAACAAATACAACACATACACACACACACACAGTAAAGCTAGTTTTCACTATTAAAAATCAAGGTAGTACATATCCTTGTGGAAGGAGAAGCAAGAACATGGAGATATCTTAAATGCCAATAATGTTCTTTAACATTTATGGATACTAGTTTCAGGGGTGTATTTAGTATGTAAAAAACTAAGCTATTCACTTAAACCTGAGTATTCTTCTGCATATAAAAGATAGTGTTGTACACAAAAACATAAATATTTTTTAAAGTGGTCAAAATTCATGTCATAAGAAATTTAGAAAATGACATGTAAATATAAACTAGAAAACTGAGGGCTGTTTTCCCTCCGTTCGTTCTTTCTCTCTCCCTTCCTTCCTTCCTTCCTTCCTTCCTTCCTTCCTTCCTTCCTTCCTTCCTTCCTTCCTTCCTTCCTTCCTTCCTTCCTTCCTTCCTTTCCTTCCTTCCTTCCTTCTTTTCCTTCCTTCCTTCCTTCCTTTCCTTCCTTCCTTCCTTCCTTCTTTCCTTCCTTATTTCCATTTTCTTACTTTCTCAATTTCTTCTCTTTTTATGGAAGGTTTGAAACCAGGGCCTTCTACTTGTTAAGCAAGCACTCAACCACTTGTGTCACAAGTCCCAGCCCTTTTTGGTTCGGTATTGTTCAAATAAAGCCTTTTTGTTTATGTCCAAACATAGGACTCCATCCTATTTACACTTTCCCTAGAGCTGGGAATGGTGATACAAGCTACTAATCCCAGCTTGTTGTTGGTTGAGATAGGAGCTGGAGAATTTTTTACCAGGTCTAGTCTTGAACAGCAGTCTCCATATCTCTACCTTCTAGTTAGCTAGGATTGCACACTTAAATCACAGCATTTAGTTAAGTGCTTTCATAATAGCTACTTTAGCAATCAAAATTTCAAATGCATAGTGGAGGCTCATAAATAGATGAGCAATAGTCATTTGTGCTATCTCTGCGGACTATAGTCTGCTGTCCAGACTAGCTAAAAACCTCAAGGTAAACTCTAAAAAGTTACTATACATTCTTATGCCCTTAATTAATAGATAAGATAAAATTGGACTTAAACTCTCCTCTAAGTAATGTATAATGTCAAGCAACTGTTTGATTTGAAATAGAAGTTAATAGGACTCACTGACAACAAAGGCAAAAACTGCCTAGGAAAGACCAAACAAAACAAACAAGGGGAAAAAAATCACAAATAGCACCCAAGATACGTTTACCTCTCTAGGACTAAGGGAAAAACATTCTAACTCAGCATAACTGTGAGGAAATAACTGTATTTTAATTCTGTACGATAATTCATGATCACAATGACAACAATGAACCATTTATGAAAAAATACTAAAATTCTAGTTTAAGAAAACAGAATATAAATTTTATATTGTGGAAAAATAGTGATATAAAACATTTGGAACACAAAACAGTAGGATCAGTTACAAAGAAAAATAACAAATGAGGAATATGCCACTTTATACCCAATACATAAACTAAATACTGAAGCTAAAGTGTCTCATTTCACATGAGCATATACAACAGTTGCCTTTTGGAAGATCAATGTGATGAGGTTCATTATCATTTTAGGGGCTTGTGCTAAGCCAGTCCTTGGTTAGTAGCCAAAAGAATATTTGATAATTTCTGAAAGCTATCTTGGCAAATATCCAAATAAATGACTGGACACACTTAAGAACTCTGCTTTCATTTTGTTTATTTTATGACTGCCAAGGAGACAGGTTGTTCTGGTTTCTAGCTCTAACTTGCTAAATATCCTTGTTAAGTGAATCAATCTCTCTAGCCTTCCTTAGTTTCTTCATAAGTAGAGTAAAGGAGCATGGCATCGTTAGTAAATAGAATGAGTATGCAAATAAAATGAAAGAAATGGTTATTTCATTAGGTCCCATACCTAAAACTACATTATATTTATATGTAGTCCACGTTAAACTATCTCAAAGTATGTCACATTACCATATACTCAAAACCTACAAAAAATAAATCTTTTTCAACATACACTTTTTGTTGTTAAATTTCTCAGTTACTTAAATTGCTATAATTATCTAATTATGTGATTTTAAGTGTAATATTTTCTAAGCAAAAAATAAATCACTTGTCATCTGACAGATTAAAAAGTGATATAAAACCAGGATAATTTTGTGTGTGTGTGTGTGTGTGTGTGTGTGTGTGTGTGTGTGTGTGTGTGTGTGTGTGTGTGTGTGTGTGTGTGTGTGTGTGTCGGTCGTGGGGCCTGAACTCTGGGCCTGGACACTCTCCCTCAGCTCTTCAGCTCAAGGCTAGTGCTCTACCACCACAGCACCACTTCCGGCCTTTCCTGCTTATGTGGTGCTGAGGAATTGAACCCAGGGCCTCATGAATGCAAGGCAAGCACTCTACCACTGAGCCACCTAGCCCATAAAACCAGGGTAACTTTTAAAGAATGTTTATTTCAATGTCATGAAACTGAAGATGACTCCTAAAAAGTACAATATTGAACAAAAGAAGAAAATACATCAAATTTCATAAAGATTAAAAAAGCAAAATATAAACATATTCCTTAAGAATATTTATAAAAATGACAAAATCACATGCAGGTTATATAAATATTTACTGCAAAAGGCAGAATATTGGTAATCTATAAAAGGAACTAAACTGGATTGGGTAGTATACACCTGTATTTTCAGGACTGGGAAGCTGAGTTGGACTTAAGTCCAGGGGTTTGAGACTAGGTTGGAAAATGGGAAAATCCATTACAAAAGAGAGGAGAGGAAGAGGAGAGTTGGAGAAAGGAAAGGAGGAGAGAAACAGAGGGAGAGAGAGAGAGAGAGAGAGAGGAGTAAGGGATAGAGAAATAGAAGGAGGGATGGAGAGAGGGAGGTAAAGAAAGGAGACAGGGAAGAGGGAGAGATGTTATTATCAAAGGTTTCTTGGATATCAATAGTATTCTTGGTTACATGGACATATGATACATAATTATTATATAATTATTTGCTATGTTATATACATGTTTCTATATCATGATGTATCACGTTGGTTTTTTAATATAAAGTTTAAATTGATAAATTTCTTAAATAATAGTAATATCTTCTTGTTGAAAGTATTCCTCTAGTATAATTTTTTGGTCTATATTTCTAATTTTATTGCAATATTTTAATAAAAAAGTAAGTTACTGTGCCTAATTCCTCTCAGTATTAATTAAAAGTAGATTACACAGGTTTTTGCAATGACAAATAAGTGACTTTAAAGAATATAAAATCAGTTATCCTGCTTGATCTTTGTTACTCTTGATACTTTTAATATTGATCTTGATATGGTTGCTATCTTTGATATTGATCTTGTTTCTGTTTGACACTGATATACTGTTTGATACTTTTTCTTTTTTTCAGAAAAATGTAATCTTACTTTAAAAAAAAAAAATTAATCTAGGGGCTGGGAAGGTGGCTCAGAGGTAGAGTGCTTGCCTTGCATGCATGAGACCCTGGGTTCGATTTTGCAGCACCACATAAGCAGAAAAAGCCAGAAGTGGTGCTGAGGCTGAAGTGGTAGAACGCTAGCCTTGAGCTGAAGAGCTGAGGGACAGCGCCCAGGCCCAGAAGGCCTCATGACCAGCAAAACAAAAAAAAAGGAAATTATATCTAGACAGCAATTTTCCTCAGGCTGCTGTCCAAAGAATGAAATATCAAATATCTCAGCTTGAAGTAGGATGATGCACATTTTTGTAATCTATTTGGGGAGCACTTGTGTGTATATATGAGAGTCCCTCACAGGTCAGTCACACATAACACATTTGAAGTCTAACTCAACATCACTCTTTTTAAGTACAGGGCACTGTGTATATTAGATAACATGATTTCTGAGTTACCAATACAGCTAAAAAACAAAAATTACACTGAAATACACAATATAACATATATAATATGTAATATATATATATATATATATTGCAACACAGGTTGCCCAGTACAAATAGATGCAAGATTGTAATCATTTCCAATATTGCCTTTTGAAAAATAAGAGCAGGAAATGGAAATTATTACAAGACACATTATCATTGCAATGTATATTACAAAAAGAATTCAATTTAGGAAATCCTAAAAGTCTTACTACTTATAGTATCCTTCATTGTATGGTTGCTATTATTACTATTAGATTCCAATGAACTGGAAAGAGATAATGAAATTTGGCAAAAAAGATTATCTTCACACTCACAAAGTTCTAAATTATCAACATGCTGGCAACAGTAGGGCACTGATATAAAAATACAGTTGCTTTTATTGCATACTGTCTTTGTGTGTATGTGCATGTGTGCTTGTAGCCAAGGATTTCCCTCTTCAACTGGTACATCTAAGTAGTACTTAGCTCATCTATTAAGTGCCAATTTTACAAAATTATATTGTGTCCAGCAGGGAGCAGCATTAACACAGTCATTTGAACATGAAATTGATGGAAGAAAAAGGAGGATAAAAGCTCACTTACCATAGGTATGTTCTAAAATACATTCAACTTTTAGAGTAGTCACAGGGTTTCCAGAAAAACAATCTAAAGCATGTCTCAGAGCAAATGCAGATGATCCATAGTTTTAGGATATCTAAAACAGGAAACCAAAATTACATTATGTAAAGACATCTCTGATCAATGTTGATCTGAATTAATAGAAAGTATGATTAAAGATTTCCCACTTAACTATTAAGTAGCATCTTACTGTTAGTAGGTCAAGGAGACAAATTTGGATATTCAATGACTCTGTAATTTTTTTTTTTTTTTTTTTTTGGGGTCCAGTCATGGGGCCTGAACTCTGGGCCTGGGCGCTGTTCCTCAGCTCTTCAGCTCAAGGCTAGCGCTCTACCACTTGAGCCACAGCGCCACTTCCGGCTTCTTTCTTTTTGCTTATGTGGTACTGAGGAATCGAACCTAGGGCCTCATGCATGTGAGACGAGCGCTTTACCACTGAGCCACCTTCCCAGCCCTGATTCTGTATTTTTTATCTTTTTTTTTTTCCTTCTTTTTCTCAGTTGTGGAGCTTGAACTTAGGGCCTGGGCACTGTCCCTGAGCTCTTTTTATTCAAGGCTAGTGCTCTACCACTTTGAGCCACAACCTTCACTTCTGGCTTGGTGGTTAAATGGAGATAAGAGTCTCACAGACTTTCCTGCCTGGGCTGGCTTTAAACCGTAATCCTCAAATCTCAGCCTCCTGAGTAGCTAAGATTACACATATGACCTACCAGCTCTTGACAATACGGTATTTTTTTAAGTAAGATTTTTGGAGACAAGATCTAGTTCAGTAGCTTACTAGCCTTGGACTTATGATCCTCCTGTTTCAGCTTCTCCAGTGCTGGAATTAGAGTGACTGCTACCACATGCAGTTAAAACCCATCAAATATCTTCTATTTCAAGTAATAGAGAACATGTCAATATTCACTTCTACAGGTCAGCATGAATATATGAGGTTAACTTTAGAATGAACATAGTAGTTTAAAAGTGGTATAAAAGACTGATTAATCAGATATTATAAGATAAAGATAATGATAAAGATTAAAGATAAATAATATCTCATATTTTACACTGACTTGAATGTAAAGCCATCTTACACTTTTATGACTAAAGACAAAACGCTTTATTTAAAATAATGAGTTTTCGTATGTTGTCAGACAATCTCTTAACTATTAAAAATCTTTGAAGTTTGTTAAGAGATTAAACAACATGTTTATATTATAAATTTATAATAGAACTACTTAAAAAGAGGCTGTAGATGGTTGAATAGTGTTCTGCTCCCATACAATATAATGTATGCTTGGAACCATAGAACATAATTGTTATTAAAATAGCATGTGCAATATAATTAAGGTAGGGACTAATATAAAGCATAGTAGACTGGGAGATCTTAAGACCAATAACAATGTCCTCATAAAAAAGAAGAACACACAGAGATACAAAGAAGTGAAAATGGAGGAGATTGAAAACGAGAAGTTACACTATCACAATCCAGAGTAATAACAGCTATCAGATGCCACAAGTGGAAAAAAAAAAAAGGATTCTAGGCTAGAATCTACAAATGAACATTGCACTTCTGATCTTGAATTCAGGCTTTATAACCTCAATATTTTTAGAAAGTGAATTTCTGTTGTGTTAAGCCACCACAATCATACTAATTCATCATGGTGGCTCTAGAGAACTTCAAGAAATCAAATTTATAGTAACCAACACTTTAAACAGAAAAGTCCTAGATTGTCTTAAAGATACTGTTGATACAAATTCAGATACTCAGATAATTCTGATGATCTTGAAAGAAATGAAAAGGTAGGAAAAACTTTGTTTTTTTCCAGGCTAAAGACCGAACCCAGGGCCTTGCGCACGCCAGGCAGGCGCCCTTCCACTGGGCTAAACCCCCAGCCCCAGGAAAAACTTTTATTGTGCTATTTTGCTAGAAGAAAACAATACCATTTTTATACTGTTCATTAAATTTCAATATATCTATTGTCAAAATAGAATGTTTGCAGAAATACAAATTTTAAAGTGGTTCTAAAGATATCTCAAGCATGAAACATGGATATAGTATCAGTCTACAAAGAAAACACAATCTTTATTTAAAAGTGGCAGTAAGTTTAGCTAAAATGTGTTTTACTGTTGTGTGGAAAAATTTGTAAATAATGAACTTGAATACTTAACTGAGGAGGTTTCCAAACAAGTGTTTGGGAAAAAGTAACCAGCAAGAACCTCATGGATTAAAAAAAATCTCAGTCTGTCTAGATTATAAAAGATAAAATATACTCTGGGGAAGTAGTCAAGGATATGGCAGGAAAATCTTTTTTGAAGAGATGAGGAATGTGACTAATAGGTTCATTCAACCAATGCAGAAGATGACAAGAATGAGGATATCCAGGAAGGATACATATAGAACTCTATAATCTAAGGGCACAGATCCCCTTGAGAGGAAAAAACCACAAGGCTTTTGAGAATATTGTACCAAAAGAAACACTACTGGCAAAAAACAAAAAACAAAACTCTTTATTCTTTATACACCTGTGAAATCTAAAACTCTGGCTAGATTATTAAATTCAGTCATCCTAAAATAAAGTAACATACTCTACCAGTACTTAGAAAATACCTTTTAAAACAATAGATCAATTGTTCTTGAAGATGCTTCAATAAGTCACAAAGATCAAATTCAAAATCCTTTATTACTGTCTAAATAATTTGTCATCTACATCTCAATTTCTATTCTCAGGATCATATACCAAAAAACAAAAACAAAAAAAACAAGACATGGGGAAAGGGAATACCTACACACACATACACAAAGAGAAAGAGAAAGAGAGACAGAGACAGACAGAGAGAGAGAGACTACTATCTTAGACTAAAAGAGACACACATACTGGGTGAAATGAAAGATAAACTCCCCAAATTCTATAAGCAGTAAATGGTCTGATAGAGATAATATACTACAAACATGTGCTACTCTTCAAGAAAGGGGGAAAAATGACTCAAGAGGTAGTGGTAAATCACACGGAGTGGTACCATAGGCCAAGAGAGTAAGGGCATTCCAAGAGTCCATGCACCACAGCATCAAGCCTCAGAGAATTATTGCCAGGCCTTTAAAACTAAATTTAATGTAATTCCCAAGTTGTTTTTATTTTTGCAAAAATAGAAAAATTCATCCTAATATGCATGGAAAATGTTAAGGAATACTAAATAACCAGATATTTTTAAAAGAAGAGATCATATTCCACTTCAAAAGGTAATACAAAATTACAGTAACCAAAACATTGTGGAACTGCACTGATAACAGACCTATAGACTATCAGAATGAAGATCCTAGATATAAACCTTTGCATAAATGATCAAATTATTTAATACATATTGCCAAAACCACTCAATGAGAAAAGACAATCTTTTTAACAAATGGTTAGAGATAATTAGATATCAACATGCAAAAGAGTAAAGTTGTATGCTTACTTTATACTGCATATAAAAACAAATCAAAATAGATCGGAAATCTACATGTAAAACTATAATATTCTTAGGAAGAAAATAGTGCAAAAAGGCTCAATAACACTGGATTTTCAATGATTTCTCAGATCGGATAAACAACAAAAGAAACAAATAGATAAAATAGACTTCAATAAAATTAGAATCTTTTGAGAATCACAGGATATTATTAAGATGATAAAAACAGGCAACCTGCACAATGTATAGGACAGTATATAGTGTACACAATATATCTATAAAGGTTAATAAATACAATGTACAAAGAACTTCTACACCTCACTAAATGACAAAAAAAAAACAAAAATAGACAAAGGATAGAGAAAACATTTTTCTAAAGATAATATATATAGCCAGCAAGCATAAGAAATGTGTTCAAATTAAAATCATGTTGAAAGTTAGACACTAGTCAATCACGCATGCAATCTTACCTAGGAGGCCAAGATCTGAGAATCTTTGTTCAAAGTCAACACAGGGAGAAAAGTTCAAGAGACTTTATTGCTAATAAATCAGAACAAAAAACAGACTGGAGGCATGGCTCAAGTGTTAAGAGTCTCAGTCATGAGTAGAAAAGCCAAGCCAAGTGTGGTGTGAGTTCAAGTCCTAGGTACAAAGGAGTAGGAAGAAACCCCACAAGGCGATATCACAATAGAGCACAATAGAGCAAAATAGAGCACAAAATGAGTACTAGTGAATATGTAAACAATGCTGGTGGCATTTACACAGGAAAATAGTCCAGTTGTACCTCAAAAAACATAAGTATGGAATTTCCAAATGACCCAGCATTTGTTCTTTTAAATATATGTTCAAAGGAAATGAAAGCAGCAACTTATAAGCCAAAGTTCATTGAAGAATTATTCCCAGAGCTAAAAGGTAAAAATGATTCAACTGTCTATCACCAAAATAAGCATAGATAATATAGATAGATAGAGAGACAGAGACAGAGAGAGACACACATATATAGTAGAATATTATTCAAACATAAAATGGAATGCTGTTTGGATACAAAATAAAAGACAGATGAACTTTAAAAAAAAGTCTAAATGAGAAACATCATACAAATTGGAAAAAGAATAATGCTAGCCAGGCATGGTGGCTCACGCCTGTAATCCTAGCTATTCAGGAGGCTGAGATCTGAGGATCATGGTTCAAAGCCAGCCCGGGCAAGAAAGTACAAGAGACTCTTATCTCCAATAAACCACTGTGGCGCTGTGGCTGAACTGGTAGAGCACTAGCCTTGAGCTGAAGAAATGAGGGACAGAGCCCATACCCAGAGTTCAAGCCCCATGACTGACAAAAAAAAAAAAGATAATAATGCTTATATGAAATACCAATAGAGCAAAAATTCATGAAGATGAAAATAGAATATGTTACTAGGATGAAGAAAAAACAAGCTACTGGAGTTCTAGAAATAGTGGTGATTATTACACAACATTGTAAATATACTTTATGCCACAGAATTGTTCACTTAAAATTATTAAAATGGTGAATTATATGTGTATTTTGTAGAAAAAAAAAATTTAAGAGCTCAAGACCTTGAGCCAGCTCTGAGGCTGACATCAGTACTTCCCATTACTGAATCAAAACTGGGCTACTAATTATATTTAAAGCCAACATATTCTAATGCTCAGTGGAGAGAAAATGATAACTACACATGATAACTATTAATTTTCATGTGAGTTGATTTAGGAAGTGTTAATAGAATAAGGAAACATGACTTGCTTAATTTTTTAATTTAGAATATAAAATTAAATACAAAATTATTTTCAAGCGCTAGAGATGTACTTCAGTGGTAGAACCCTTGCCCAGCATGCACAAAGAGCCTAGACATTCACTCTCCAGCAATGCAAACAAACAAAAAAATTATTTTCAAATTCTTCATTTTTTGAGAAATTAAAAAATAATTAAAACTTTCATGCTTGGGAATAAAACTGGCATTAATAGTAAAAACATAACATTAAAGCTCTGAAGATTTTTTTAAATTTTTTGAAGCCCTGTGTTTCTCCCAGAAAACCCTAACCGAAGATTTTCCTCTAACCTGACTTCTGCTCTGGAAACACAAAGAAGTCTAATATATCTTTCCAGCAATTATGACAGAGGAAAAGTCCCTGAACCTCTTATCTGCAATAAACCACCTGAAAACCGGAAGTGGCGTGGTAGCTCAAGTGGGTAGAGTGCTTGCCTTGAGCTGAAGAGCGCAGGGACAACGCTCAGGCCCAGAGTTCAAGTCCCACTTCCAAAAAAATAAATAAATAAATAATAATAATAAGGATACTGGAGTGAGACAGTTAAGCTCTATTGCCAATCCTAGCTCTACCATTTACAAGCTATAGTGACCTGGAGCAACTTATTTAAGCTTTATGTAACTTATAGCTTCTACATTTATTCATTTGTAAAATGAATAAAACCTATATAATATACTCCTGTTTCATTTGTCTGTAAAATAAATAAAATGCAGATAATATACATGAAATATTTTTTTAAAAAACATTTTGGACCATACTAGGCATTCAGAAAAAAATATTACTTATTTTTTATAATTAATGACTAAAATATCCTACCAATAGTGAAGGGAATCTGCAAAAGATATTAAAGAAATCTTTTGGCCAGGTATCAGGAGCTCACACCTGTAATCCTAGCTACTCCAGAGGCTGAGATCTGTATATTGTGGTTAGAAGCCAATCCAGGCAGAAGGTCAGGAAAGTATGTGAGACTCTAAACTCCAATAAACTACATAAGCCAACAGAGGAGCTGTGGCTCAAGTGACAGAGTGCTAGCCTTGAGTAAAAAGCTCAGAAAAAGCATCTAGATCCTGAGTTCAAGCCCCAGGACTGGCAAAAGTAAAAGAAAAATCTTTTGTCCTCTCTTGGCCTGATCATTTTCATTTTCTCCCTTGCCCTTTCTCACACATACATTACACTCATACACACAACCATCTTAAACCTCTGTTCCCCTTCACACCAAGGTTACAACATGTAAAAATGATCTGATTTTTACTGAATATTACACCTTACTTGCCATCTACTTCTAAATATCATTTGACTTTTAGGATTACGATTATAGAAAAATCTGTCTAACACAGTCATAGAACAAACCATTACTGCTAAATCAAATACATGCTTTCTAATCATTTTACTTTTCCTTTGCTCAGTTTTAAAATGTTGATGTTCCTGAAAGTTGAATAATTCAAGTTATTTATGTGATTTAGACTGAAGATTTGTACTTTATTCTCTATCTTCCCTCATGCACAAAATTGTCCGTGGCAAAAATATATTATTTACGCGCGCGCGTGTGTGTGTGTGTGTGTGTGGCAAAAATATATTATTTACGTGTGTGTGTGTGTGTGTGTGTGTGTGTGTGTGTGTGTCTGTGTGTGTGGCCTGGGCACTGTTCCAGAGTATTTTTGCTCAAGGTTAGTGCTCTACCACTTAAGCCACAGTTCCATTTCCGGCTTTTTGGTAGTTAAATGATGATAAGAATCTCACAGACTATCCTGCCCAGTCTGGCTTTGAACTGTGATTCTCAGATCTCAGGCTTCTTAGTAGCTAAGATTACAGGTGTGAGCTACTATTAGCTACCGATTACTTAGCTTTGATTCCTCTCTTCCTATTAATTCTACTCCTTATAGTAATCCCTTAACTTGTTCTTTTCTCTTTATCCCAAACACATTTGTAGCTATTTAGCCATTTCATAATGATAAAAGAGAATTATTATGTCATTGTCTTGCTTACAGTTTCTCAAGGGTTCCCATTTCCCATTATTATCAAGGGGAAAAAAAACTACAACCTTATAAATACTCCATCTGCAAAAGGTGACCAAATGCAGCAGTAGTACTCACTAGACACTATGTTGAGAATAAACTTTACAACTTATGGGTGGGAACAGGAGGGGAAAATGGGGAAGCAAGGGAAGGGGTGACATTGTCCAAAAAAACATGACTCTTTACCTAACTTATGTAACTGTAACCCTTCTGTTGTATATCACCTTTATAATAACAGTAAAAATATTTAAAAAAAAAAAAAAAACAGTCTAGCCGGGCACCAGTGGCTCACACCTGTAATCCTAACTACTCAGGAGGCTGAGATCTAAGGATCACAGTTCAAAGCCAGCCTGGGCAGGAAAGTCCGTGAGACTCTTATCTCCAATAAACCACTAGAAAACCGAAGTGTTTTCTAGAAAAACAAAACAAAACAAAACTAGAAAACCACTGTGGCTGAAGTGGTAGAAAGCTCACTTTGAGCTGAAGTACACAGGGACAGCATCCAAGCCCAGAGTTCAAGCCCCATGACCAACAACAACAACAACAACAAAAAAACACTCCCTCAGGACTTGACTAACGTCTCCGTGGTCCTCTTATCACTTGTATAAATCATGAAAACTATTGACACAGAAGTATTATTGAAGGAATAATCATTCCATTCTCAATAATAGCTCTCAAATGCTTTTATCTTACACACATTCTTCAAAACCCAGACAAAACTTCTTTCTCATAAGAAACTCCCAAGCCACCTCTCCCTCAGCATTTTCTGCATAGTTTATTAGCCTACTTATCTGTCTATCCAACTGTGACCTTAAGTACTTCAGAGACCAAATATTTTTTCACTTGTATCTTGAACACCCTAGCACTCTCTGAAATGCAGTATGCACATAATAAGTAATTGTTTCATTAATGGCATATCTAAACAGATACCTTTTTAACTCATCCATAAGTTCCTTATCCTAATGTTTTAAATTCAATTCTACTGTATCCTGGAAAGATCAAGTAAATGGGATTATTTGGGAGTTAACAAAAAAAAGAGATGTATACATATTGTGCTCCCTAAATTATAGCTATGAGTTGAAGAAGATATAGTAATAAAGCAATGTAATAAAGCAAAGAAATAAAGTAATAAAACAGACTTTTTAGTAGTCATCAAGAAAGCATCACTATCATTACCTTGAGAAAAACTAAAAAGGAGGCAAATACAATAGGGAATAAGAGAATGTATACTATAAAAGCCTATAAGATTATCTGTAGTTTTTCAAAGTTTACAAGTCATAAAATATTCAATAAGTTTGAACACTGGACTGCTTTGTCACTTTTTCTTAGTCTTCTTACAGTACAAAATTAGCACAGATTACAAAACTAGTACAAACTACGTATTATGTCCTTTGTAAGTGCTAAGTTGTTTACTATGTGTTGTTTACCTTGCTCAGAGACCACCCTCATTACCGTAGTCTAAAATGACAAGATTAGGGCTAAGCATGTTAAATCACTCAACAATTATTTTAAGGGATTTAGACAAAAAAAATTGGAGTGTTAAAACCACTTTGTATGTTCATGCCAGTACTGGGTCTTGGACTCTGTCCTGGGCACTGTCCCTTAGCTTTTTGCTCAAGGCTGGTGGTCTACCACTGGAGCCAAAACTCCACTTCTGGATTTTTGTTAGAGACAAGAATGTTCTTCCTGGAACTTTCCTGCCCTACCTTGCTTAAAACTGTGATTTTCAGATCTCAGCCTCTTCAGTAGCTATGACTACAGGCATGAGCCAATGGCACTGAGTATGAAAACAATCTTGATCAACCTTCATTGGCCGCAAGGGTTTTCTTCTCTGAATCTGTTTCTTTAAAAATAAAATGCAAAACAAAACCCTGAAGTGAAATACTCCTCCAGTCACTATTTAGTAAGACAAATTTAATTCCATTGAACCAGCCAAAAGGTTTCAACAGGTCACTGGAAAGTAAACCAACTCAGTGGCAAAAATTTCAGTGAGGTTTGAAAGTATTTAAAAGCCACCACTAGAGTGGTACTGTGATACTGCCTGTTCTCCCAGGTTCTTGGAAGGCTGAGGCAGGACTGCTTGAGCCTAGGAACTGGACAACAGCATCAGCAACATAGCCAGATCCTCATCTTTCAAAACTATTCCTCAAAGTTGTCACTGACCACTGTCAAAATTAATAGTCAATAAGAGCATCATAGTGAAGGTAGTGGTTTAACAATACCTTTTAGTTTTGATACATCTAATCACGATCGGCTTTTTAAAAAATCATCTACTCCCCACTCCAGCTTAGTTGAAAAATAAATAAAGCTGTAAATTACTTGTTTCTCTATATTAAAACACACACACACACACACACACAAACTCATATTGTAATAGAAACCTCTCTATTAGGAGTTCACAAATCACTAGAAAAATTGAGTACAAACAAATTCTTCTTTGATTTGTTTTCGGGGACGGAGAGGTCCAAGGGGAGAAGAAATGTATTTTCTGTTATTTGCAGCTGCTTTAACAGCAAGCGACAATTAAATGTGTGAACAAGGTTGTCAGAGTAACACTTGTCATTCACACCGCCTATGGAAAGATACAGCATGACTTCCAGAAGCACTCATTAAAATTAACGAAAGCTTATCACGGGGAGTTGAAAAAGAAGTGTGCCGGGGGAGGTACACCAAATCACACCGAAGTTCAAGAGCCGTTTTCACACCAAGGTCCAACTTGCAGCCCAGCTAACCACTAGGCACTAACGAACTCAGCCCAGTCGCCCACCAAGGAACTCTCTATGAATAACAGTCCCGACAGTCCCAGCACAACACAACCCTTCTAGAAGAAGAAAAAGCAAAGAGTTCATAAGAAGTGCGGTCCGTTTTCTCTTAGAAATAAAGAGGGGAAGATGCAGGGCAAAGTACTCTTTCTCTTTCCTCCCCAGCAGAGATGCACGCTCCAGCTAGTAGTGCCTTCCAAAGCCCCGAGGGCTGACCGCTCCCCCAACCCTCCCCCAACATGCATGAAGGCACTCCCAAGCAGAAGAATGTACCAGACATTACCCACCTCCAACCCCCAAAATCCCGGAAGACCTTCACCCCGAGATTCAGGTGGGCCTCTCTCACCTGAGCCCCTCAGCAGTTCTCCGGGTTTACGCAGACGCACTTTTCAGCAATCTGCCTTGCGATTGGTTAACTCGGGAGGGGCGTTTCAACCCTATTGGCTACTGGAGCCACGAGGTGGTGGGACTTTGGAGCCGTCGCTGACTGGCGGGCTGCATGGTTTCCCAGAGTTCCCATTGGGTCATCACAAGGCGCTCAAGATGGCGGCGGTGGCAACCGGCGCCTCGGGTCCCCAGTGTGCCGAGGCTTTGGCAGCGGCCGCGGGCAACAGCAGCAGCACCAGTTTCCAGAGGAGGGTCCCTAAAGCCGGTGGAGCCGAAAGCAGCGGCCCCCGCCTGGTGTCCATTTCGGGCACGCGACCGTCGGTGCGGAATGGACAGCTGCTGGTGTCCACCGGGCTCCCCGCCCTGGACCAGCTCCTAGGTCGGTTTCGGAACGGAGATCTGGGTTCAGCTGAAGGAAGCCTGGAGGGGAGGGACCCCCACATGTCGGACTCTTCCTGCTCCCTCGGTGCCCCTCGGTCCCCGTCTCTCTCTCCTTCTCCCCTTCCTCCCCCCGGCCCCCACCGTGGAGACCGTCCGCCCCGTTCTGCCCGAGTTGGACGGAGGGATTGCGTGGTGGGCCGCCAGACCTGCGTGAGCCCCGCGGTGTTCCCCAGCTCTGCACACCCGCTCCTCCCAGAGCCTGCGTGCTTTTGTGTGTTTTTTTTCTCCCCTACCCCACCCCCGGAATGCTTCCTAATTTCATTAATATCTGGAATCACTTTGGCTATCACCCAGGATCTTCCCCTAGTCGCAATACTCTTAACCCCTCTACCTTAAGGCTGGGACTGACTGAACTAAACTTTGGTGTCCTTGTGAGAGAAGGACTTGATTAGAAAAACGCAGGAAAATAATAATAATAACTTATTATTGTTATTATTATCTCTCCCTCTTTCACACTTAGACTGCTATCTACCTAAGTCCTAAACGACATGGCTTTAAGAGAGTGGATGTTGAAGCTGTGTGATTAGGATAGTTCCGTTCCTATTTGCGTTAAATGAGTATATCTCTACTCATACATAGATGATTCTTATATGCATTTCGCTTTCCAGAGTTGGTTGCTGCTATGTGCTGAACAACAGGAGTTTTTTGTTTGTTTGTTTGTTTGATGCCAGTACTTATGCTTGAACGCATGGCCTGAGCACTGCCTCTTAGGTGTTTTGCTATAGACTGGTGCTCTGCCATTTCAGCCAAAGTTCCACGTATGGCTTTTTGGTGGTTAATTGGAGCTAAGAGTCTCACAGACTTTCCTGCCAAAACTGGCTTGTAATGTAATCCTCAGATCTTAGCCTCCTCAGTAGCTAGTATTAACCTGAGTCAGGTTTGAATTTAATTCACATTTTTAAACAGAAAAGGAAGTCTATCTTTTATAACCTCTGGAATTTTCTAAAAGAAGCTTGATGAATATACTTGTTTCTTAAACAAATTTATGCTGAAAGGATTGGAGAGATTCCATCTGGAGGGCAAATTTACTCTGTTTATAAAGTTTTTAGGTTTATTTTTGCTATCTGAATACAGAATTATTAAAGCTGGTCTGTGATTTTAATACATTTTTTCATAGTATGTGATGTGTGTCTGTTAAACCTGGCACGATTTCATAATATATTAAAACTCATTGCTGGTCCTTGTACTTCATTTGACATTTTCACTGTTATCCTTCCCCAATTCCACACCAGCCTCCAGGTAGGCTTTTCAAGCAGGTTTAATGCAGAGGAGTGTAACAAGATAAACAACTGATTGCTCAAAAAAATGTATGGATTCCTAATTGTGTTATTTCATGTCTTAAGTGGGTCCCAAGTTTTTTTCTGCATAAATTTAAATATTTTCCATGCCGTTGTCAGTTTAGTGCCCTCTTACTTTGCATAGAACTAAAAACAAATGGTTTCACATACATTGTTAGTGATTGTTTATTTCTTCTTATTCCCTGAGAGCTTCACCTGATGTTCTGATTTTGAACTTAAAGGTGAGAAGCAACTCCTACTAGTGCTTATGTGTCTACATTTTAAATGGGCATATGTGACTTCATTTACTTGATACTAAAACTCTCCAAACAAAAATGCTACATTTCTAGCATTATGCTTTAATTTCTCAATCAAATAACAAAATGGGCCTTGTACATTCCCAGCACTGAGTAGGTTCTTCATTGAAAGAAAAATAACATCGAAAAGAAAACAAACACCAACAGCAAACACTGAACAACAGCAAGAGATTATGAAACATGTAGAACTGTTTTAGGTGAATGAACATTAAAAAACAGATTCAGCCATGCATCAATGGCTCATGCCTATAATCCTAGCTACTCAGATCTGAGATTGAAGAATCTCAAATCAAGGCCAGCCTGGGTAGGAAAGTCTGTTAAGACTCTTATCTCCAATTAAGAACCAAAAAATCTGGAAAGTAGAGCTGTGGCTTAAATGGTAGAGCACTTAATTCAGGAACAGCACCTTATGCCCTGAGTTCAAACCCCAGGATGGGCCCAAAAAAAAGGGGGGGGGGATTCAGAAATTAACTACTATGGGCAGTCATAAAACTGACCCTGACCATGTAGGCTTATGTTTTGGATATCTTGAGTTCTGTCTGGACTATACTACAGCTGTCTCAAATTTTGAGAACTATTTGCAGAATTTTTTTACCTAATTTATTGAACCTAAGATTAATGATTTAACGATAGTCTCTTCAAACACCCACCACAATGAGAACTCAATAGACATACGCACATGGGTTTTCCACAGAGATGAAACTGTAAAAACATTTAAAATTTTCCTATGTGCTCAGAGATGGAAGCCTCAATACTTAAAGCTTATGCTAAAATTTAGTATTTGTTGAGGTGATTGAAATGGTAACTTGTTAAAATCTTGAAATGAATTTTGCATGTATACAATTGATTCTCAAACAAATTGAAAATGTTAAATAAGAGTACTTTATTTGAAAAAATAACTGTGTCCAGAAGTATTTCAGTTGTTAACTTCTTGATGTCCTTTTGTAGTTTGATTTTCTGTCTTGTATGGAGCCTTTTACATTTGTTTTTCATTAAAGCATTATTTGAAAGTGAAACATGTGGCTGGTAATGTGTGTACATATAAATATTAGTAATTTTAAAATGTTATATGACCCAGATTGCAACAATCCTAATATGATCATATTGTGACAATCTATTCATAATAGGAAATTTTTCAGTAGGGGACTTTACTGTTACATTGTGATCATATATGGTTACTGTAAATAAGTATATACTGTATAGGAATCACCAGAGTTTACTTCTGCTACCATGACATCATTTTAAACATAGATTCAGAATACATTTGAAAGGTTCCATACAGGCTCAGCAAATGTTATCATTTGATACTTATCCGATACTCCAGTGATAACTTCAAAACATCTTACAAATTTAAAAATTTCTGAACTAGCAGTATGGCTCAAATAGAATACCCATTTAGTAAGTGCCAAGCTCTGAGTTTAAAATCCAGGAGTACCAAAAAATAAAAATAAAATCCAAGTTTTCTAATACCTGCATCTTTGAGACATGAGCTAATCATACAGTTTTGATTCTGACAATTTTATATTGTTTTATATGCATTTCCCAATATAGCTTCATTTAAAGTTTTCAAGTACTTAGACTGCCTAATCTAAGTTTTCAGTCTTCTCCCTTCCAGGACATACTGATATTTGAATTCACTAGATATAAATAACACACATTTCAGGAAAGAAAATACATTAGATGGATATTCCTTTTATCTTCCTCCAGGAATTTCTAAGATTATAGCAAGTAAAGTATGTTTAATCTGCAAAATGCTTCAAGCGACATGACTTCACAAGTTTGGCCCACTCCTGCACTGCTCAGAACTTACTAAATTTGACTATCATAGTGATGGAAGATAGATTTTGGATAAAGAATAGTCCATAGAGAGTTCTCGACAAGAAGCTTTATATGGTAGCTGCCCTTTGAAACTCTAATTTTGAAAAGTAAATACTGTTAATCTATAGTGTGAGATAAATTGAGCTTTGATCACATTTAACAATTTAGCAACTGATGTACAGATGTATACAAAATTTACTTCATTTTTATTACTATGAAATACTTTTATGTAATCTACAGAACCATATCACTTAACTTTGGTTTCCATATTTATCCAGCCAGTACTTATGTCATATCTTCTTACATGTAAGTAAAATATTCTACCACTACTTTTAGCAAGCTGGAAATGGACAACCTTCTTAAAGAGATCAAGAAGCAAATCCAAGAATCTTAGTGACTTAGAAAGTATGCCAGGCTTTGTGTAGTATGCAGCTGTAATCCTGGCATTCAAGAGGTAGAGATGGGAGTCTGGTAAAGTTTGGGCTAAGACACCTGCAAAGAAAATGAGGCAAAAGAGAGAGTGAAAAAGAGGAAGGGAGAAGGAAGAAAGGAAAGAAGGAAGGATTTTTTCTAAAAGTCAAAATCATTTCTTTTTGTTTTCATCAGGGATAAGATGATTGCTTACTTTAGCCATTACTTACCTAGAAAATATTTTAATGGAATGATAGAAAAAAATTATTTTGTTAAAATTGGGAACTGTTAATGCAGCCTAAATGAGTTTGTTTTTTTTTTCTTTTTGTTTGTTTTTACATTTATCTCTGAAATTAAAACACTAAGCTTTGTAATAAATATACTGAAAACTTTAGCAATTTAAAATATCAGTATAGCAGTATAAATCAGGTAGGATAAGCTCCATGTTTAACTTTATTAAGAGTACTTGTATGCTATTAGATTTCAGATTGTTTGAAGGAATAATTATGCTTACTTTCAGTGTACAAAATAAACAAGGGAACTTCTCATATTAAGTTGCTCTACAGGAAAGATCTTTATTAGTGTTCTAAATGTTTTCATTTTGTTCACATAAAAAAACTAATATCTTCAGACAATCAGAAATTTGAGTAGTTTCTTTTAAATCATACTATGAATGTATTTCTGTTAACTGAAATTTAGATTTTTGTTTACAAGTAAATTTTTCAATATTTAAGACATTAATCACAAACACTAATACTTTTTTGTCACATGGGATGAAGAATGAAGTAACTAATGAACTATCTCATTTTAGTGTAATTCCACCATGTTAAAACTTAATTTGAAGTTTTTCTTGTTTGTGCTGCTGCTGTTTGCAGTGCTGAGGCATGAAGCTAGGATTTTGTACATACTAGGCAAGTGCTCTACCACTATGCTGATACTGGGGCGTGAACTCAAGGTCTTGTGGTCTTGTTTGGCTTTTTTTCTTTGCTGGCATTCTCCCGTTTGAGCAACACCTCTTTCTGGGTTTTGCTAGTAAATTGGTAATAAGAGTCTTGTGGACATTTCTGCCTGTCTTGGCTTTGAACTTCAATCCTTAAATCTTAGTCTCCTGAGTCGATAGGATTACAGACATAAGCCACGAGCACCTGACTTTGAGATGATTTTTTTTTTTTTTTTTTGGTCCAGTCGTGGGGCCTGAACTCTGGGCCTGGGTGCTGTCCCTCAGCTCTTCAGCTCAAGGCTAGCGCTCTACCACTTGAGCCACAGCGCCACTTCCAGCTTTTTTCTTTTTGCTTATGTGGTGCTGAGGAATCGAACCCAGGGCCTCAGGCATGCAAGGCAAGCGCTCTACCACTGAGCCACCTTCCCAGCCCCTTGAGATGATTTTTATGACATACTACTTGAGTTATATATTCATGACTCTAGTTCAATTTTTTTATTATATTAACTTTTTTTTTCTTTTCTGTTTTGATGCTGAAGATTGAACTCAGGATGATACACTTGATAGGCAAGTACTTTGCCTCTCAGCTATATACATCCCAGCCCTATTTTTTTAATCTTCAAATGGTTGTACAAGGGGGTATAATTGAACATGCTCGTTTATGTGTTTAGTGTACTTTGATCAGTTAACTCTTCAATCCTCTTCTTCCAGACCACCTGTCCTTTCTTTCCCTCCCTAGTCTTATCAAGTTTGCCACTTTTTTTCATATATTAATTCAACCAATTTAAACATCATCTTCCCATTTTGAAAATGTATTTTGTGATCTGCATTTTTGTTTGAAATGGCAAGTGTTAATTTTAAATTCTAAATATATTTAGAGCATATCAGGACTTTCAAGAGAATTAGTTTTAATTATCAGTTCTTTCATTCAAGGATTACTAAATTTGAGAATAAATATTAAAGTAGAATCTTTGGTGTCATTGCTTTTCTGTGTTATAGTTATGCAGGAATGAAGTCACTGTACACATTTAGATTCTAGGCTATGGAGTTAATTTATTAACAATTGCTAAATATAAGAGTATTAGGGACTTAACCAAAGTTATGTTCAATGCTGCATGGTTATATCACAGGAGAAAGAATACAGTATACTATGAAAGTAATTGTGATATGTGGTATATAATTATATATAATATGTAATTATTTCATAATAGCACTTGAACGAATATTGCAAAGGTAATTAAAATGTTGTTCACAATTGTAGTTTTAAAATTACAGAACTACCTGTCCTTGACAAAACCTAACTTTTGTGCTGTAGATAATGTGAATAGTAGATTAATTTTCTTCTCTGTTTTGTTTTCTTTGTAGGTGGAGGTTTAGCTGTTGGAACAGTTCTTCTGATTGGTTAGTATCTCAGCGTTTTCTTTTTTTGTACAGACTGATTTTATGAGTTTTCCCATTCTACAATTAAATATTTATACAATTAACTCTCTACAGAAGTTAAGATAAGTTAATTTAAATTCATAGTTTGATCTAATCTCAAAACAGTCGTATCAGAAAATGTAGGTCTTCTCATTTTAAAATATTTATAATACATTATATCTGTTCTATTAGCTTGATTTATTTATCTATTTAGTTACTTATTTTTGGTGCCAATCCTGGGGCTTAGACTAAGGGCCTCGAGTGGTGTCCTTGAGTTTTTTTGCTCAAGGCTAGCACTCTACCATTACAGGCACAGCTTCACTGCTGGCTTCTTTGGTGGTTCATTGAAGACAACAGTCTCATGAACTTTCGTGCCTGGCCTGGCTTTGAACCAAGATTCTCAGATCTTCAGCTCCCTGAGTAACTAGGATTACATGCATGAGCCGCTGATGCCCATCTGTGTTCTGTTTCTAAAACTAAAATTAATGGAAACTTTTTCTTAAAGAATCTCAGTGTTTAGGGGGATTACTATAGTGATTAATTTGGGAAACTGAGGTATTAATAATTCTACAATAGGGGGAACGTGGGGCGGGAGGGAGATGGGAAGGGGAAACAAAGGAGGAAGCAACAATGCTTGATAAGAAATGTACTCATTACCTTGCCCATGTAATTGTAACCCCTCTGTACGGTATTTTCACAATAAAAAAAATTCTACTATATATATATAGTATATATATACACATATATATTATGTATGTGATGTGTATATATATTGAGGTACAGATAGATCATTACTAACACTGAAAGATAAAACAACAAGCTAATCATACTTTTGTTCAACTTTTAAGTGACAAGAGTTCTTATTTAAATGTAGAATCCTCGGCCGGGCGCTGGTGGCTCACGCCTGTAATCCTAGCTTCTCAGGAGGCTGAGATCTGAGGATCGCGGTTCAAAGCCAGCCCGGGCAGTAGAGACCGTGAGACTCCTATCTCCAATAAACCACCAGAAAACCGGAAGTGGCGCTGTAGCTCAAGTGGTAGAGCGCTCGCCTTGAGCTGAAGAGCTGAAGGACAGCGCCCAGGCCCAGAGTTCAAGCCCCACGACCGACAAAAAAAAAAAATGTAGAATCCTCATATGTATGTATGTATACACATATATGTATACATACACACAAACCCTATTTGCCTTAAACTTTATAGAAATCATAGAATTTTAGTAGTGAAATAAGCCCTGGCAGTTAGATCATCAAAACCCCTTATCAATATTTAAATCATATGCCTATAATAGGTTTATTTTCCTATTTTTTCTATAATATAGTATTATTCTACCTCCTTTTTCCCTGATTCTATAAAAATACTTGGAAGTAGCTATTTTGCCACCTCAATTATCTAAATTAAATAGACATTCTTTTGTTTCCTTTATTGGGGTTTGGACTCAGGGCCTCAGGTTTTATAGGCAGACACTGTTGTTGGCTAATGTTGAGACAGGGTCAAGAGTACTTCTAGAATATTAACTAAATACAGGGATTTTAGGTCAGTGGTTAGGAGTCTGAGGTATTACTATATTTCTTATAGTAAAAAGTACTTTTCATTCTAGAAATTGAAACATGAAGATTATTTGCCTTAATAATTTACATTATACTTCATTATAAACTGTGAACTGTTTAATCATTTTTTCTGAGGTACGTTATTCATTTACCAAGCAACTGCCATGTATAAGCATGTACCTGTCCATAAGTGTGACCTTTCAGAGACTATTTAGTTTCTATAGCAATGTAACTATGGAAACTAGAGCTAGTATTACCAGAAAAATGTATACTATAGCCCTTCAGAGTGTTTCATAATATGTAAATATGACTATGTGAAATAAGACATCAGAAATAGACTCTTCTTAAAACATCCTTAATAATTGTTGTTTCTAGTTGTATGTGACATTCTCAACATACTTAGACTTCCTACAAGGAAATATTTTTTTAAATATTTTAAGGGACTGGGAAGATGGCTCAGTGGTAGAGTGCTTACCTTGCATGCATGAGGCCTGGGTTCGATTCCTGTTTCCTGTCCTGGGTACCTACTAATCTCTTTTCTGACATTAGAGATTAGTTTTACTTTCTCTAAAATGTTTGATAAGGTGATCATACTAAGTGAATGTTTTTTTCGCTACTTAGCTTTTCCATTTAGCATGTTTTAGCAATTCATCCATGTTCTTGTACATGTCACTAGTTTACTTCTTTTCATTGTTGACTGGTACTCCATTTGTGTGTATATCATTTTTTTCCTGTTACTATTTTGAATGTATTTTTAATAACTGCCTAGAAGTATTTTTCTGTTAAATTCAAATACGCTTTCCTTATTATACATATTAAGTAATTTTTTGAGGTGCATGGGGGTTTAAACTCAGGACTTTGTGCAAGTACTCTTGGGTATGTACTCAGTCCTTTTTTTTGTTTTTATTTTTTGATGTTTTTCCCTATAGTTATTTTTCAAGTAGAGTCATGTGCATTTTACCTAGCTATCTTTGGATGATAATCTTCCTTCCTGTGCCTTTAGGGTAGCTGTGAGACAGGCTTGTTACATTGAAATGGAATCTTAGTAACTTTTTGTCTGAACTACCCTCTAACCATAATTTTCCTGATCTCTTGAATAGCTGAATTACATACCTGTGCTGCCATACATAACCTATTTTTAGTAATTTTTTTAAAACTATACATTGTAAATATTGAATTGCAGTAACTCTGAATTTTATTATGTTTTTATGAGGATTTCTGTTTTGTTTAGTAGGCAGTTAATTTACCTAGACTTAAATTATTAACTCTTACTTCAATTGTTTATGTAGTCATACAAGATTCTCCCCCTGAAATTACATTGTTTAATAGACAACTGAATATTAAACAATTTATATTCAAATTTGGGGCTCAATTTTTTTCTGATTTTCATCTTAGACTTCTGTTCTCTAGACTTTAGTTTTCTTAGACGTTAATTTTCTTAGACATTAGTTTTCTATAGGTCACGCTGACTTTAAAATGGGAACCTTATGTCTTTAAAGGGGTAACAAATAAATAGATCATACATGATTGAGTTGTTTCTTATAATTATCCTGGGCTCTCCTTTCACACTATTGTTTGTTGTTTCTTACTCAGGCTTGGCTTAGTGGTCAACAAGGGATTTGGGCACAATGGATACTCTTCTGTAGTCTTCTTTTAAGATTTTTCACTTGGAACTTTCAGCTTTACTTTGACAAATCTGCACTCTGTATTCTGCCAGTCGATAAAGGATATGATTTAATACTGTAAATTAGGTAAATTAGGAACAGTCTCTGGAAATAACCTCAAACTTGAATTTTTACATGATTACTTTCTTTCCAAAGGAAATTGCTAGCTGGGACTATTCCTTGAACCAGTAAACTTAGCTACTTGGGAGGTAGAGAGCTGGAGGATCTCAATTTGAGACCAGGACCAGCTTCAGCCAAAATTCACAAAGTTGTGGGTGGGGATTGGAGGGAAAGACTGGGAGACTGCAGGAGAAGGGGTGGCATGTCCAAAAAGAAATGTACTTATGACCTGACTGTAACCCTTCTATACATGACCTTTATAAAACAATGTTTAAAAATTTAAGTGGAAAAAATTCAAAATGTCCCATCTTAACAGAAAAAGCTGGAAGTAATGGCTTGTATCTGTCATCATGGCTATCTATGGTGGGAAGTGTAAGTAGGGCATTATGGCCAGCCTGGGCATAAAGCAAGACCTTATCTCAAAATAACCAGAACACAAAGGTTGTGGGGTAGGGGAGGGAGGTGGTTCAAGCAATAGAGCACCTACTTAGTAAGCTTAAAACCCTGCTTCTTTTACTTTCCAATGGCTTTGCCCATCTATGGGGGCAAGGGCCACTTAGGGTATTGAAGAATTTGCCTGAAGGCCTGTTCTTACTGTACTGGGACTCTACCACGTCAGCCCCACCTCCAGCCCTACTTTGTGTTGGTTATTGTTTAGGTAAATTCTTTATGCCTGGGCCAACTGAGGCAGTTGTCTTCCTACTTGTATTTCTCCATAGAAATGTACATGCACTTGCCTGTGTGCCCAGCCATTAAACTTAGCCTGGCTGCAAACACAGGCATATGCTACCATACCCAGTCATTAGTTGAGGTGGTGTCTCAAGAGCTTTTCCCCAAAGCTGACACCTAGCTTCAAAAATCTATTTTTGAAGTAATTTTGTCAAGTTTTTAAATTATAGTTACAGGTGATTTTGCTCATTGACTTGCTGCTGATATCTCTACAAGTTCAAAGCCCCTTATGAATGGTTTCAGTAGTGTAGGTTTCATGTATATTAGTGATGCTTAATGTCTTAACAGAATTCAAAGTTAATAACAAATACACTCATTTTAGACAATATAGTAAATTTACCTGTTTCTTGCCTTTGTGTTACATTTAAGTTATAAAGGAAAGAAAGCTGATTTCTCTCACTTCTTCTCCTTCTCCGGGAAAACACCAAATGGCGGATGACGCCTCCGGTGCAGCGGGAGGGCCCGGAGGTCCCAGGGGCCCGGGCTTGGAAGGCCATGGCGGCTTCCATGGAGATAGCGGCCTCCGGGGCCAAGGTCTCGGCCGCGGGGCTCATGGAGGCAAGGCCGATGACAAGGAATGGATCCCGGTCACCAAACCGGGCCGCCTGGCTAAGGACGTGAAGATCAAGCCTTTGGAGGAGATCTACCTTTTCTCGCTGCCCATCAAGGAGTCTGAGATTACTGACTTCTTCCTGGAAGTGTCACTCGAGAATGAAGATTATGCCCGTGCCGAAGCAGACTCGAGCTGGCCAGCACCAGGTTCAAGGCGTTTGTAGCCATCGGCGACTACACGGCCATGTCGGTCCGGGCGAGTGCGCCAAGGAGGTGGCCACTGCCATCCGGGGGCCATCATCTTGGCCAAGCTCTCCATCGTTCCTGTGCGGCGAGGCTACTGGGGACCAAGATTGGCAGGCCTCACACTGTCCCGTGCCAGGGGACAGGCCGCTGCGGTTCTGGGCTGGTGCGCCCCATCCCCGCCCGCAGAGACACTGGGATCGCTGCTGCTGATGGCTGGTATCCATGACTGCTCCGCCTCAGCCAGGGCCTGTACTGCCACCTTGGGCAACTTCGCCAAACCACCTTTGATGCCATCGCTAGGACCTACAGTTATCCTGACCCCTGACCTCTGGAAAGAGACCGTATCACCAAATCTCTGTATCAGGAATTCACTGACCATCTTGTCAAAACCCAACCAGAGTCTCGGTGCAGAGGACCCAGGCTCCAGCTGTGGCTACAGCATAGAATTTTATACAAAAATAATAAAATATCAAGCCTGAAAACAAAAGCTGATTTCTCAGTGTGGCCATGTAGCTTATGAACAATATTCAGACCCAAACTGAAGCTATTTTCGTTTTGTAACGAAATTTCAAAAATATAACATGTGTTTACCCAATAAATCCCTTTAATAATCCTTTAAAATTCTGAAAATTAAAGTTAAAATTCAGGAACCTAAAGGAATAATGGACTGAGAAAGAAAATAACGGTTTTCCAGAAAAACATTTAGTGTAAATTTAGTTATGAACTCTATCAACATAAAATCTTTTTTTCTTTTAATTTTTTTAATTTACTTTTTAATTGTAATTATAAAGGTGATGTAAAAACAGATTACAGTTACATAAGTTAGGTAAAAAGCACATTTCTTTTGGGATAATGTCACTTCTCTTGTTCTCTCTGTTTTTCCTTCCCAACCCCACCCACAAGTTGTATAGTTCATTTTCACCATAGTATCTAGTGAGTACCACTACTACATTTGTTCACCCTTAAGATCTTTAATTTTAAATTATTGGTAAATTTTAAACTCAGGACCAAAATGTGGAAGCACCACTATTTTCAAATTTTTGTAAATATGAATCATCAGGCCATATACATTAAGTGCTTAATTATTGTGACATGAAAGAAGTATGTGAGTTTACAGGGTGGTTGTTGGTAACAGTAGTAGTTTTAGAGTTTTCAGTGGTTGAAAAAAGGGAACTTAAAAAGGAAAAAAAATCTCCAGTTTCTTTGATATTATGATCCTTTAAATTTTATGAATTTCAGAATAGTGTACTACTTGAATAATAGCCATTGGAATCAGAAAGTTGCTAGAAACCGTCTCTCCTTCTTATTGACCATCTTGACACATCTCTTGATACATCACATTTAACTGTGCCTTAGGAAGACATAAACTATTTTCTCACATCACATTTTACTATAAGAAGAAAAAAGTGTAAAATCATGGGTGAATTCATTGTATACCACAGGATAATGAATGCAATTTTTTTCTTTTGTGCAGAGGAAGATAAGTATAATATTTACTCACCTATGCTCTTCAAGTATTTCCTGGCTGAAGGAATTGTCAGTGGCCATACTTTGTTGGTTGCATCTGCTAAAGAAGACCCTACTAACATTTTAAAGGTAAGAAACTACTCCTTCAATATTAGATTCTGAATGTTTTATGAAAACAAAATTCCATATAAACTAGATAACTAGATATATAAATACTTAAATACATTAACAAGAATAGTTTTTTTTGCAGTAAAGGAAATAATTTTATTCTTTCATTAATGGCATTTTACCATTGTAGTTTCCAAGTACATATGGCCAATATGAAACAACAAAACTATTTTTATATTTATTTTTTAAATTTTATTGTAAAGCTGCTGTACAGAGGGGTTACAGTTACATGAGTAAGGCAATGACTACATTACTTGTTGATCATTGCCCCTTCCTTTGTTGTTGTCCACTATCCCCTCCCTCCCTGCTCCCACACTCCTCCCCATCCCACCCCCATCTCCCCCCTCCCCGAAGTTGTAAAGTTTGTTTCCAATATACTTTCCTGTGGGTATCATTGTTGCAATGGGTCATCCTGTGTCCTTGTTTCAGCTTATGTTTATGTTTTAACTACCCAACTTGTTTTGTTTTTTCCCCTTATTAGGATAAGGAGTATTTCTATGTAAATGATTTTATCATTTGTCCTGAAGTAAATTCTAGATAATTTAATTATTTGAATTATAAATAAAATTATTTAAAAGATAAAATCAGCAAATATATAATATAGGTTTAGGTAAGCTTTTTTTTTTATTGTGAAAATACTGTACAGAAGGGTTATAATTACATGGGCAAGATAATGAGTTCATTTCTTATCAAGCATTGTAGCCTCCTACTTTGTTTTCCCTTCCCATCCCTTCCCATCTTCCCCCCACCCCCGTACCCATTACTCCTCCCTACCCACTAAAGTTGTAAAGTTCGTTTTGACATAACAACTTGTACATCTCATTGTTAAAATGGGTCCACCTGTATCCCTATTTAAACAATTTGTTTTTTCCCTTCCCCTCCACAAATTATACCAACTTCAAATACAGTGAAAGCAGGGGTTATACCATGGGAGAGGGACATACAAAGCAACAATTTTATAAATGTGTTAGAAACAATTGCATGAAAGAAAAAACATTTGAATACATATCCTAGGGTTTATTTCCCTAACATCAACTTATCTGACCCTTTCTGCTTGACTCAGGCATATACTAGTTATTACAAATAAGGGAAACCATGAGACCTATGTTTTTTGGGCCTGGCTTACTTCACTTAATATAATTTTTCCAAGTCTTTCCATTTCGTAACAAATGGGGCAGTGTCATTCTTTCTGATGGAGGCATAGAATTCCATTGTGTATATATACCACATTTTCTTGATCCATTCATCTACTGAGGGGCATCTGGGTTGGTTCCATATCTTAGCTATGGTAAATAATGCTGCAATAAGCATACTCATGCTGGTAGCTTTAATATGGTCTTGTTTGTGAACAGAAATATTTTTACATATATATATATGTATATATATTTGAGATAGGGTTTCACTATGCAGCTAATTAACATTTGTCTCAAATTCACAATCTTTCTGTCTTAGCCTCCAGTTCAGGCATGAATCTACATTTGGTCATGTTTGTGTTTTTTTATGTAAGAAAACTATCAAATTTACTTGAACATAGAATTTCATTTCAAGTTTGTGTTCTTTTTTTTTTTTTTTTCCTGGTTTTAGGGTTGAACTCAAGGGAAGGTCTAAATACTATCCTTGAGTTTTTTCCCTAAGGGCTCACACACTACCACTTGAGCCACAACTCTACTTCTAGTTTTTTGGTGATTAATTGGTGATACTAATCTCATAAACTTTCCTGCCTAGGCTAGCTTCAAACTGTGATCCTTAGATCTCAGCCTCCTGAATAGTTAGGATTACAAGGGTAAGCCACCAGTACCTGGCTTTAAGTTAATGTTCTTGCAAGGTTTTTTCCAGCTTTTAATTCACATAAGAGGTAAGGAAATATTAATGTTATTTTACACTAGCGCTAGAGAAAATTGCTGGACCAAAAATTTGTGAAAGTCAGATGTCATAGCAAAAATAATTGTGCTGATTTTTACATGTTGATTTAATATAGGCAGTTTTGATGGAATAGATTTTATTTGTGCCAGTACTGGGGCTTGAACTCAGGGCTCTCATTCTTACTAGACATTTTCTTAATGGTGGCACCCTACCACTTGAGCAACACTTTCACTTCTGACATTTTGCTGGTTACTTGGGAATAAGAACTCATGGATAATTTTTAATCCCAGGGCTAGTTTCAAACCATGATTCTCAGATCTCAGCCTCCTGAACAACTACAATTATAGATAGGAGCCACTGGCACCCACAAATATTCGTATTCTTTTTTGAAATGGTATTAGGATCTGAACTCAGGAGCTTCTACTTACTAGGCAAGTACTGTACCAAGAGCCACATGTTCAGCCTTTTTCTTTCCTGATTATTTTTGAAAGAGGGTCTTCCTTTCTGCCTAGAGTGTACCTAAACTGTGATTCATTTATTTTAGACTAGGATTATGGGCATAAGCCACCAGTGCCTGTCTTATTTACTTCTTCATAACACCATTGAAAAGACATTTTTAGTGTTTCTCTAAGGACTAAATATTTTATAGTACAAAATGTGTTGAATACTAATATAGATAAGACTTATTTATGTAGTATTCAAAAATGTCAATTTTTATGTTCAACAATGAAAAACCAAAATCAAAGAATTAAAGTGTTTAGAGAAGGGGCTGGGAAGGTGGCTCAGTGGTAGAGCGCTTGCCTTGCATGCCTGAGGCCCTGGGTTCGATTCCTCAGCACCACATAAGCAAAAAAAAAAAAAAAGAAAACTGAAAGTTGCGCTGTGGCTCAAGTGGTAGAGCGCTAGCCTTGAGCTGAAGAGCTGAGGGACAGTGCCCAGGCCCAGAGTTCAGGCCCCACGACTGGACCCCCCCTCCAAAAAAAAAAAAATGTTTAGAGAAGCAGTGCAGGAAAAAATAATGCTGTAATTGCTTAGATTTAATTTCATGATATATAACTGGGCATTTATATACTTAGAGCTAATGTACATATTTCTGGTACAATAAAAGGGAAAGATAATCTTATATATGATAATTAGTTTAAAACTATATATAACTAAAAGACAAGTAAAGGCTAAAAAGCCTCAACAACGTTAAGATATATCATATAACTATTTGGCAATTTATCCGTCATCCTTTGAAAACTTGTTCAATACCTCTTGTAGTCAAAGCTCCTTCAGAAAGTGTTAGCATTAGGACGTAGCTCTGAAGAACTGTACTCCTAAAAAAAAAACTTTTATTGAATAATATATATGATGTTGTGAAAACTTTTAAGAACACATATGATAAGTATTCTTCAGTTAACTTTCTTATTTAAGGAATTTCCTTGATCATTGCAAATGTAATGATGATGATCCCCCCCCTCCAAAAAAAAAAACAACCTTGTATGGAATGTAAACCTAAAATAATAAGAATTCCATTTTTATCTTAAAGTAACTAAATACTTATTAGTGCACTGATTTTTCATGAAACAAAAAATATGTAAACAACTGACATTTATTTAGAAGATTAAAATACTAGGATTTTATATTATATTCTTTTGTTTCTTTATTTTTTATTGGTCATAGCCTTGAACACAGGGCCCTGGGCCCTGTCACTGAGCTCTTTTTCTCAGAGATACCACTCTACCACTTTAAGCCACAGCACCAGTTCCAGCTTATGAGTAGTTAGGTTAATTGGAGCAAGAGTCTCACAGTGACTTTTCTGTTCTGGCTAGCTTTGAACCACAGTCCTAAGATCTCAGCCTCCTGAGTAGCTAGGATTACAGGTGTGAGCCACTGGTGCCCCGCTCTTTTTGTACTTTTAATGACATATGAAGCAGCTATCTAGAGATAGCTTTCTTTACTTTCTTTACTCATTGCATTAGTTTTGGGTATTATCTTGTTGTTTAACATGAGCAGTACAAGCAAAGTGGGCAGCTAGGATGTTCTAAATAAGCTTAACTGGTTTATTTGTTTATTTTGTTTTCGTGCAGGCTTGGCTTTTTCGCTTAAGACTAGAGCACTTCTTAAGCCACAGCTATACTTCTGGCTTTTTGATGGTTAATTAGGAATAAGAGTCTCACTGACTTTCCTGCCCAGTCTGGTTTCAAACCTCAGTCCTCAATGCTCAGCCTCCTGAGCACTTAGGATTATAGGCATAAATTTTTTTTTAATATATGATCAGGATAAGTAAATGATTACCAGCAGGAGTGTTAGAGCTACATTGATGTGTTAACCTAATGCCTGCAACTTACAATATTTTAAACACCATATTAAATTAATAGTTTAAATTTAAAATGAATTAAAGTGAGACTGCATGTAAAAATATTTCATAATTGAAAATGATTAGCAATTTTATAATAACCTAGTTTCAGAATGAGTAAAACTTCATTAATAATAAGGCAAAACATATTTGTTTACTCATAGCAACAGGATCATTAATAATGAAGTAAGTTAGTAAAACATGAAAAGTTATGGTGACTTTAAACTTCTTTTTTATGAACACCAAGCTTTCACAAGTATAAACTTTGTAATACCCTTATCATTTGAAAGCATTATTTTCCAAGAACACACTTTTACACTTTTGTCAGCTTTGAACAAATATACACTGTATTTGATAGTTTAATTGATTCTTCAGTTTAACTAAAAGATATTAGTTTATTCAGAATTAGAAATATAGTATTATTTTCTAGATGGTATACAGTTTGAATTACTACTACAAATCTTTATTTTCCGTCTGTTAATTTGATATTAAAGATTCAAGAGAATATATTTGCCATCCATTTCTTAAACGCTGATCACAGATTCAAAGCCAGAATACAGTGACTGATCACTGCTCTTTCTGCATTGTAGTACACTATGGGTTTTCAGAATAGAAAGAATATAAAAAATATTTCAGATGAAACAGTTTTGACACAACGTGGAAGAGATAAGAGTGAAAGTAAAGAACTGACAGTTCAATGGCCAAGTATACTATTGAACATCCTTATACATGCTTAATACCTTATATTTTCCTATGCATTTTACTTTTTCCAGTAAATATATACTGTATCTCCTTACAACTATGTTAACACTGTCTATGATATAAATACAAACATAAGCTAACCCTTTGTATACAGAGCTGTAATGAGTTCCTTCATTTCTTTTTCAGATTTTATTTTCTTAGACAATTATTAGACAACCCATACACTTTTCAAGGCTTACTACTCTGGAGTGCTAGTTGAGCCGGAAATTTGCTGTTTGACCCCAGGGTTTCCGCTCTTTTTCTCCCCCCTGACTACTGTGAGAGCTTATTTAAAATTCTAAATTCTTCCCTGGCAGCCACAGTTAGAGCTTCTTTGGCAAACTGAAAGGACTAAGAAAAAGCATGCAAAAAGCTCAGCACTGCTTCCAGTGACCTACATTTATAGCCAGCTTTTAAAGATGGCATGTGCTTGATTTTCTAGTAGAGAAATGAAGGGTAAGATAAAAAATTTAAAGAAAAATAAACCTACTCTGCTCTCTCCATCCCTAGCTAGTAAGAATTGCTGCTAGAACACTAAACACACATTAGATATTGATGTTTGTACATCAGTCAACAGAAGAAAGGAATTTTGCATGTAGAAAAGTTACACTTTAATTGTATATTTACTATAAAGAGGTTAAAATTAATTTGGAATCTGACCCTGAATTTTAATTTCTCTGTAATTTTCTAACAGCCTGCAAGACCTTGTACAAATTGCTTAAACTTATATTATTCCAGAGTTCTAAATTAAAAATGTAAAAATCCTAAGCTTTACTATCTAAATCCTATTACAGCCTTAAGTTTGCATTCAAAGGTTTCTTGAACGCATAAAAATGGTTGTCCTTATTGTTACATTCAAATGTTTAAAATCTTAAAACTATCATACAGACCTTCATTATTTTTGCAGAGAAGCTATACAAAGTCAAAATGAGGAGTAGACTTCATTGTCCCCTGAGTTTTTTTTCAGAAGAAAAAGGCGGTCAGTCCTTTTGAGAGGGCCAAATGACTTCAAGTTCTGGAAAACAGCAATAAAAATCTAACAAATAACAATATTTTATCGACTCATGAAAGTAACAAATTATTCCACTTAATGGGATATGTTACACATGGTTGTAAGTAATATAGACAGACTATACAAAGGATAACTTGGCCATGTGTAAAGCCCAGACAAGGCATTCTCCTCAGCTAGGGCTTTGTTAATTACAAACTGACTTAAAATGTAGCCTTAGTTTGCCAGATCCATCTTTTCAAATTATACGTTAATTAAATTAAAGACCTTTAAAATATGTTAATCATTTCTGTAGATAATTTCCAACAGTCCATGTGTATAAGATACACTTTACTTTTACTTCTTACAACAAGATTAAGATAGAGCTAGGGGGGCTGGGAAGGTGGCTGAGTGGTAGAATGCTTGCCTTGCATGCTTGAGGCCCTGGGTTCAATTCCTCAGCATCACATAAGCAAAAAAAGAAAGAAAGAAAAAGAAAAGAAGCCAGAAGTGGTGCTGTGGCTCAAGTGATAGGGCGCTAGCCTTGAGCTGAAGAGCTGAGGGACAGTGCCCAGGCCCAGAGTTCAGCCTCCACAACTGACCAAAAAAAAAAAAAAAAGATAGAGCTAGGGTGTAACTCAATAGTGGAGTATGTGTTTAGTATATCTGAAAGCCTGAAGTGAATCCTCAGCACTAAAAACAAGAGCAGATTATACCATACAAATTGCTTTAGAATTAAAAGAAGCATGCATTTGCCTCTACTTTTCAGTTACTAGAGAACAGAAAGACCATCAGTATTATTCTATTGACACCAAATATTACATAGAAAGTAATTTACTAATTTAATAAAAATAACATTTGGAATCCCACATAGTCCCTGGATGCCTTAAGGACTTTTATTTGTAATATTTTTCTGTATAGTGGTATTATTCTGGAAAAATGAAATGACTACAAACAAAGAGAACTAGTCTTAGTTGTTTTTGAGCTAAGCATTTTGTTATGCAGGACTTTTTTATTAATAAGTTTTCTTTAATTGTGAAAATACCGTACAGAGGGGTTACAATTACATGAGCAAGGTAATGGGTACATTTCTTATCAAGCATTGTTGCCTCTTCCTTTGTTTCCTCTTCCCATCCCTGCCCTCCCATCTCCCCCCCCACCAAAGTTCTAAAGTTCGTTTTTCGACATAGCATCTTGTACATTTCATTGTTGCAATGGGTCCACCAGTATTCCTATTTAAACAGTTTGTTTTTTCCTTTCCCCTCCACAAATTATACCAACATCTAATACAGTTAAAACAGGGGTTATACCATGGGAGAGGGACATACAAAGCAACAAAAAAAATCATCTTATAAATATGTTAGAAACATTAGCAAGAAAGAAAAAACATTGAAGTCCTTATCTTGGGGTTCATTTCGCCTAACATCAACTTATCTGACCCTTCCTGCTTGTCTCAGACATACACTAGTTATTGCAAATAAGGGAAACCATGGGACGTATGTTTCTTTGGGCCTGGCTTACTTCACTTAATATAATTTTTTTCCAAGTCTTTCCATTCCCAACAAATGGGGCAATATCATTCTTTCTGATGGAAGCATAGAATTCCATTGTGTATATATACCACATTTTCTTGATCCATTCATCTACTGAGGGGCATCTGGGTTGGTTCCATATCTTAGCTATGGTAAATAATTATGCAGGTCTTTTTAAATGAAGATAATGTCTCACCCTATTCCTAATTGAGATTTCTTTGATAGTAAATACCTTTGAAACTGTACAGTATTTTCTTTCCAATTCTTTTCAGCCTCTTTGACCTCTAAGTAAGAAGTGATATTGATAATAAAGATCATTGTCACATTTTCTTTTAAAATTTGGAATTGTTTGAATCACATCAAGTATTTAGAAAATATTCTAGTTCATTCTTATTTGAGATACTAAAAGATTTTAGTAACCTAACCTACTGTAATTCAAATAGTTACTGTAGAACATGTTTGCTTAATATGGATTGACATGCTTTTTTAAAATCAGGTTAATATATATTCAATGCAGTAAATATTTATTGAAGGGATTTACTACACACAATTTCTCTAACTAAACCTGCAAATAACAATGATCAAATGAAACTTCATTTTTAAAAATATTTCATAAAATGTGGGGCTGGGAAGTGGCTTAGTGGTAGAGTGCTTACTTCTCATGCATGAGTTCCTTGGTTTGATTCCTCAGTACCACATAAGCAGAAAAAGCCAGAAGTGGTGCTGTGACTCACGTGGTAGAGTGCTAGAGCTAAGGGACAACACCTAGGCCCAGACTTCAAGCCTTACAATGGACAAAAAAATAAATAAATAAAAATAAATTCATAAAATGTATCTTTATTATTCCTAATAGAAGCATATTGTTTACATATATATATATATATACACACATGCATAAAGACATTTATATTTCTGTTTATAAACATGTATGAAATGTATATAATACATTTATATATAAACATCTATAATGCATAATTACTGATTTCACAAGGTTTCAACAGAAGTACTTACCTTAGTAGTAGCTTCTCTGCACTTTCCTTTTCTTTTTTTCTTTTTTTTGTTGGTTGTGGGGCTTGAACTCAAGGCCTGGGAGCTGTCCCTGTTTTGCTCAAGTCTAGAGCTCTACACTTTGAGCCACAGTGCCACTCAAGTTTACTGGTGGTTAATTGGAGATAAGCCTCTCACAGACTTTCCTGCCCGGGCTGGCTTTGAACCATGATCCTCAGGTCTCAGCTTGCTGAGTAGCTAGGATTACAGGCCTGAGCCCCAAGCACCTAGCTCTTCTCTCTACCCTCACTATAGAATTATTTACAGGATACTGTCTTTTCCCTTTGAGTATGATTTGTATTGATTTACAATACACAGAATCAAAAGAAAGATTGCATTTGATAAATGAACCTTTACTTTGTAAAGGAAACTAACAAAAGAAAACTTTAAATAAATACTAATAGTTCATCCTGTTTCTCTTTTAAGGAAAAGCTTGTGATTTCTTACTGCAGGCTTTCTTAAGAAATGTGTTCAGAAAGCACATTTTTTTTATGAAAAAGGAGTTTGAGAGTTTTGTAAAACATTATTAGGGGAACATAAAAGTGCTGCAGGGTAGGGAAGGCAGTCTGGGAAGTGATATATTTAAAATCTACTCTTCCTTAGGTTGTGAGTGAATAATTTGATCCCAGTATCTTTTCAGAAGGGCTCACTTTCTATATTTGTTTCTAATATCTTGAATTTTCCATCATGTGAATAATGAGGTCATTACAAATGATATCCAAAGTTTGCTACCATGCTATAATTTCAGAAAGCACATTTTGAAGTAATATACAAAACAGATTGTGTATTTTGACATAAAATTGGCAAATTCTTTATCTTAGTTCAATATATAGAAAAATTGGTTTAAAAATTAATAATTACATGAACTCTAGGCCTGGGAGCTGTCGCTCAGCTCTTTAGCTCAACCCTAGCACTCTTTCACTTGAGCCACAGTGCCACTTCCAGCTTTTTCTGCTTAGTACTAAGGAATTAAACCTAGGACCTCATACATGCAAGGCAAGCACTCTAACACTGAGCCACCTTCAGCCAGCTCTGATTTTTTTTTTTTTATAAATGTATGAGCAGACATTGAAGAAAACAAGGCTGCCTGGGTCAAGATTTATATTGCTGCTTATGGTGTGAGCAAACTTTTTGTACATTTTTTATTGTAAAAATGCTGTACAGAGGGGTTACAGTTACATGAGCAAGGTAATGAGTACATTTCCTCTTGAGCATTGTTGCCTCCTCCTTTGTTTTCCCCCCTTCCATTCCTTCCCTCCTACCTCCACAACTAGCCCCCCCCCTTTCCCTGCCAAAGTTGTAAAGTTCATTTTGTACATCTCATTGTTACAATGGTTCAACCTGTATCCTTATTTAAGCGTTTTGTTTTTTTCCTTCCCCTCCCTGAATTAGAGAAGTGTATATACAAGATGCTGGGTACCGACATCAAATACAGTGAAAACGGGTTATACCGTGGAGGAGGAACATACAAAGCAACAAAAAAAAAATCACATTATACATTATAAATTATAAATACACTAGATATATTATATATTATAATACACTAGATACATTATAGCACATTATAAATACACTAGAAACAACAGCAAATAAGAAAAAAGATATTTGTGTCTCTATCTTGGGGTTCATTTTGCTTGGGGTTCATTTTGCTTAACATCATCTCATGTAGTATATGTATGTAACTTTTGGCCTTTTCTTGAGCAGACAAGACCTAGATAAGCCCTAGGTAAGAAATTTAAATCTGCCTGTATTTTATTTCTGAGCCTCATTACTAGATTAGAGTTCAGAGATGAATTACATGTCTAAAATGCTTTAGGATCCTTCTGTAATTCATACCTTTAATACATAATGATTTAGAATGAAATATTTTTATATGATTAGATTATAATTTTCCTTAACTTTCCCTGCTTTCTAAATGCTTAATATAGACTTCTATTTCTTATTTCTCGTGTTATGCTCCTCCACCTTACTTAGGAAAAAAGAAGATGATCCGATCTTCTCAATATATTTTTTACTTACATTTTAAATGAAATGTGTTAAGGAAATGTATTTAAAAGCACAATTCTTATCCCACTGATTTTCTTTTCTATTTTCTGTTTCATGTATGTAATCGATGTAGTTGCCAAACAGAAACTATCATTTTAGCAACAGCTTCATTTGGGGGTTTTATCAAACCAATATTATAATCTTTCTATAACAATGGTAATTTGATAACTTTTATATTTGATGAAACAATTAATTGCAATGAGATCAAAAGCCTTACTGTACTGAATTTACATTAAATTGTGCATGGAGATAAAATAATTCGCTAATTAGTAATCTTAAAATCCTTTTGTTGAAAAAAAATTTAACCTCAGATTCCCTGACCTCCAACTTCACGCATTTTCTATGACATTTTTCTAAATGCATTAAAAAATGAACAACTGAAGTTATTCCTTCACGTTTTAATATTTTAAGTAAACAAAATGTTAACAATATACCATTAATATATACTTAGTTGTCTGGAATTCTATCATTCAAATTATAGTTACAAGTCACCTTCATCTTTGGATTTCTTCTCTTTTCCAACTTTTAGAAATTAAAAGTTGCCAAAACACCAAACAAAATCAAGTAACATAATTATTGGTACAATATACTTCCTGATACATGGATAATGCTTAAGTAGTATTAATTATACAGTTACTCTAACCTGCAAGGATCAAAGGATTTTATTTTTAAGAAGGATTTCTCATGCTGCATGGATTATGTTGCTACATAATAACCCATAGTACTTCTGCTGAATTGCAAAATAGCTTAGAGAGGAGTATGATGCCCATAGTTGGTGTAATGCATTGGTAATTAAGAGGGTGTGAGGTTAAGCTTCATTAACTGCTGAGGGATTGTATCTTGGGTTTTATTATGCCCTAGAGAATATAAAAAGTGAGAAGGGTCAAACTGTTGAAATCAGATTTTGTTTGTACATCTGCCAAAACAAAGACCATGTTGCAGTAGGCACAAAAGGCATGAATTGAAAATGGAAGCAAAATATTCAGTATCTTATGGAAGAGGAGAAATGTTTCTGATGGAAAGATATACCAATACTGAAGTATATTTTGGCATCAATACTTTGGTTTTTATAAAGTGCTTTAAAATTTTAAACTGTTGTTTTTTCAAAAGTAATGGCACTTTTGTATTCATATTAGTATCACTACCTGTTTTACTTGATTAAAATATAAAGATTTAATTCCATAGAACTCTAGGCACTGAATTGGAGAAAAGAATGTAAAATTTCTATACTTTCTATTAGGAAAACTTTATACAATTGTACCTTTTGTTTCTGTGAGTTAAAAACTAAAGACTGGAATTTTCAGTACCACAAGATAGCCCTGACCTTTGATTTATATTTGTGACAGTTGAATATTAAAGAGCTTTATTGTTAGCTCTTCAACATTCCATTTAAATGAGGGATTTATGAACACATTAATTTTTTTCATTTGCTTTGAAACACATTATATAAAGCTATAGAATTATACTAATGATCATCTCTGACTAGATCAAGGAGTCACAAAAAGGAGGGTACACAGCTAGGAGCTGTCTACAGGTTTACAACTGTACTCACAGCTGCATTGGAGTTACAGAGATCTGAACTCAACCAGTAACTTTTTACCCTGGCTGGTATCGAATGGCAAAAAAAAAATTGATGAACTTAAAAACTTATGTAACTGTAACCCCTCTGTACATCACCTTTACAATAAAATTAAATGAAAAAAAGAAATGTATTCATTACCTGACTTATATAACTGTATCTTCTATGTAATATAACCTTTATAATAACAATAAATATATTTTTAAATGTTTGCTTTCAAAGCATTGTAAAACTAGAAAAAATTATGTAGTGTAGTGGACTTCCTTTTAAAAGTTGTTTTGTATATAAGGCTTTTTGCATTTTCTTATAAATTTTTTTTGTTTAACTTGACAATTTGCAATGGAAAGAACCCTTGAAGGATTTTTTTTTCTTTTTCTTCAGTTATTTTTTCCCGAAGACAGTAGTTTCTACTACTTTTTTCAAATACACTATTCTACAGCTTGTGTAATTTGTTCATGTCACCTCTTCTCTATATTTTTATGAGTTTATTTCCCTTGACTCATTGTTGTTATGTTGTTGTGCTTTGTTAGAGATGAGACCAGTGTCTCACATGCTCTACCATTGAGCTACATCCTTAGTACCTAATGGAAATTTTTGCTTTTATTATTGTGGTCTCTGAAAGTTTAAAGTTTGAAAGGAGAAAGTGAGGTTGGAAGTGTGGCTCAGTTGATAGAGTGCTAGCTGATGAGTGAAAGTGTCAGGTACTGAGTTTGAGTTCTTGTCTGAACCTAAAAAAATAAAAAATAAAATAAAATGAAAGCAGAATGTACTTGTTAGAAAAATATGAGATAAAAAATAACTAATGAAGCCGGGCACTGGTGGCTCACGCCTGTAATCCTAGCTACTTAGGAGGCTGAGATCTGAGGATCGCAGTTCAAAGCCAGCCCGGGCAGGAAAGTCCGTGAAACTCTTATCTCCACTAAACCACCAGAAAACCGGAAGTGGCACTGTGGCCCAAGTGGTAGAGCACTCGCTTTGATCTGAAGAGCTGAGGGACAGCGCCCAGGCCCAGAGTTCAAGCCCCACGACCGACCAAAAAAAAATAAAAATAATAACTAATGAGGAAGTGGTACTATGGCTCAAGTGTTAGAGCACTGGCCTTGGGCTGAAGAGCTGAGGGACAGCGCCCAGGCCCAGAGTTCAAGCCCCACGACCAACAAAACACACACACACACACACACACACACACACACACACACACACACACACACACACACACACACACACACACACACACACACACACACACACACACGAAAAAGATAAGTGTTATTTCTTGGGGATGGGAACGTGGCTCAGTGGTAGATTGCTTGCCTTGCATGAATGAGGCCCTGGGTTCAATTCCTCAGCACCACATAAGCAAAAAAAAAAAAAAAGCCCAAAGTGGTGCTGTGGCTTAAGTAGTAGAGTGCTAGCCTTGAGCTGAAGGGTTGAGGGACAGCGCCCAGGCCCGGTTGAGGGACAGCGCCCAGGCCCAGAGTTCAGGCCCCATGACCGACAAAAAAAAAAACAAAAAAAAAACTAATGAGTTTATGATAATTATATTCTTCTACAGAGTGGTTTTTGTATCAAATACCCAAATGCACAAATCACTTGCCATTTTATGCAAGATAGCAATAATAAATATTTAGAGTTAGTAAAATTCAGAACTTCCTATGTATGTACTATCCATTTTGAAATAAAATAGAAGCTAAACAAAATTCAAAATGAAGTTCTGTCTTCTTATAAACTAAGAGGTGAACTAAGGATGCTATGGTTGAATCGTAGCAAGAACCAATAAAGAGAATTGGTGGCTCCTGCCTGTAATCCTGGCTGCTCTGGAAGCAAAGATCATAAGGATTGCTGTTTGAACCAGTTCTGTGCAAAAGCTTTAAAAGACCTCATCTCAACAGAAAAAGCTACACTTGATAGCAGAGCCTGGCTTGAGTTGTAGAATGCAAGTGTGCATTTACAGACTTTTTCCTTGTCATTGTCTAAACACTAAATATATATATATATATATATGTATATATACACACATATACGTATATGTGTATATGTATATAGCATTTATTAAACTACAGATTATTGAAAGCATGAAAGTATGTAGATCATATATATATACATATATATGTATATATATATATACATACATACATATATATATATATATATAGCTCATGTTATATAAGAGACATGAGTCTCCACAAATTTTGTTATCTGTGGGTTCCTGAAACTAATCAGCAGCAGCTACCCAGGGACTGCTGCACAGTCCATCACATCAGCCCCACAAATCTTAATGTTCCTGTATCAGTTCTAAACTGCAAAGTCCAAAGTTGTATCTAAATATGATCATCTAAATCAGGTAGGAGTAAAATTTGCCACTTAGACTAATTTATAACAGTATAAAATTACATTTTATCAAAGCTCCAGACTTGCTTTGTAATTCTGTCTAATAAAAAAATCCTGTCATGTGTTTTTTCTTCTTCTTCAAGAAACTTGTTTTGAAATATTATTATTTCTATAGTATTTCCTCACCAAAAATATCAGAAAAGAAAATGCTTTCTGTGTTTTTTATAGTCACTGTACATTATCTTTCAAAGCATTAGAGTTCAGTAAATCTTCATTTAATCAAAGATTTTAAACTATGTTTGCATTGTTAAGTAAATATAAGCTTGCAGGTATAAAGCTTACATTTAAAAATAAACATCTTTATTCTTGGTTGTTACTTCCCTCCATTATTTTGGTGAATGAATTTCTTCAATTCTAGAATTACAAACCAGTAATCATTGCACACGTATTTTATATTTACCTTGTGTCAGGCCTAACAATAATTACATATAATACATATGTGATGATTCTAAGACTTTGCTTTCAGTATATAAATTTTCTTAAAAACGAGCTTAGGGGCTGGGAAATTGGCTCAGTGGTAGAATGCTTGCCTTGCATACATGAGGCCCTGGGTTTGATTCCTCAGCATCACATAAACAGAAAAAAGCCCGAAGTGGTGCTCTGGCTCAAGTGGTAGGGTGCTATCCTTGAGCTGAAGAGCTGAGGGACAGCACCTAGGCCCAGAGTTAAGGCCACATTACAAACAAACAAACAAACAAAAAGAGCTTAGCCTTGTGATGGATTAGAAACTGTCTTTTTGTTGTTTTACAGGAATTTAAGTATAATTGGCTAATGTAGGGAGAAATGGAAAAAAAAATTATTTCCTGCTTGCCACCTAGGAAATGAAAGTTAAAGATTCAAGATAGTAGTTCTTGCCTGTGACTTTTATACTGTGTGTATATATGTGTGTGCATGCAGGTACCAAGGTTTGAACTCTCTTGGCTTTCTTGTTTAAAGATGGTACTTTGTCACTTGAGCCACATCTCCAATCTAGTATTTTGCTGGTTAATTGGAGATGAATCAAACTTTCCTGCCTGGGCTGATTTCTAATCTTGATCCTTTAGGCCTCAGCTTCTTGACAGGCTAGTGTGAGCCACCAGCACTCATTTTTGTCTTTATACTGTGTGAGCTGGAAGAATGTCCTCTCGCAACTCTTAATCCTTACACAGTGGTTCTGGATGGGTACATTGGGTGTGGCCTACACAAAAGGCAGGTAACCTTTAGGACTTCTTTTTGATTAACAGGCCTTCCATCCTTTCTGTCTCATTCCTAGAGAGTTTAAATTTTTCACCATTTTAAAAGAGAGATGAAGATAGCCACTCTTATGCCTCCCTGACCTGTATCTTAACATCGTAGTTCTAATGTCTGAGTCTGGCACTCTTGATATTTGTTAAATATAATTCAGTTTCCCTGTCTCGTCATCTGTCTATTTTGCTTCATTTTCCCTCCAATGATGTTGGTTTCTTTTGCTCTTAAAAAAGGGTGTAGAGGGTGAAAGGGAAAACCAAAAAGTCATTTTCCTACCTGATTTTAGGAAGTGATGTGGGAAATTCAGTTAGCAAAAAATTTTGATTGACAAACTGACAACGGGACTAGAAGACATCATTTATGCTTTTACCATAAACTAGGAGTGTAGGGAATCTTTTGATCTTTGTGGTATGGTCAACACTAACAATCTTGCAATTCTGTTTAGAAAGTAATCCAAGAAAGCCAGTTAAGGTACAGTTAACTTGTGAGATGTACCCAGTTGTGAGGTGGCCGAGTTAACTTGTGAGATGTACCTTTTAGCTAGTGTACCAATTTTAGTCACTAATAATGGTTGGGAGCTTCCTTCAGCTTCCCAGTTTCCACCTAAAAACTTCATGTTTGATATAACCCTTTCTTTTGTTTCATAGTTGCCTGTATTATTATGAATTAATGCTTAATTTTAAGGCATAAGTTTTTTTATAAAGGACAGAGTTACATACTTTTGCTAACATCAAGATTCAAGAAATTGTCTTTTTTACCTTAGATGTTCAGTAATGTGTCATTTGTTTTCTTAGGAACTCCCTGCACCGTTACGTGATGACAATTCAAAAAAGGAATTTGAAGACATATGTCAGAAAACAGCAGAAAATAATACAAAGATGAAGATAGCTTGGCGTTACCAATTATTACCCAAGATGGAGGCAAGTCAATATACAAACTCTTTCTAAAATTTGCAAATGCATTTATTTCCATTTTATACAACCCCTTGTGGTACCTCTTATTTTTTTAATGCAGTACAAACTATATTCATTAGTTTAAACACTTAAATAGTTCATTTGTAGATTATGTGCTAAAAGTGATGCTTTTCTTCCAAATAAAATGATGGCAGATTGGTTTTTTACTAGTATATGCTAATCATACTGAATGAGGTTTATTATAACCTTGTACATATGTGTGTGTGTGCATATATATAATGTACTTTTATCATTCACACATACAGAGACACAAATACACACACACACACACACACACACACACACACACACACACACACATTGCCTTATCTGGGAAATTAGATTTTTTTTCTTACAAAAATATATTATTTTATTTCTTCTATAATCCTCATATAGAATTCTTTATTACAGGGTTAAAAGCCAGAGTAAGTGATATCATAATCAAGCTATTTTTATCTGTTATGATTCCTATATTCAATATAAGAGGTAGTTATTTAGAATTATTGTTTTCATTCCTATACATTTTCAAAGATCACATTTTATAACTCAGCTACTTGGTAACCTTCCCTATCTAGATAAGAATAAGAGACCAGAAATGAAAGAGAAATTTCTGAGAACAACAGATGTCATTGGTTCTGTCCAGTGAAACTCATGAACTGTTCTCCTAGGGAAGGCTTTGATCATTTAAAATGAAGTTCTTCACCTAATTGTTTTCTTTTCCACTTTTCAGAAGACTTTACTATCTTCTGGTCTTTATCATTTTGGTAGAAAAGAGAGAAAATTTTAAATCTAAACAAAACAGTTTTCATAGTCCATCCTAGTCTCTGCTCTTCCACATTCTATATTCCAGTATTCCATGTTGTCTTTTCTGAGGACAGAAGCTCCTCGTCCAGCTTTTGGTGGTTAATTGATGTTAAGAGTTTCATGGACTTTCCTGCTTAGGATCCTCAGATCTCAGCCTCCTGAATGTCTTGGATTATAGGCATGACCACCAGTACTGGGCATCACAGTATATTTTTAATAGCAAAAGATTAAAATAAATCCAGATATTCATCAGTTATTACAACTAATGTTGGGTTCATTTTCATTTTAAAAAGGGAAGTTCTCTGTAATCAGAAGGTGTTAAAAGCATAATCTCCCTTCAGATGCATTTGAGAACTAGGTATAAGAGACCAGAATTGGCTGGGAAGGTAGCTCAGTGGTACAGCTAGAATGCATGAAGCCCTGGGTTTGATTCCTTAGTACCCTGTACACAGAAAAAGCCAGAAGTGGTGTTGTGGCTCAAGTGGTAGAGTCCTAGCCTTGAGCAAAAGAGCCTTAGGGACAGTGCCCAGGCCCTGAGCTCAAGCCCCAGAACTGGTACCCAAAAAAAAAAAGAGTCAAGGATATATGTAGCTAGTCTGCTTCAGAAAGTATAAAAAGTGAAAAAGTAAAACAGACTAATGTAGAACTAGCACTTGAGAACCCTAATAATAAAGAACTTTATTTATGTAATTGAATTTAATAGTGACTCTTAGGTGAAGTGACTGTTCTAATTTTTGTGCTGATACATTTTGAAAGTTAAATAATGAATCTAAACTCTAAGTGAAGTTTAGACTTTTGTACAATATTATCCTACTTGAGGTTTAGATTATATACATCACTTTTTGTGCCATTTACTTTTAGTCTTATCTTAGTTAAGCATTACTCTTTTCATTGGTTATTTATATTCTTCAAATGATATTGCTAATAACAATGCAAGCAATTGAAACTTTAAATCTTCTCTTATAACTGCTTATTATAAATCTCTTTAGAATTGAGGAGAAAACTTGTTTAATTCATTGTCTATGAATTACTATTTTGAAAAATATTCCTACTTCCATATACGTATGTGTGTGTGTGTGTGTATATATATATATACATATATATATATATATATATAACATATATAAAAAGAAAGAGAGAGAGATGTGAGAATGGTTAATTCTACTCGTTTAAAGTATCATACAATCCTTGGTTTAACTTTGGTTAAATTTCTTCAATATATATGTACTTTATTACTAATAATCAGTGTCTTTTGCTCAATAGGAGAAAGAGACTTTGACTAATTTGTTTTACTAATATCTAGTGAATGTTTTACAGTTATTTGTTGGGTGATTTAATTATATAATATTTAAATTAGATGTTAAATTACTGATTTTATAGCCAGAAAATTTATATTTTTTATATTTACAAGGTGGTCAAGGCTTAGAAAATAGAATCATCTTTTGTTATCTTTTTTTTCATATAATTAACATGTGTATACACCATTATAGTAATTTTATAAATGATGATTTACCAAGATTGATGGATTTGGATCATAATTTATTATCATCTACTTTATAAATCTAGCCCTTACTTTGCCAGCCCAAGTTTAAGAATTAAAAAAAAAAAAAGGAAAGAAGGTGAGGAGGGGAAAATGCAAATTGAAAAGTAGGTATGCTGTGTAACAAAATTGTCCTTTAGTATAATCCTTCCTTAAGAATTTTCTCCTAAATGGAAAAACTTGTAAAAAATTAAGTGAAGTAAACCAGAACCAGACCCAAAGAAACATAGCTCCCATTGTTTCCATTCTTTGCAATAACTAGTATATGTCTAGGATAATCTTAACAGACAAGCAGAAAAGGTCAAAAGCTATGTAGATATGACCATATAAAATTATGCTAAGCAAAATGAACCCCAAGATAGGAACACAAGAGGTTTTATCTTTGTCGATGTGGTTTTTAATGTACTATGGGATTTTTTTGTTTCTTTGGTATGTTCTTCCCCCATGGTATAACCCCTGTTTTCACTGTTTTGGATTCCAATGCCCTGTATCTTGTATATACATTTTCTAATTTGGGGAGAGGAAGAGAAATAACAAAATGCTGAAACAAGGATACAGGTTGACCCATTGTAACAATGAGATGTAAGAGATACTATGTTGGTGAGTTAAATAACGATATAGATTGACCCATTATAACAATGAGATGTACAAGACACTATGTTGAAAAACGAACTTTACAATTGGGGGGGAGGGAGAGTATAGTTGTAGAGGTGGGAGGGAGGGAATGGTAGAGGAAAAACAAAGGAGGAAGGCAACAATGCTTGATAGGAAATGTACTCATTACCTTGCTCATGTAATGCAACCCCCCTGTATGGTATTTTTACAATAAAAAATTTATTTTTAAAAAAAGTTACTATGTTGAAAACGAACTTTACAGCTTAGGGAGGGAAGGGATGGAAGGGAAAAAACAAAGGAGGGGGTAACAATACTCCATAGGAAATGTACTCATTACCTTACTCATGTAACTGTAACTCCTCTGTACAGTATCTTTACAATAAAACATATATACCTAAAATTTTTTTTAAAAAAAAATTTTCTCCTACTACCATTTAGGAAATGCCAAATAATGTTAAGAATATACATACTGAGTCAGGAACTGGTGACTCAGACCTATAATCTTGGCTATTCAAAAGGCTGAGATCCAGAGTATAGAGATTTGAAGCCACCCAGGAAACAAAGTCCACAAGTCTCTATGTCCAATTAACCAGCAAAAAGCAGGACTGGAATCATAGCTCAAATGGTAGAGCACCAGTTGAGTAAAAAACCTAAGCAAGCATAAAGCTTTGAGTTCAAAGCCCAGTACAATCGCCACCAAAGGGGGAAAAATAGAATATTCATACTTCATTGAATAACTACCTTAGTAAGCCATTAATCACTGCTTCTTTCAGTTCAAAGAATATATCTTTTTTTTTTTTTTTTTGGTTAGTCCTGGGGCTTGAACTCTGAACTTGCCCACTGTCTATACACTCTTCAGCTCAAGGCAAGCGCTCTACTGCTTGAGCCACAGTGGCACTTCTGGCTTTCTAGTAGTTTATTGGAGATAAGAGTTTCACGTTCTTTCCTGCCCGGTCTGGCTTTGTACCATGATCCTCAGATCTCAGCCTCCTGAGTAGCTAGGATTGCAGGCAGAGTCACTGGAGCTCGGCAGTGTATCATTTTTTAAATGCTTCTTCCTTATCTAGTTATTTTGATTCTCTCTCTCCAAAGTAGACATGCCCTCTATTCCCTGTCTAACCATCAAACCCTATTTCTTCCTCATAAATTGCTACTTACAGTATATTCTGATATTTAATTTTTCAGTATTGTGGAGCTCTACTACCATGGGCTACAGTGGCTCCATCGATTCATGACATTGTATTGGGCATTTCCTAAATTCTTATTACATTTTGGTTTTTTTATCTTAGTGGCCTAGTCACAACAAATATTTTTTTAAGTGACAAATATTTTTTTAAGGCAATGTAATTAAAGGACACTGATGAATTTATGATTCGCTAGGGAATCATGACACAATGATAATAAGAACACTTAGATAGTACATTACAGTTTACAGAATATTCGTTGTCAATATTGCATTTTATTCTCACAAGGACCTAATAAAATAATGATTAGCTTTATGTCTGATGATTGAACTGAGACTGAAATTGACTTAGGAACTGGTTAACTTTCTGTTATGCTATACTGAGAAACAAAAAATACCGCTAGTAACAGTCTTAATGTCTTAATTAGACTCTTTGTGATACAGCTCTTTTCTGAAAATTTTCTGCCATACTAGAGGTAAGAAGATATGGTACTGTCTTATAGCTCTGTTTTCTCTGTACCCCAATGACAGTTTATTTTCTTTTAGCCTAGTGAATTTTTATATCCATTCTGCTCTCATCCACTGATGACAAAAGCTAAAAAGTATTTTAAGTAAACTGTCTACTTATTTATGACATTGAGATATAAAAATACATCTGATTTTATAAAATTGACACTTTATGAATATTCACCATTACAACTAAAATTTTTGAAGAAATACTTAATGTTAGTTTTACAGTTCTAAGCTACATGTGGGGGGGGCGGAGAACTTGGAATATTGTTTTGTCCTTTAGTAATATATTTACTTTCTTTTTTTCTGAATGCATTGTTTTCTTTAATAAGTAATAAAATTTTATGTGTACTTATAAATATCTTAGCAGTCATATCTAATATAAATTTTAAAATTAATAATTATGAGAAAAGCTAATTTTATTTTTACATTTTCATGGATTCTTTCATGTAAACTCACAGCATGAAATCAATCTTTTGCCTTAATTTATTTGAAATGTGAAATGTCTATGACATCAATATTGTTATTGGAAACATTAATAGAGACAGTAACCCAAAAAGCATCCCTATCTTCTTAGCAGTTTAATAAGTTTCCAAGTGTATAGGATTTCAAGAACTCTTAGTTTGCTGATAAATTTATTAACTCAAACTTAAAAGAAGTGAAAAGTCTCTTTTCTCTCTCTCTCTCTTCCCAGGGCAAGTCTGCTAAAATAGATTATTCATGCTTATTTGATTCAGGTAGGCTTTTGCAAGCTTCCCTACTAGGCCTGGGAATTTGGTACATTGAGGCCTTTTCAGAGGCTTCTGACATAGACCAAGCTTTTATTGCATGGTGTTTTATTATAGCCAAATCCTAGTCTCCACCCAGTTTGTAGGCACTCTTATTCTTTTGAATCAAGAAAGGTTATCACCTACCTTAATCCATGCTACTGCATGGATTAGGGACACCAGTGTGCCCCAGGATTCTCAAAGAGGATCCTGGAAACTTCTGTTTTTTTTCTTTTTTGCTGTCTTTACTAAATTCTATTGGGCCTCAGAGGGATTTGCATCCGAAATGGGCAACCTGGTGTTTTTCTCAATGAAGACATCAGATCAAAGTTCAGTTAGTCAAGGCCTTTCAAAAACATTAAGGGGGCTTGGACTTATACAATAAAAAGATGAGCTCTAGCAGAGATTGCAGTAAAAACATTCTCAACTATAATCCGGATAAAGAATAGATTATAAGCCAAAGAACAGACCTTGTTTAAATTGTTTTAGACTAATAACTTTACATTTAAAACTTCACACCCTATTTTTAAGAGACTTTAAAGTCCTATAATTTATTTGTCAATTAGTCAAAAACGACCAATCTTGCTTTGAGAGTCATAATTCTGTACATACTATTATTGCATTGAAAAAGTTAGATTGAAGGTAACTGATATCTTTCATTAATAAAAATAAGCAGTAGCTTATGGAAGCATGATCAGGCATTTTATTTAGAAAATAAATGTCAAACCCACAGACTGAGACAAATGTTCCAATTAGACTTAAACATGTTTTATGCCATGTTGCTTTATAATTTGATGTCTTTGGATATTTAATTTAATCTGAACTACTGGTCTTAAATGTTACGTAAAATTGTGCTTCTTATATAAAAATAATCACTTAGTAAAATATAAGATAAGGATCTATATATTTCATTTATTAAAGATTTCTGTTCCCATATTTCTTTAGATATTTTCTAGTTTTGTTGAATATTCTCAAAATTGCCTGTTTTGTAATATTCAAGACAATGTAAAAAGATAGGTTTGGGACTTTTACCAGAAGCTTTTGCTAGGTGAAAGTTGTTAACAATTCAACAGAGAGAAAGTGAGAATGAGATAGTGAGAGATAAAGCAAGTGTGTGTGTGTGTATATGTGTGTGTGTTTGTGTAAAAGAGAGACAGACAGACAGAGAGACAGAGACAGAGAGAGAACAGAGAGATGATTTCTAATGTGTTCATTTAAATCAGCTCAGAATCCATCCAAAGCAATAAAATAATTAGTAGATATTTACTATGTTATAGTTAGTCTCCCTCTAGAAGAAAAATTTCTTAGACATATTATTAATAGATTATACAAAAAAATTATTTTCTGTGAACTAATGATTATTCCAAGTTTAGATCAAACCAATATAGCTTATCTACACTCTCATACTTTAACATGTGACTTGTTTCTGTCTAAAGTAATGTAGTATATTTTATTCTATAACCTTAATTTTAACTTTATAAGGAATATTGAACCATGTGTGTGTACATGTGTATAAAATCTTGTAAGCATCTAATTTTTAAATGATGCTTAGTTTATTATATTGAAATACTTGGTTTATTTTTGGACCACTAACCAAAGTAATTTGTCTTAAGTTTTTTTTTTTTTTTTTTTTTTTTTAAATTTTATTTTATTTTATTTGAGAACATACTGTACAGAGGGGTTACAATTACATGGGCAGGATAATGCATACATTTCTTACCAAGCATTGCATCCTCCTCCTTTGTTTACCCTTCACCTCCCTTCCCAGCCTCCCCCCTCCCTCCCACCCAATCATACCCCCCCTCCCCCCCCCCCCCACCGACATTGTAAAGCTGGTTTTGACATGACATTTTGTACTTCTCATTGTTGCAACAGGTCCACCTGAATCCTTAAACGACTTGTTTGTCCCCGTCTCCTCCACATGTTATACTGACATCAAATATAGTGAAAGCAGGGGTTACACTGTGGGGGAGGGACACACAAAGCAACAAAGAAATAATCTTATAAATGCATTAGAAACACATGCATGAAAGAAACAAAAACATTAAAATACATATTTGAGGTTTTGTTTTCCTAACATCACATTATCTGACTTTTTCCGCTTGACTCATACCTATACTAGATATTGCAAATAAGGGAAACCATGGTTGTCTTAAGTTTTTCATTAGTTCTTAGCCACTGCACAATTAAGTTGTCATTAAAATATGGTATTATTTACATACATATATATAATTACATTTTTAACTTAGAGATGTATACAGCATAGTTTCAAGAAAAAAAGAGGTGTCTAAATTTTTATAAACTTAGGAACCAGTAGCAGTGAAGAAAAGTGTGAGGTGAAAAGTTTCCTAACTACACACAGTTTAAATAATAAAGGTTTTTATAGTCTTGTTCTATTAATATTAAAATATTAAAATACATAAATATTCCATTATTTCTCTGACATATAACAAATAAATTGTAGTCAAAATAACTTTTTAACAACAAATATGGTTTGAGTTAGCAGGTTGGACCTGTGTCATCTTCAAGATTTGGTCATTATTATGATGCATCAAAAAAGATATCTGAGAAACTACTTGAGGCTTCAAAATGGCATAGATTTTTTCTTCCGGAAAAAGTATCTTCAACCCTTAAAGTAGAACCCTGGTAAGTTAATTATACATATAATAGCAAATTCTGACTTCAAATATTTAAAGTTAATTTTAATGCATAACTAAGGATATATATAAATATGCATATTGTATCTATATGTATATATATATATATATATATATCGTATATATGTAGACAGAAAGAGAATAATCAAGCTGGTTATCTGCTGTTTTTATTTTCAGGAAAATGTGAAATAGTTCTAATTCAGGACCTTTCAGCTCAAAATGCAAATAAATAATAAATGCTTATTGATAATAATAGCAGAGAAATGATATAAAGTAATACTTCTTTCTCAAGTGATTTTTAGTAAGTGCTCTCTCAAAATGTAAACAAGTATGTTTTCAAATATTTCATTTATTAAGGATTTCTATTTTTAGTTATGCTGTAAATAGAACCATCTATATAATTTTAGTTGACTAGAGAGTAGACTTTACATGTTACAATGAATAACTTTAAATATTAACCTGTTTATAATATTAATAATTAAAGCAGAACTCCAAAAATTACTGAGCTATATATTGAACAATTTAAAAAATGTTAAGAATATTTAATATGGATTCTTACTCTAGTAAGCTAAGAAATAAGTTGCATCCTGTATTTTCTTTAGCATTATAGAATCATTATTTTTGAAGTGAAATGACTTACAAATGAAGGAAAATGACTTATTAAATTGGCAGAAAATAATTAAATAAAATGAAAGATCTACAGTCTTTCACTCAAAACTGTCCCTAAGAATGTAGTGACCAGTATTTATTATTATTAAATTAGTTTCAGAATTTTTTTCACTTTATTTTTGGGTTCTCTAGTCTGTGGCTAAGGAATCAACAAAAGTGACTTCTTCGATATTATTTTAGTAGTAATAGCTCCCAGTGCACATTTAGTATCTCATGTAATTCTTTTACTCTATACAAAAGAATGTATTCCTGTTTTCCAGAAACAAAGGACACTGAGGGACTGGGAAGGTGGCTCAGTGATAGAGCACTTGCCTTGCATGCATGAGGCCCTAGGTTCGGTTCCTCAGCACCACATAATCAAAAAGAAAAAAGCCGGAAGTGGCACTGTGGCACAAGTGGTAGAGCACTAGCCTTGAACTGAAGAGCTGAGGGACAGTGCCTAGCCCCAGAGTTCAGGCTCCACGACCGGACCCAAAAAAAAAACCAACAACAACAACAAAGGACACTGAAATTTACAGAAGTTATTTATCTGAGTTGCATCTATTAACAGATAGAAGCAGGGCTAATGTCTGATATCTCTTTCGTTTTGCTTCACTACTGTAGAAGAATTTGGTGTGTTTCACATTTACCATTTTGTGCTAAAGAACACTGAAAAAAGATGGAAAAATAACTCTGCTCTGATATTGAGTTATCCTACTGTTAAACTTGGGCAAATATCTTAAATTCTGTGAAGATCAGTACCGTCATGTGAAAACTTGGGGTGAAGGAAAGGTGAAATACCACCTACTTTATATACATTACTTATTTTTTTTTTATTGTGAACATACTGTACATGGGGTTACAATTACATGGGCAAGACAATGAGTACATTTATCAAGCATTGTAGCCTCCTCCTTTGTTTACCCTTCACATCCCTTCCCAGCCTCCCCCCCCCCCACCAAAGTTGTAAAGTTCGTTTTCGACATGACAACTTGTACTTCTCATTGTTGCAATGGGTCCACCTGTATCCTTATTTAAATGACTTGTTTTTCCCCTTCCCCTCCACAAATTATACCGACATCAAATACAGTGAATGCAGGGGATATACTGTGGGGGAGGAAACATTACTTATTTTTTGAATCATTATATTGATATACTTGGTCCTAATTTTTGCCATACATATACATATAGGTATACAAATACCTATATGTATGCATATACATATAATCTTGGAAAATAGATCAAAATAGCTTTCCTATCATTTCTCAAATAATAAGTGGTAGAACTTACATTCCAAGTTCATTCTCCTTGACTTGGAATTCTGTGCTAGCAATAGGAAAGTACTGCCTCCATTCTAGAGTACATAGGGAAACAAATAGAACACTTGGGCTAGTGGTAGACTATTTGCCCTAACATACATGAGTTCCCAGCACTACAAAAGTAGAATATTAAGTATGATGTAATTTTAAAAATAGTGTATTACTTTTGCATTTTAAAAATCATTTTAAGGATTAAAAAAACTTTGTATTAGAAAGTATGAGGCTTTTTATTCTTTCATTCTACACCTAAGAGAGAGAAGTTAACTTTGCTAAAATACCTACTTATTCCAGGCATTTGACTCTGGCTTATTTAGGGTTTTTTGTTTGTTTGTTTGTTTTTTGTTTTTCATGGTTTTTTTTGTCGGTAGTGGGGCTTGAAATCTGGGCTTGGGCACTGTCCCTCAAACTCTTCAGCTCAAGGCAAGCACTCTACCACTTGAGCCACAGCACCACTTCTGGTTTTCTAGTGGTTTATTGGAGATTAGAGTCTCACAGGCTTTTCTGCCTGGGCTGGCTTTGAACCACAATCCTCAGATCTCAGCTTCCTGATTACAGGCATGAGCCCACCACAGAGCCCAGCATGGCCTACTTAGTTTTTCCAACCACCCTCTGAGAGAAGTAGTATTATTTCCATTTTTTAGGGAACTTGAGAGTGGAGATGTTAAGTAACTTTCCCACCATTGCAGTGATACTAAGGTAATACCCAAACCCAAATTTCTAAACCTCCTATTTACTCACACAGTAAATGTGCAGCCTACTAAGCTGGGTGCTAGCTTAGTTGTCCCTTGTGACAGTAAGGATATTGGCCAGCCTTCTTTAAAATATATATTTTCTGAATATGAATGTTTTGAGAACTAGCAGTTTTGCATGGAAAAATTTATAGATTTTAATTATCAAGGCAGTATTTCATTTTATAGTAGTTAACTGTTAATTCATTTATTTCATATTAAACTTAAATGCTTAATTAAATGTAATTAAACTTTAAACATGTAATTAAATTAATTTTGAAAATGGGTACTTTACCATGTGAGATTTATTTTAATTTATGAAAAGCGTGTGCTCATTTCACTGAAATGAACTTTACTGGCTCATTTATAAAACAATAAAGCTATGCCTCATACTTGTCTATACTTTTCCTGTAATTAAGGCTACAGGATACATCTACATCCCACTACCATATATGAGGATATAATATATAATTTCATAATTTCTAAAGGCACTATTGATAACATGTAAAGATTTTTATAGTGAGTAAAACTGAAGGTCATTTGAAATTTTCAGTAATTAATTTTAAATTATTGGTAGGCTTGCCTAAGGAAAATGTTCATACATACTGTTTAAATTTTCAAATTAAAACCTGAGCATAAAAACTTGACATGTATCACAATATTATTATCAAGATAGCTTTGATATTTCACTCTCATAAATCAGATAATCTGAGTTACAAGGTAACAGATAAGGAAGCTGAGTTTGAGAAAATCTAAAATTTGTTAATTTGATGTTAATTCAAATTAAATATTGCTAACAGGTATTTCCAAGGATAGTTTGGTTTCCTCACTAGTCAGGTACTGCTTCTTCAGGACTGAAACATTACCTGGACTTTCCTGTTAATGAGCACATCTAACATGCTGGTTAGCAACTAAGGTCTACATCCTTCCCAAATTTGTTTTGAGCCCTAACTTCCATTTGGGGATGGGCCTTTGAAAGACAACTAGGTTTATATGTCCAAGATCAAGACACTGACAGGTCTGGTCATCTGCTGAAGACTACCTGGTATTTCCAAGATTATAAAGGCCTTAATCCTATTAAGAAGGCAGGATTCCTGATGGTCTAATGGCCTCTTTAAGACCCTAGTTCTTAGTATTGTCACATTGGTGATAACTGAATTTTCTGAAAGGGACATATTCAAACCATAGCATATCCTGAGTCAACTAATATACCTACTAGCTGATAAAATATTTTTAATTGTAGGTATTTTGTGCCTTGACTATTGAGCTTTTTATATTGGTAGTTGAGAGAATGAATTTATTTTGATATGTTTCTTTGAATTTCAAGTTTTTATTTTTACATACTTACCCATGTAGCTAGTAACTCCTTATTCTGGCTTATTTTTTACTGATTAAATTGAATGAGCTGAATGTTGAGAAAATCAATCCTCTTTATAGGAGAATTTATAGAAGAAGAAATACTTATGATTTTATAAATCATTCCATTATTTTTTTCCTGCCAAATTGTTTTAGCATCTTACATTGGTAGTGCATATGTAGTCTTTTCCTAGACCGAGTATGGATATACTCTCTTCATTCATCTCTACTTTTGTTCATTACATTTACACAATTACAGTGTCATTTTTTTAAGTCTTTTCTGTATACAGGCATAAAATTTTTCTTTATTCATCTACTTATTCCCTGAATCTACAGCATAGGTTTTTAATCACTAGTTGATTAAATCAATATACAAATGTAGCAATAACTCAAGTAAGTACAGTCTTGTTCATAACACAAAGAGTGGGTAAGATCAGTAACTAAAGCAGTTAGAGTATATTTTGTTTCAAAGTAACACATTTCTTAGATTGATCAGCAGAGAAATACAGTATATATAGAATTTATAAATAGAAAATTCACCCTCATGAGAAAGGAATTATGGACGAAAGCTTTTAAGTAAAAATTCTGAAATCATAAAACTATACAAGTATACTATAATCTGTTAGAAGGACATAGTAATTAATAAAAATCTCAGAACTGTTTAAAAGGCTTCATGTGCATGAAAAGAGATTTTTGTTCATCTACTTACCTACTGATACTGTAATTAAGTGGGAAAAATAATATCTGAAAATTAGAGAATCATTATCTTGCCCTTGTTTATAATCGGGAAAAAATGTTGCTTGCATGTTTGCCTTCTTTTTCCTTTTTTCTTAAAGGGGCTCTCAGGTACACAGGGTTGAGTGGATCATTCTAATCCTCATTTCACATGTGGCATGCTATTTTCATTGGTGTTATCTTCATATATTTGGGATCTTGGACTGTTCTGTAGAAAGCTGAGGAATTTCATATTGAAAGTTTGGTTGCATCTAGACCGTAGCTCTGTTAGATGATATAAAACACTTAGAAGATTGGGCCTAGTAAAAAGATGTTAAGTGTGTGTCCTTGAAGGGGATATTGGGATTCCTCTCCCTCCTCTTTCTTTTTTTCTCTGCCCAAAGGAAACCCACATCTTAATAGAGATCCTATAAGGCTTTGAAGTCTTAAATGGCTTTGCCTAATCTGATTGGTAGTCTCCTCTCTGATCTCACTAATCTCGGTATGTTTGGGGAAAGAATAAATGGAATCTCAAGAATATTTTTCATGTTTCTAATATTATAATTTAGATAGTAACCTTTACTGAAGTAAGTAAAACATGAACATTTGTCTAACACCTTTTCTGAATGTAAATACTTTCTGTGAACCTGAGCATCTTCTGTGAGCTATAAGTTAAAAGTTATAAGCTGTAAGTTGTAAGTTACACTTGTAAGTAGTTATAAGCTGTAAGTTCATCATATTGAACAAATTAACCACTGTCCTTGTCAATATATAGATTAGACTCAAATGCAAAAACACACATAAATTATTTAAAAACAAACAAATATGTATTGTAATTATGAGTTGTGGTAAGTAAATTCAGAAAGGAAAATAACACTTTCCACTGGAATAACTAAACAGATGGGAGGGCAGTGGGGATACTTTGGTTGTGTTCAAGCAAGGCCTTTCTGAAGAAGAAACATTAAGATTAGAAGATTATAAACATGGAAAAAAATCCAAACTACTGGTCCAATAACTACTCTTGCCACAGTAAGCAATGGATATAATACAAAAGGGAATAATTTCGCCTTTATGGTAAGTTCTCATCTGGCCCTGACTTGAAAGGCTCTTCTGGCTGAAACAGGAGTGATAGAAGGAGCTAGATGGAGGATGCACTCAAAGAGATAGACAGGAATCATATCACATTTATCAGGAATTATGTATGGGGTACAGAGAAGAGGCTATAATAGAATTTGGGAGGAAGACTTGGGAGGGGAGAGTAGCAGATTCTGATGATATGGATTGGTGACTTATCTTTACTCATCGAAATAACAGATCCTGTCATCCACCAAGAAATAGTTAACTTATCTCTTGGTAGTTTGGGAATTGAAAATGGGTGTTTCATAGACTGTAAAGATACAATGACTAGAGAATTACTAGGTGTTTATATTGGTACCAGTCTGTCAGGCCATGTGTATTTCTTACATCTGTGCTAAAATTCCTAGGTCCAAACAGTGTAAATTTTTGGCAGGTGGAGTCAAAAGAGCAAAAGTGTTTCAGGGATTGACATAATGAACAAAACAGTGGCTTGTGAACTTTAAGCTGAAAAAAAAAATTGAAGCTAAGTAGTATTGAAGAACAAATAATACCAAGTAAGTTTCAAAAACATTGAGGAAACTAATCTAACCTGTAGCCTTGAGTTAGGCTTAAGTATGAAGATAATAAAAATGAAATTAGACCAATGGGGCTACATCACAAATACATTCTCTACAGAAAACACCACAGTAGCTACTAAGCTTTACTGTAGCTAAGAAATGAGAAACACTGTTTCAGTTTTCAGATATTTAAAATAAGAATATCCTGTGATAAAGATGATATGGAAAAGATAATCATATTAATTTAGGGAATGTGAAAGTGAAACTATACATTATCTTTGTTGCTATTATGCCATTATACCATTTCTAGAAATTTATCACATAGAGATAATGACATAAGTTAGGGAAGATGTTTGTATAGAAAGCTGAATTATATCTTAAAAGTATTCCAAAAATACTAAACAGTCTTAATGGGATGATGAGGACAAAAGCATAATTGTAGTCGATTTATTGTGATTAAACTTAAGATATCAAAAACTAGAAAACTCAAGATTTTGTGCAGAGAACCAGAGTAGAATGCTGGGCTCTGGTGGATCACACCTATAATCCTAGCTACTCCAAGCCAGCCTGGGCAGGATAGTCCATGAGGCTCTCATCTACAATTAACCACAAGAAAACTGGAAGTGGCACTGTGGCTTTAAGTGGTAGAGTGCTAGCCTTGCACAAAAGTGCTCAGGGACAGTACTCAGGCCCTGAGTTCAAGCCCTATGACTGACCAAAAAGAAAAGAAATAGAGTAGTAACTGGCAGCAAAGGTAGGTTGTGGGTGTTTTTATTTTATTGAGAATATAACAATATGTTTATTTGTAGAAAATAATCTAGTAAAAAGGGAGAAGTTAACAATGTAGGTGAAAGGAGAACTGCCAAAGTGGCATCCTGTAGAAAGAGGACCATATATACACAAATAGTTTGTAGAGGAATTTAGCTATTTCACATATGGTAACATGTAGTGTTACACAGTGTCTATGTGGGTGAAAATGCTGATGGGTGATATACCTTAGTTCCTTTGTACCACTACAGTAGAAGTACCATTAACTATGTAGCTTAAACTGCAAAAGTTTATTTCTCACAGTTTTGGAGACATGGAAGTCCAAAGTCAGGGTGTTGACATGATGGGAACCGGCTTTCTTCATAAATTGCTATCTTCTCACTGTCAGTTCATGTGGTAAAAGGCAGACAGAATCCCTTGAGCCTCTTTTGTTAAGATCCCATTTCTAAGGCCTTTATTCTCATAACCTTGTTAACTCCAGCCTCCCACCAGCCTCCAATTTGGGCAAACATATGAATTAAGAAGGGCAGGGGCATAAACATTAAAACTATAACAATAGTGATTTGGATCTCTTCTGGTTGTTTCTGTTTCCTCAGTGAAAAAGTCATAAGCTGAGAATGAAGATGGAGGAAGAGATATTGGAGGTGTGAATAAAAAAGGGAAGGTGTCATCTAGGAAAAAGAGTATATAATAGGATCATCATATATTGCTTTAAGAGCCTGTTGAATTTCTGTGGTTATAAATTTAAAGTCAGACTAGTCCATCTTCATGTTTTTAGTATTTTATCAGCTGTGACCCAGATCACTGCTGATTATGGCTCCCTTCAGGCCCTTAAATACATTCCCAGACTTCATATATTCTTGTCTTGGTTGAGCTTCCATGGCAAAGACTCAAATCAGTGTTAGGTGAAAAGCATCAGAGAAGAAAAAATCAGTAAATGGCAGCCTTCAGGGTAACAGTAATGAAATTTTTAACTTGAAAATTACTTGTGAATAGACTTCACAATCTCTATACTCACATGCAAATTATATGCTAATATAACTTCAGCTGAGCAAACTATTTTACTATTATTTGGACATATATTGTGCCTACTGCCTTCTAAGTGCATCTCAGTATTTGTCATAGGTGAATACCTGAAATTTATATGCAAATAGAATTTGGGTAAGACAAATTATATTTTCTCATTGGTTTTATAATGATGTCAAAAAAGGCTTCATCTTCATTTTAAATTAATCCTAATTAAGAATAATAACAGCTTTTCTTCTTATTTCTGGCTCCCCCCGCCAAGTGTTTCTCCAAGTAATTAAATAAATATTGAAAGTACTAGAAGTTATTATTTTTTAAAACCCAGCAACAAATCTTTTAGTGAAAAGAATCATTCTTGAGCTATGTAAACTTTTAAACCTTTTCATTATCTTTAAAGGGTTATACAAAGGAGTTTCAACTCAACATGTCAATTTGTTATGCAATGCATCTTGATCAGTGTTAACCCTGCCGTCATTTCCCCACATCCAGTCCCCCCATCCATCCCCTCAAGTTACCTGATTCCATTTTCATGTATGTATATAGAACATTATGACTGTATTCAACAGCATTCTATCTTCACTCATCTACCCCTCTCTGTTAACCCTCTCTTCCTCCCTCAGACGAGATATATTTCAACTCCCTTCTATTCATTTTATTAAACTATTCATTGTTCAAAGCGGGTACGCCATGGAAATCCACCACTGCATGTGCCGTACTTCACTCAATTTGATCATGTATATATGATTATGTATATACGCATTTTCCCCTTTACGTGTTTCCTATATGTTTATACTTCAGTCTAACTTCAATACATGAGAGAAAACATGTGTCTTTTGTCTCTCTATTCTGAGCCTAACTTACTTCACTCAACATAATTTTTTCAGGTGCATCCATTTCCTCACAAATGACATAATATTATTCTTATTGATAGGTGAATAATAAAATTCCACTTATGTATATTATATTTTATAGTACATAATGTTCATGTATATATACAATAAACCCAATAGGGTCATATCTATAGCTGGCTTTCCTTCTTCCCCACTCCTCTTACTAGATTTATAAACATACATACATACATGCATACATGCATACATACATACATACATACATACACACAAAATATCCTAGGAATTAAAGAATTTTAATGACAAAACCAAAATTTCAAGAAAAATAAAAAATATTTATTTTCAATAGTTTTTTTGTTTTTTTATTTTATTTTTTTATTTTCAATAGTTTGTATATATAGTTTGGAAATATTAGTGCACATAATGTATGGTGGCTAACAACACAATATTTTAATGTCAAAATTATACAAATGATTTCTATTTTAAATATTTTCATCCTATATATCGAAATATACTCATAATTAATATACCCAATGCATTGATTTCTTTCATTTTTACCTTAGAATACCATAAGTTGGAATATTTTATTACAAAGCTGTAAGCATCATTGATAGTTGTATTGCTTTATGTTGATTTTAAATAAGAAAAGAGATGAAGATGTATTTGCTTTATATCTGCTTTTTTTTTCAGTTTTTTTGAGAAATGATTTCCCTTTGTAGCTCAGACTAACCTAGAGCTCACTATATAATCCACCCTGGCCTCATACTCACATGCTGATTGCCTCAGCCTCCTTCCCAAGTGCTGGAATTACAGGTGTACCCCCCCCCCCCATACCCAGCTGTGTCTTTATTTATAAAGAACTTAAGCAACTCATTAGAAAGAAAATATGTAACCTGGCAAAGGAACTGAATAAATGTTTCTTAAAAGAAGGCATACAAATAGGTAGAAAAAAAAGTTCAACATTATTAACCATCAGGGAAATGCATATTAAAACTACAATTACGCATCACCTCATACCTGGTACTACTTTCAAAAGAAAAGAAAAGATATATGTCAGTGAGAATGTACAGACAAGGGAAATACTGTATACTGTTTATGGGAATATCAATTAGTAAATAATTGTATGGAAGCTCCTCTAAAACTTAAATTACTCTATCCAACAACATTACTTCTGGTTATATATCTAAAGGAAATGAAGTTAGTATGTTAAAAGGCTATTCACAATAGTAAAGATAAGGAATCCACCTAAGTGTTCATTGACAGATGAAGGAAGAAAATTTGATGCATGTACACACACATATAGAGGTGGGGAGAAAGTCTATGTAACCATAAAATAAAGAAGGAAATCATGCCATTTCTGCAACATAGATGAAACTAGAGAACATTATGCTAAAGGAAATAAGCCAGAAAGATTAATACTACAAGGTCCTATGTTTTTTATCATCATCATTATTATTTTATTATATGAGATAATAATGTTCGTAGATAGATTAATTATTGGTGGATTACTAAGCACAAAGTAAAATATGCCTCTGTTTAACCCAAAGTGACATTTGTTAAATAATTGGCTTGAATTTCCTTCTGGGATTTTGGAGCAGATTTAGCAGCCTCTACAAAACATATTGACCCAAATAGGAACTGCATCTACAGCATTCAATAATAACACTGTTTACTGAAAAGTGAACAAGCTAAGGTAGATGTGTGAAGATAGGAGTCACAAATTTCTCTTAAAGAACATTATTTCCAGTCACATTTCTTCACTCACAGGAACAGAAAAATTACGTCCCACAATCTACTGTGTTTTCAGTAAAAATGGAGAAATATTAATAATTTCCTTTATTAGCTGGAGGCACATTTGTTTTGCACCAGAGAGCATCCTTTCCTCCTGATTTTCTTTTTTCTTTTAATTTTGTTTCTGCAGGATGGATATTTCTGAATTAGCTGCAGCTGTTCAGTAACATGTTTACAGAGCTTAGATATATTTTTACTGAATCTACCATTCAGCTACATTTCCTAACTTTTTTATATTCTGTTACAAGTATGCTTCAAATTATAATTTATTCTTTCTGTAGAGCACTTTTTTTCTGCCTGTATAACTGCATTGCTTAGGATAAAAATAAAGAAAATAACTTTTGCATTTTTAAAGTCACCCACAGTTTTTGCAGCACTAAACACATCAGTGGCAAAGGCATAGCTATACTCCAGAGCCTCATTATCATGACACTTACATTGTCTATTATGCAGAATCTTACTTCAGTTAGTGTGAATCAAATTTTCTTCATCCTTACTAAATAACACTTATAAGTGCTCTGAAATATCTCGTGTCATTTTTTGAAAGTCTAATATATCCCAAAAGTATTTTACTATTTTAAAACAATAACAGTATATGCTAGTATATGTTCTCTAAATAATTGAGGTTAGCTTCTTAAATTCATACATTTATATTACATTTATATTATTATTCTAACAGAGGAAGTAGATAATAAGCAGTAAGGTGAGTATTGATTATATTCATCTACTTATGTACCATTTAAGATCAAGTTTTAAAATTACTACTACTTAGCAGCTTGTTCTAAAAACATTAAAACTTTAATGTAAGATGGGTTCAGGTGATCAGGACATTGATTCAGGTGTACTTAGCATAGCAGTTCATTAACTACGTGTTAATTATGTATGATTACTCCTGAAAGGCTATGGTGGCTTCATCTTTTAGGTTGCTTCATTAAATCATTAATTTTCTTAGAGGTAACTAAGCCTGACATAATTAAGTGATTTTAGTCTCCACAGATTCTTATCTTTCCATGATGTCAAGAATATTGAGCAAGTTAATAGAAGGTATTTTAACTTAATTCCTTTATGTACCGGCTTTCTCTTTAGGATTACAAATTTGACACATTTTACTTTTAAGTAATACAGTAAATATAAATCTTTTAATTATTAATGTGTTAGCTTACATGTTTTTTACTTTCTGTGTCATAAACATATTTGTGTATTTGAACCATTTTTCACCAACAGTTTTTTGACCCATGGCTATGGAAAGCTGCTTCAGTTCATCCAGAACATCATTTATGAGGAAGGATTTGATGGATCCAATCCCCAGGTACTTAATACTTTCAAAACCTTTTATAATCATGTATGTAATGTTGTTTGCAAATTCTCTAGGGGAAGACCCTGAAAGTCGTAAAAAAAATCAACAGTGAACAAACTATTTTCAAGCACAATGTAGAGATAGCAAAGACGGGAAGACTTAGTTTGATTGTTAAAATTATTTAGAGTTTTAGCTAAGTTCTCACTGGATGCACCTAAAATGTACATTGTCAACACTATTTTTAAATTCTATCAACACTATTTTTAAATTCTATTTGGAGCTTCTGAGATTGATCTGTAGCTATAGTTTAAAAATTACTGAACTCCTCAAGCCTTACTGTTTTCTAGATAAAATTTACATGTTTCTGTCACTCAAGCCTCAATTTCAAGTTATATTATATAGAAAAATTATCTCAAGATTTTATTTCTTATTATCATATGTTTGAGTTATCTTAATGAAGCAAAGATACATTTTACTTACTATCTTAAAGCATTTTATAGTTTAACTGATCTCTGTAGCTCCCATTTCTAAACCTTCCTTGAAGTTCCCACTAATAGATATTCAATTAGTTTCCAAGATAATGAGAAAGATTTTTGTTTTAGAATTTTTCTGGGTGATTTTAATTGTACTACAACTAAAAGATTTTCATTACATTTATGTTATTTTAACAGAAGTATTTCTGAAGCATTATTATATTTATTGAAGACAGAGAAGCCATAAATCTTAAGCACTCTCAGGCACATTTGCTACTAATTCATAGATTTTTAAATATTACCATAAATTTTGCTGCTGTGTTCAACAATGTCTCCATGACAAAATAAATAATTTTTGAATTAGTCTTAATTGCCAGTTTAATAGTAGGTTGAAAATATGTATGTATGCTTGGTAAAGCACATTTAATCATAGACAGCTTTTCGTGAATGCTACAGTTTTTGGCATTTAATGCAATTTTATTTTGTCATTGTTGCTCCATATTTGGTCCTAGCTAAGATTTATAGATACCATGTCTTCTCTTTGGTGCCATTGCTTGTCTGGAGAGGCAAATTGCTCCCTGACAGACACCTCTCCCCACTTACTGTGGTAACTATGGAAACAGGCATGTCATAACAGTTCCTATGGCACAGTGTGCAAAGCTGCTGCTCTTGCAAGATGATGACATATCTTCTGAGAGCAAGAAATTTTGTAGAATGCAAAATAGTAAAGACAATAGAAAAAGGGATGGGTACATAAACACACATAATGACATACATTCTAAGAATTCTTAATAAGCTAGCATTGGAATAAAATGAAATTTTTGGTGCTTAATTGTTTATCTGGATTTAAAGAAAACACCATTTTCAAGAAACATTCTTTTTTTTTCATAATAACTAATAGACACCAAGCAAGGGCTAGCTTGGTTTTCTGACCAAGAGGTTCTATTACTACTGACCTTCATAAAGAGAATTAAGAATTAAGGTAGGCATTTATATGTCCAAATATCAAAAATGTTTAAAACTTTAAATTAAAATATGCCAATAGATTATTATAAAATTGAAATTCCAATATCAATAGAATAAAACAATAGTGAATAAATTTCCCTATCATTAGATTATACAGTGTGCTTGTTTGCTCCATATCTGTGTCAGAAACTTTAAATGAATTCAGGAAAAAAACATAAAAATGCATCTACTGGGCATTACTTAAAAAATACACTATCTTTCCAGGTGCCAGTGGTTCATGCCTATAACCCTAACTACTGAGGATCTGAGATCTGAGGATCACAGTTTGAAACCAGCTTAGGCAGAAAAGTCCTTGAGACTTATTTTATGGACTTTGGAGCTTTGGATCAAGTAGTAGAGAGCCAGCCTTGAGTGAAAAAGCTAAGTGGCATATCCATGCCCTGAGTTCAAGCCCCAGTATGAGCACAAAGAAAAAACTATTCCTCAGTCAAAAGTATGTACTACTGGTATTTAAATAAATCCTGTTTTCTAAAAGGAAAATTTTATCTTTCTCTATCACTGTATTTTCAGATAAACTGGACTAAAGACAATAGATAGAAATGAACTCAGGAATGGAGTAGTTAACCTCAGTAGTAAGTTAACTAGTATAGCTAATTTATAAAGATATTTGAGATACACAGATTTACACACTGATGTGTTAATTTCATTAAGTTTTGGTGCTCACAATGAAAAAATAAAAATGAAATTTTAATATTGGTATTACTTAGAATCCTAAATTTTATAGGTTAGATATTCTGTTAGAAATAGTGTACAGTTGTCAACAAAAGTATCTTTTCTTTTTTTAGTTTTTCTTTTAAATCTAGTCATGCCACATAGAAAAGGAAATGTACATCCCAAATGACATAGGAGTTTGTAATTCAAATTTTGTTTCTGCAGTTACCATATTTTAAACTATATACATGTATTCTCCATGTTGAATTACTATACTCAGTTATATACTGATTTCAATACCTTATCAATTGTTCATTCTTTGGCTTAATATTTTCATTCTTTCTATATGTCAGTGTTTGTGTAAAAGTCACTAAACTTGTATAGTTCTGACTGCATGAATAGCAGGGGTTTTTTTGTTTGTTTTTGTTTCTTTGTTTCTGTGCCAGTCATAGGGCTTGAACTCTAAGCTGGGTGCTGTCCTGAGCTTTTTTGCTTAACACTAATGCTCTATCATTTGAGCCACAGTTCCATTTCTGGCATTTTGGTGATTAATTGGACATTAAGAGTCTCATAGACTTTCCTGCTTGGGCTGGAAATCATGGTCCTCAGAGTTCAGCCTCTTGAGTAACTAATTTTACAGGCATGAGCCACTGGCACCCAGCTAGCAGGTAGTTTTTGACACAGTACTATGTACTAATGGTTGAACTACTACCAATCTCTAGCTTTTTCTGAATGATAACTGGGGAAACACTGTGGTGCTGCTCTCCTTTCACCTTCACATTTCCTTCAAGTTTTTTTATCCTGAGATAAGAAAATGAGCCTTAAATTCATGCCATTTTACTTAAACTTTGAAGTTCTAATTAATTAAAAAAGGAAAATCCAGTCATAGGTATCTTAATTGATATAGTTTAGATTCTTTTCATCAGAAAATAGTTAAACTGGCATATATGCCAAATATGACATAAGAAAGAACATTTTGTTTTTCACATCATAATTGTAATTATAAGTTCCCAAATATTTGCATGTGCCAGGTTTTGTTAACACCTCTATTTTTTCCCAGAAATTATACTAGATTGCTAACAAAAGCATTTACAAAACATGTGTTCAGTTAGAATAACCCAAACAACCCAATAGAATTTGTTATAAACAAAGATGTTTGCAAATCCATGAAAATCATCCTAGTTTTTCTGTTACGATTTTTAAAATATTATTTTCCCTAGAATTAACAGTAACTGCTATTATGACCTTAAAATCAGTAGCTTCAGTTCTAAATGTTTACCTGTTACATTTTATTAAAAATAGTGGAGTTGTTACTAAATAAAAAAAAAAGTTTCAAAATTGAGTGCCAGAGGCTCATGACTGTTAATACTAGCTGCTCAGGAAGCTGAAATCTAGGAAACTGCGTTTCAAAACCAGCTGGAGCAGAAAAGCCAGCAAAAAGAAATGCTGGAGTTATGGTTCATGCAGAAGGTTGCCAGCCTAGCAAGGGAGCTGAGCAAGCACAAGTGTTGGGTTCAACCCCAGTACCTATCCCCCATTTAAAAAAAAAAAAAAAGCTCCAAGAAAAAAAGTAAAGGCAAATGTAAGGTGTAAACCAAAAAGCTACACATCTTTAAATACCTTTTAAACAGTCAGGCAGTAGGTGAGTTGAAATTAAATAACTCTTAAGTAAAAGCAATTTATCTTTGGTTGGTTTTCTTTTTTGTTGTTGTTTATGTCAGTCTCAGGGCTTGAACTCAGGGCCTGGGGGCTGTCCTTGAACTCGTTTAGTCAAGGATAGCACAGTACCACTTTTAGCCACAACTCCACTTCCAGGTTTTACATGGTTAGTTGGAGATAAGTCTCATGGGAACTTTTCTGCCCCAGCTGGCTTTGAACCATAATCTTCAGATCTCAGCCTTCTGAGTAGCTAGGATTATAGGCACAAGCCACCAGCGCCCAAGGTGTAATTTACTGTTTATTGAAAGAATTATAGAATTTTGTAACCCTGAGTTTACAAACATTTAGAATTACCTGTGACTTCTTAGATATTATTTGAACTGTCTCAAATATATTTTACAAAGTAGTCAATGTTGTTATTTTAAGCTTGAGGCCTGTCAAACCCCTTTTTTCCTAAGAATGAAGAAAAACTGTTATTTATCATTTGTTTCTTGTGTGGTTGCAGACAGTCTTGCTATTTGACCAGGCTAGCCTTGAATCCCTAAGCTAAAGTGATCCTCCTCACTCAGCTTCCTGAATACCTAAGACTGCAGGCACTTCACTAGGCCTAGCTTAGTTCTATTTTGTTTTGTTTGTTGTTGTTGGCCACAGGGCTTAAGCTCAGGTCCTGAGTGCACTGTCTTTGAGCTCTTCTGTGCTACTTCTGCTTTTCTGGCTGTTAACTGGAGATAAGAGTCTTAAGGACTCTCTTGCTTGGGCTGGCTTTGAATCTTGATCCTCAGATCTCAGCATCCTGAAGATAGCTAGGATTATAGACATAATCTGCCAGCAATGGCTAGTTTTGTTAGTTTTTTATATCCATAATGTGAAAGATTTTGTATATTACCTTATTACTATTGCTACCATACAGTCTGTTGACATTAGATAAAAGAGGTATCTCATTAGGAAAACCTATGTATTTACCTCCCTTCTCACTTCCTTTTAGAAAAAACAGAAAAACATTTTAAGAATAGGAATTCAGAGTCTTGGATCACCTTTATGGGGAGATGCCATTTCCTGTACAGAAAGTTGTGGCAACAATCATAGCCTTACCAAGTTTCTCTATGTTCTCCGTGGACTCCTACGAACCTCTTTGTCAGCTTGTATCATTACAATGCCAACACATCTTATTCAGGTAAAGGTTTTCAAAAAATTGCCTTATCTGACTAGTGGAAAAATGGTGACATTGTGGGTTTGTTTTCCATTTTGATTACTAACAATATTGACCATCTTTTCAAGTGGTCATTGGCCATTTGAGTATCTTCTTTTAAGTTAATTTACCTTATTTTTATTATAGAGGTGATGTACAGAGAGATTACAACTACCTGAGTCAAGTAATGAGTACATTTCCTTTCATACAGTGTCTTCTGTTCCCTTACTCTCTCCCAGTCCCCCCCTCCTGTTTCTACCTACGAATTGTTTTTTTTAATTTCTTTTTATTGTTATTGTTATTGTATAATTGATATACAGAGGGGTTACAGTCACAAGTTGTATAGTTCACTTTCATCAGTGTCCAGTGAACTCTACTGCTGCATTTTTTCAACCTTTTTCTCTAGAGTTCTGTACCCTCTCCCCTCCCACAGATATACAGGTGAATATACCATACATAAAGAAGACAGAATCATCAAAAATAAAAAACCAATATAAAAAAGAAAAATCTCGTTTCCATATGTTTGAGTTTATTTCAATTTATATATTATTTTATATAAATATAAAGAGGCACATAGGTATTGCACTTTTATGTTTCTCTCTCATGAGTATCCTCTTTTGTGATCTAGCATCCTGTATAATTTACCATATCTCAGTGTATTTTAGATCTGCTTTCCACATATCTGAGATATCATGTGCCATTTCTTTCTCTGAGCTTGGCTTACTTCACTTAACATGCTGTGTTCTGGTTCTCTGTATTTTCTTTTATGTAAGTCTTCTTTCCCATTTTATTGGGTGATCTCATTAGCAAATTACAAAATTCCTCATGTATTTTAATCATAATTTGCTACTGTTCTTCCAGTCTTTGATTTGCCTTTTCTTACAGCACATTTTGAAGAGCTGAGGTTTTAAATCTTGATGAAGTTTATCAAGTGCTTAAGTTTATCAAGTTTCTTAAGTGCTTAATTTCTTAACTTTCCTCACACTTTAATCTTACTGTTCCTTGTCCTCACCAAGATTTTTTTCAAGAGCACATCATCATCATTATCATTATTACTATTATTATTATTATTATTTTATTTATCACCTGAAGCACACCTGTGCACTCATTCCTGTCAGGAGAAAAAAAATAAATGTTCCTTTACTATTAGGCACTTTTTTATTATCTCCACACATACAAAGGTAAACTTGGTTAATGATCTGAAAGTAAAATGAGTAGATGGTCCACTTGAGACTTGAGAATTGTGAGGAAACCGTGTCATCACCACAGATAAGGTACTCACCACCAACAAATCCTAAAGTGGAGATGTTTCCTGACACTTGTCTTCTCCTATATTGTTTTCTCTGTGTTTTGTAGTTGTATTTTATTCTAGTGGACTAATGTTTTCTATTTTAGTTTTTTATGTAATTTTAATTCATATTCTCAAACAGCTTTTGTTTATTTGATTAACATTCTAATTACATTTTAACTAAACATAAAATAAGAATTCACTCAATTGTTTTTTATTAGTAGCACTACTTAATAAATTATTTACATCTGCTTCAATCATATAGAATATTAAATATCTAACTTATTGCAGTGTTCATGAAGGCAGGGCCAGATATTTATGCACTTCTTTACATATGGCTTTATGATGTAATACAATATTAAACATGGCAAAAAATCATACAATTTTGTCTGATGTTCAGTAAATATGAATTAAATGAATATTTATTCATACTTGCAAATTATTTCTACTGCATAAACTATTTACATGGTTTTAGTATTTTGTCCCAGAATACATAAACCTTACTACAAATAAAAAATTACTGCCGGGCGCTGGTGGCTCACGCCTGTAATCCTAGCTACTCAGGAGGCTGAGATCTGAGGATCGCGGTTCAAAGCCAGCCCGGGCAGGAGAGACCGTGAGACTCCTATCTCCAATAAACCACCAGAAAACCGGAAGTGGCGCTGTAGCTCAAGTGGTAGGGCACTAGCCTTGAGCTGAAGAGCTGAGGGACAGCGCCCAGGCCCAGAGTTCAAGCCCCACGACCGACCAAAAAAAAAAAAAAAAAAAAAAACAAATAAAAAATTACTTATATATCATTTAAGCAGTTCTACAGTGTATACAACTTATTTCAATACTTTACCTGGAGAGTCTAATATAATTAATGAGTTTTGGCATCTTGGGAAGTAGAATGTATTTTAAATAGCCACAACTCAGTTTTACCTTAAAAGCTTTTTACAGATCATTCCTGAACCTAAATTATGATCATATTCTTAAAACTATAAATATTATAGGATGGGCTGGGAAGGTGACTCAGTGGAAGAGCACTTGCCTTGCATGATTGAGGCCCTGGGTTCGATCTCTCAGCACCACATAAGCAGAAGAAAAAAAAAAACCGGAAGTGGCGCTGTGGCTCAAGTGGTAGAGTGCTAGCCTTGAGCTGAAGAGCTGAGGGACAGCACCCAGAGTTCAGGCCCCACGACCGAACCCCCCCCCCCCCAAAAAAAGTATAAATATTATAGGGAATCACCTTTAAATATTCTGTTAGACCTAGTACATATTATTGTGTTCATTTCATTGTTAATGATGTTCTTATAGTCAACACTGTCACTCATATTTCTACTACTACTATGTTGATACAACAGCTATCTATGGAACAACTGCTATAGGCCCAGCACTTTACAAACATTGTGTTCTCAAATTTTAACTACAATACTAAGAAATAGATAACTTTTCCCTTTGTACTGAAAGATCATCTAATTAATAAATATCAGGGCTAATGTCTTTCTTTGATTCCAGCCTCAACCAAAGTCAGAGCACATAGCACATGGCTTCTTCAATGATCATAAAAACTTTACAAGATAACTGTCATGACAGTTGCAAAGTTTATGTAATTACAAATACATAAAAACACAGGAAATAAATATGGATATGCATATGTGATTTTTCAAATTCATTACAAAGAAGCCTGTTCAGAATATTTTAAAGGGAAATAGAAAAGAGCATATTTAAAATGTTATTTTGAGCTGGGTGCTAGTGGCTCATGCCTTTTTAATTCTATCTACTCAGGAGGCTGAGATCTGAGGATTGCAGTTCAAAGCCAGCCCGGGCAGGAAAGTCCATGAGACTCTTATCTCCGGTAAACCACTAGAAAACCGGAAGTGGTGCTGTGGCTCAAGTGGTAGAGCCCTCGCCCTGAGCTGAAGAGCACAGGGACAGCACCCAAGTCCAGAGTTCAAGCCCAATGGACTGACAAAAAAAAAAGAAAAAAACTTATTTTGATTCCTTAGAGATTCCAGCCTAACTGTATATATGTGATAGTGATTCCTCTGTCTCTGCTTAAAGAAACAGCACTGATACTTTTAAATCACAAGAAAGACCATCGTTATTGGCATAAGTTAGACTTAAGCAAGAAGTCTGTGCACAAGTAAGGTTAAAATGAGAAACATACAAAAATAAAAAGTATGATGTGCTTCCCTTCCCCCCTTCCCCACTGTCATGGGGGCCTGAACTCTGGGCCTGGGCACTGTCCCTCAGCTCTTCAGCTCAAGGCTAGCCCTCTACCACTTGAGCCACAGCGCCACTTCCAGCTTTTTTGGTTTATGTGGTGCTGAGGAATTGAACCTAGGTCCTCATGCATGCAAGGCAAGCACTTTACCACTGAGACACCTTCCCAGCCCAAAAACATATACTTTTAAAGGAAGAAGGATTTGATAAGTTATTTGGCTTTAGTCAAGTCTTTATTAGCCTTGGCCTCTTCATCTGGAAAAACAGGGCTAAAAATAGTCAAGTTGAGGGGATTGTCAACAGTATCTTGACTCAGCGCTAGCACATAGTAGGCATTCGGTATACATTAGCAGTTGCCATCCTATTTACGAAAGACAATAGGCAGTCAAGAAAAAGATGTAAAATCAACCACAGCAATAAAGGAACTAAGATGTGATGTAGTTCAGTGGTAAATCATATACTTACATACATGAGAGCCTGGGATCAATCCCCAGTATGCCCTGCCCCCTCCCCAAGAACAGAAATCTCCATTTCCTGAGATATATATATATATATATTGGGGAGGGGGGAGAAGGAAGGAGAAGAGAGAGACTTTTTTTTGAGGTCCTCTGGCTTGAACTCAGGGCCTGGGCTCTATTCCTGAGCTTGTTTTGCTCAAGGATAGTATTCTACCACTTGTGCAACAGCATCACTTCTGGCTTTTTCTAAGTGGTTTACTGGAGACAGTCTTTCCTGCTCAGGCTGGCTTCAAACCATGATTCTCAGATCTCAGTCTCCTGAGTAACTAGGATTCCAGGCGTGAGACACCAGCAACCAGCTCTCATTTTTTTTCTGGCAGGATCTTCTCATAACCCAGATATGAGAAGGCCAGAAGGCATAAATTCAGAAGTATATACTGATCTTAGTTACATTCACTGTGTTTTAACCAGATTCTTAATAACATTGCATATCAGGTTCCTTTCTGTTATGACCAGTACCATCTCTAGAAACTGTTAAGTCAGAGTTTCAGTGGTGATTGACTGACTAATAGCAATTGAGATATTGGTTCATTCAACAAATAAATCAGGCACTGTTCTGGGAACTTATGGAGATGCAGTATTGAACACCCCCAAAGTGCTTGTCTCCAAGGAGCTCTTCTAGCAATGTAAAAGATAGAATGAAATAGAAAAGTCATGTATGTAGATATTCGGATATTTGAAGTTGGTTGTAATTGTTTCACTCAGAAAATAGGAATGTATTTTAATGACTTTGAAAATGTTGTCATATAATTTAATATCTTTAGATAAAGTAGCACCAGATTAAAAATACTTAAAATATCCTCATCTCTTACAAATGCAAACCAGCCAATCAGTGTACTTATTTTAGTTATTAGCATTCTGTCAGACTTGTACAGTAATGATTAGTTACCCTTTATTGTACTTTTGGCATGCTTCCCATGTTTAATTTCATTGCAGGGAAGGAACACATAGTTAAGGAAATTGCAAAGAGGGGGGGAAAAGTTAAAATAGGGAAAATAATGACATTGATTCAAAATTGCTTTTAACTTATTCCTATAATAAGTCTTTTTAAGCAAAGTGAATCAGTGATTTTTAAATTTGCATTTGAAATATGTTCAACATCATAATTTTGAAGTTGAATTTTTTCTTGAAGTTAAAATTTTTTCCATAACAGCATAAGAAAAACCATTTGAAGCAATACATAAGAATAATTTCTAAATATTAAGAAAAGATGGAAATAATTCTGTAAATATGGGTATCTTAGAACATATATGTGTACATATATCATCGTAAGTATTTTTTCTGTGAAGCAGAAATGTTTCTCATATTGTCTCTTGCTGAAATAGAGTTATAGCATCAGCCCAAAGACATTGTATATGAAATGGCTAAGATAAACACAGACTTCATTACATGCTGAACTCTGGAGTAAAGTGTCATTAGAAGGAGCAGAACTATGGATGGCGTCCTCATATTCCAGCATTACTCAGTTCCCAGATCCCTGCTGTGTAGTTGTTCCACTCGCCAAGAAGCCTGTTAAAGAGCCCCCAAGAGCATGTGTACAGCCCTCCATGTTAATACTTAATTGGTGAGGATGGCAAGATGAGGGGACAGCCGAACATGTGGTCTCTCAGACTCAAGCAATAGACAGACCTTTAGTTATAATAACAGCAGCTGCCACATTCTCACAACTCAACTGTTCAAACTCTGTTCTTGAGTGAAGGTTAACATGGATTTTCTTTTTTAAAGATGAAGGTTCCATGTAAGAAATAGAAATGAAATTCTCTTCAAACGCTTCCTACATAGTAGATTAATTGTAATAATACTGTTTTAACTTTCTAAAACTTAGACATAAATTTCCATAGAAAAGGTAGTTGTTTTTCAGCTGTACTGAACATTCTTACTACTTTATTCTTCATTTAACACTAGAAATAGAAACGATGTTGTCTTTGCAAGTTTGATGAGTTTTTTGCAAAGTGATAACGTTAAGAGTTGTTTAAAATAGGACACTTTGGTTTCCATATCTAACAAAATATGAAACTGTAGTTCTTTCTGGTCTATAAATGGAAACTGGCTTATAGTAGCAAAATTTATTACCATCTACAAGTTATTCAAACATTTTGTTGGTTTTATTTTCAATTCCCAATGGAAGTTATATGCCTGAAAACTAATAATGTATATCCCTTTGGGAAATAAAAACTTAGTTTGTTTCTTATTGTGATTTTGTTAAGAAAGTGATAGGAAAGTAAATTTTCACTAGCTTGTACATATTTTTCACAATCTATGAGAAATTCTTAGTTGTATTTTTAATTAACTTTTACTCTAAGTCACCAAGAAATGAATATTGAAGCACTTAAAATTATAATCCAAACAGGGAAAATTATTTTTCTATACCTTTGTTGCAGCTTTCCTTAAAAACAATTATTTTTGTTATTGCTAATTTTTATTCAAGCTATCATAATCTATATTTGAAGAAAAATTAAAATTTAAAAAATAACCTAGTAAATTTTCCTTTAACTATAATAAAATTGGAATGAAAACCTTTTATTGACTCTTGAACAAGCCTAAATATGGCTAACATTTAATATATTGGCTCAGAGAACAATAATTTATTAACTAAACTTTTATTCAGTACAGATTACAGATTTCAAACTAGACAATAGCATATTTTTGTTTTGTCTTCATTGCCATTGGTCAGTTACTAGCCTTACTTAGTTTTTGACATATGACCACTTTCTTAGAATAATTTGATCTATATACCTTCTTTCCCAGCCATTCATTGAAATGATTGTCAGCATTTGCTATCTAAATGCAGGGAAAATTTGTTTTCTAATGAAAATCAGGGGATAAAAAGAACCTTATTTTATGCACATGCACACCCACACACATATAACTGGAAGAGGTTTGAATTCTGATTTTAACTAATAGCATTTCAAATCTCCCACATTAATACATCTGAGCTTTGAACCCACTGAAATGAATGTTACAATATGCATCTATGTAGAGAAATTCTATGTAATCTTTTCATAAACTTTTGTTTATGGGTATTTTACCAGCTAAACTCTAGATTTCATCTTTTACTCTTAGCTATCAGTTATTAAAAGATAAAACCATATATTCTGAATATTGAGTTTTTTAGATTACTTTTTTTTCTTTTTCACTTTTTTAAAATTTTATTGTTAAGATGTTGTTTGGAGGGGTTACAGTTACATGAATAAGGCAGTGAGTACATTACTTGCTGATCATTATTTCCCCTTCCCTTCCTTGTTGTCATCCCACTATCCCTTCCCTCCCCCAGCTCCCACTCTCCTATCCTCCTTTCCCTTCCTCTCGGCCCAAAGTTGTAAAGTTCATTTCCAATATACTGTCCAGTAGGTATCTTCGTTGCAATGGGTCATTCTGTGTCATTGTTTCAGCATTTTGTTATACCCCTTCTTCTCCCCAGATTAGACATATGTATATAAGATAGCCTAAACTGACAATCTGTCCTTAATTTTATTTTTTTTAAATTTTTTTTGTCTGTCATGGAGCTTGAATTCTGGGCCTGGGCGCTGTCCCTCAGCTCTTCAGCTCAAGACTAGCATAGAGCCACAGTGCCACTTCCGGTTTTCTGAGTGGTTTACTGGCGATAAGAGTCTCACTGCCTTTCCTGCCCCGGCTGGCTTTGAACTGTGATCCTCAGATCTCAGCCTCCTGAGTAGCTATGATTACAGGCGTGAGCCACTACATCTGGTATTGCCCTTAATTTTTCTAGATCTTAACCTACTCTGAAAGTGATTATAAGAACTTAAAGTATATAAAAGCTTAAAAAGTTTTTTTTAATTATGTGGAACTCTTTTTAATTTTATATCGTATGTATCAAGTTCCATTAACTTCTGATAAGTCTAGTGATTTGTAAACAGTCAAATTCTGTTTCTACATACTAGCATCTGGTTAACTTTTAAAATCCAATCATAGCTTGTATATGCTATATGTTTTATTTATTCTTGGATGAGTGAAACATTTCACACGAATTGTCTACATTGAACATTTTAAGCAGTCTGTGTAGAATGTTTTGTCTTAACATAAAAATGCATATTAGAGAAGGATAAACTTTAAATTTCCAATAAGATTCATATGTATCTTTAAAAGATACCATTAGAAACCTTTTATTATGTTTTATCTAACCAAAGTATATTCAGTGACTCATCAAAACAGGATAATTTTAATTTAAAATGGCATTCTGCTTTCTCTAAAATAGCTTTATGATGTTTCAGTTCATATTATGAGGAACATGTAGTCCCTGTAGTGTTAGTGATTAAAGATTAAAGAGCTAAAGAGTCAAAGTTTTCAAATGTATAAATGATACAAATAGTGAAGTATCTCCTTACCATATGGAGATTGAGTCATCTGTTTGGGCATATGGAATCTTTGGCTGCTGGACTGCATACTCTTTATATTGCCCAATGCCCTAGTGTGGACACAACCATTCAAAGAGAAATGGGGAGGGGCCTGCATGTTCAGTCTAGTTGAGCAGAATAGAAGAAAAGTAGATCTTTTTCATTTTTTTTTTGTTGAAAACTGTTTGCTTTATCACTTTGTTAGTATATAAAAGTATAATTTAATCTTACATTTATTTTGTAAATAAATGTATAAACTGTATTTTATGTCTGTTGTTTGAAAATATCTGAAAAAAACCTGTGAGAAAACTTGAGTTTTGAATTATTTTTTGTTTATATACTTGAACAAACATGTACCTTCCCTTAAAGAACTCATGTTGGTTTCCGAAAGGGATGGTACTTCTTAATGTTGAGACAAAATGTGCTTGTAACTAATTATAATTTAAACTGTTTAAGTACTAGGTCAAATATTGTGTCGTAATATTATGTTTTAACCTTTGCTATTAATTACATTTTTACATTATATAAAGAGTTCTAGCTTCTTTAATAATGTTTTCACACCCTATGTAGTTAATCTTTAATGTTGAAAAGGACAAGGGGAGAGATTAAATTAGCCTTGTAACCCCTTTCTCTTCCAGGCTGATGATGGAAAATAAAAGCTCTTAGACACAAAATGTAACACTTAGAATTAATATTTAATTAGACTAGCAAATTGTACACTGTGGCTGAAAGCTTCCAAAGAGTTGTTAGTGCCACAATTGACCTACAGGTTTAATAATAACTCACTTCTAGAATCAAGTGCCAGTTCAGCATAGTACAGCCACTGTAAGAAAGTCCTGAGAGATTAAAATCAGCAAACCAAATGGCAGGCAAGGATTCCTGGGATGGAGCCTTCTGGAAAGCTGGGAGCTGGAATAGCTTTTAAGCCAGGATTCAGATGAGAACAGTGGGTGAAAAAGCTGATCCCTCCTGTTCTGGGAGCTTCTGGTTGTAGGCCAAAATCTTAGAACAGATTTTTACTAAATGTTTTTGAGGCAGCTATTAACTTAAATTGAAAACCCAACATTGAATAATTTTTCTATAAAATTTAACTATTTTGTGTAAACATTAGTGTTTAGTTCCTTACATATTAGTACATAAATTCTGTAAACTCAGATCATTAAATTATCAGATAGGTTTGGCGCTGTACATCTATGCTGTTTTGCTGTGACATGCTGTTTCCGTGTTCCCTGTATAGTTGATTTATATGGTTCATTTCTATATTATTTCATTACGAGACATAATGCAGAGCCTGAGAGAGAGTTTGGGAAATCCATAGACCAAGATTTTCTCTAAGAGAGCTATACATGTAAAAATCATCTTACACATGTATATATTTCCACAAGTATAATTCAAAGGCATCCTTAATTGTAGAAGATTTTATATTATAAACACAAAGCTACATTAGCTATAGGTGTGATGTAATTAAATTACAAGATAAATAATTGAACCTCCTGGAGAAACATTGGATCCATACACATGCATATATATGACAAACTAATGTGATGGAAATAGCATACCAAGAGTTTGAAAATATGCAAATAGAGAATAACAGACTGAAAGAGTACACCTTACATAATTTATTGGTTATACCTTAAATAATTAAAGAAAGGCTAGTCATTAGTTCAAAATTCAAGCAGGTGAGGGCCTTGCCAGCAGAGGGAGTAGTCCTGTCTTCTGTCAGGTTCCCATCATTTTCCCACCTGCCTCAGCCTTTTTCCCAGCCAGTCTCCCATCTGGACCTGGCTCTGTCTGCCTGTTCCTGATGACAGGCTATCATTTTATACTCAATATGGGATTATTCTAAGCTGATTTTAAACTTTAGTATCTTTAACCTGCCACTGCTTCACAAACATCAGCTGGATGCTCTGCTTGATATTTGGATATTAGCAATTGTTTTTCCAGGCAGGGTATTGCATGAGATTTTGGATATCTGTGAGTTGTATGTTAAAAGTTTTAAATATGAAAGTAGTAAGCTAAAATGTCTGATTTAGGAACCTATAAAACAATTGTAAACATAAAAAACAAATTTTTCTGTGAATAATCTTTATAATATCAAACTAGATAATGTATAGCTGTGTAAATGCTTAGCATTAATTTTGAATACTATTATTCTGTCTGCTTTTTATTACAATATTTGTGCTTCTCATTTGTGAGAGTTTTTAGTATATGCAAGTTTTAAAATATTTTATAGACTAACCTACATATATATATATAACTGGCATATATAGAAATTCTACAAAGATGTAATGTTTGAAATGAGTATAAATAACTGTAAATAATATTTCTGAACAATCTTCTATTCTAAACAATCTTCAGTTATAAAGAATTAATGTTTTCATACAAATTTAGTATGCAAATTGCTCATATACAAAATACAAAAAGATGCCATGTCAGTGCTTATTTCTAGAAAATATGACATACTCAGCAATTTCTTTTATCTTTGAGGTTAAGTATTTTTCCATTACTTCTTTGTATATTTATTTTGTGTTATCCCTATATGATTATCATTATGTGATATTACCAAAGGAGAATATTACATTTAGATTTTTTTAACTTATAAAAGTTCTTCTATATTCTAAAATTAATTGTGACCTTGAATAAAATACAGTATTAAATCTAGAAAGACAAACTAATTCCGTCATTTATGTATTATATATAAGCATGGTATAATTTTGTTTAATAAAATTTTATTCTTTATAAAGCATAGAATATCATTAACTAAATTATTTCTTCACTATCAAAATATTTTTAGTAAAATTTTAAAAGACCAATCCACAGAAATAAGTCAAGAGTAAGTTTACAAAAAGTTAAAAGGTTATAAACAGTACAATTTGTTTTTAATTTTGTAATCCCTATTTCAGTATAATGGAGAGCTTAGTAAGCATGGGGAAATAATTACCTCATTAAATATTCTTAGATTTGTCCTTTAATCCAAATTTAGTATTTAGATTTCATAACAAAGAAGTATCATAATGTCTAGTATGTTTATATTTCTATGGATTTTAAATACACGATACTTGCATTTAGCATATACTTAAATGTCTTTTTAACTCTTAATTTAGTAGTACTTTGATAGTATAATTTAATAGTACTTTCATCCAAATCTGACTTCCCCCAGCTACATGATCACTCTTACATGGCATTTCTTTCTTAAATAATACAAATAGAATAACTAAGATCTTACTCTTTTTTGAGGCATCACATAAATGTCTATAATTTATTCCTCTCAAGCTTCTTGATAACTATCTTATTGGCTACTTTTTTAAAATATCTTGTTAAAACATTTCTTGGAAATGCATTTTATACTGATATGTTTCATTTTTTATTTTGTTGAGATAATTAAGTCCAAGAAAATTCAGAAATATTCAAGGCTTTAAATATTTTCAGTTAACTTGGTAAAGTTAAGTAGGTATCTAAACTGTTTTCACTAAGAAATCACAGAGTTCTATAACACCGTAGCAAAATTTTTGTATCTTAACAAAATTTATAAAACAAAATATATGATCTTTGAACTTAGTGGTAGCATTAATCTTTCATATTTTAAAAATCCACTTAATGGATTTCCAGTACCTAAGTGATAATGTGTTATCATTCTCTAAAAAATTAATAGTCAAAGCAAAAACAGTTAACGTACTTGTGAAATTAAAATTTGAATAAAAAGTCTAAGTGTATAAAAATTGATTTGCCTTGTTTGTTTGTTACAGATATTTTTATTAACTTTAATTAATTAAGCTGGAAAAGAAAATTTTCATAGTCTTTTATGTAAGTTATTACAATAGTATTTGAGCCTGCCAGCAAACTCTTAAAACTCCTGGATTCTGGCTCTATTCTCTTCTGGCTTCCCTCCTAGTCATGTCTTGGCTACTATCCAGAGCTGACAATTTTCAACCAGGAGCAAAGGGAGATTTGTCTAGTATAAGAAGGATTTTTGAGTCATCCCAAATTTTCATACCCAGATGGGAAAGGAGGAGGGGGTGGCAATATACATACTTGGGTGATGTCACTATGCTACATTCACTAACCATTATTATTGTATTCATACTGGAGAAGTCTCAGTGTATTTATTCGAATGTTCTTTACTGGAAACTGTAATGTAACAACTGCAAAATTAATACCAAAATTATATGTTAAGTTTATGTTTAAGCAATTTCTGCACAAAATATCTTGTCCATTTTCAACTTCATGCTAAAGTCCCAGAAGTTTCACATCTTAGCTAATAATATAAAAACATTTAGAATCTGTTAAGGTGAATTGGTAGATTTTCCAATTTTAATACTCCAATCATTTTTGTAAAGCTTTCTGAACACTGATGATTGTATTATGACAATTTGTTATCCACAGTGTGTTCCTGCTAAAGTGAATTGGCAATTATTATGCTTTTAAAGGTTTTCTAAAGCTCTTAATTTTAGGTTCTTTCACATAAATTTAACTTCCTTTTTCTAACGACCATTTAGTACTAATATTATGATTTGAAAGACCTTTTGACAAGAATGGTTTTAAAGTAGAGTTACATCAATGGACTATTTATTTAGGAATCTTGGATATACCAAAGAAATGTATGAATTTTTAATTTGAAAAAAGATACATTTTCATGACCAAATATTTTTCTGCTCCTACAAAAAAACTAGAAATGACACTTATTATAAAAATAAAGGTTGATACAAAACTTCAATATTATTCTTATAAAATTTCCATTGTTTTTTATTGTATATATGTTTTCAGATATCTAACTTTCATAATTAGTCTGATTGTCCCATTGTATAAAATGTTTTGCAAGATAGCTGTGAAAAAGGCAGTAAGTCCATTGTTAAATATAACTCATTTTTATGATAATAATACTATTAAAGGTTAATTCTGACTATAAAACATCACAAAGGCTTTTAAAAATAGATTTGAGTTTGTAGTTGATAGCTATGATATAAACCTACAGAACTAGATATATAATAAAATTATGAATGACTTTCTGAGAAATTTTGAAATTTAGCCTATACATGACTTTTATATTTGTAATTGATTAGTTTTATATTTCAAAGTATGTAATTGGTTTTTTGTCACCTACAAACTACCTTTTTAAAAAAAGACTTGTAAAGTTGATAAATCTTACAAGCTGCTAATAGATTACTAGTTAATTTTAAAGTTAAGGCAGAAAATAAATGTCAGGTTAGTCATTTAAATACACAGTGTCTAACTTGTATACTAGTAGAATGGAAATCAAGCCCATCTTTAAACTTATTTCTGTTATGTGATTGAGAAGGCCCTGGTTGATATCACTGAAATCTTGAATAATTGAATTCTAACAAAAATTGACTTACCATTTTAGATTCAGATGTTTAGATTGTTTAGATGTTTAGTCTTTTATTTATAAATAAATCTGACCTTCTTTGATTAAGAAATATTGTCAGTAGCTTTTATAAGTACTTGTTCATCTGAGGATCCATGACACAAGCTTTCTTCATAGTTGAGTTTCTACTAAAAATGGTGTGATAAGGGCTCACTAATTATTATCCAAGATTCTTCTTTGGAGTACCACATAGTTTTTCTTCATCTCCCACTTGTTCTCACCCTTCACTATCAACCCAGCCACACCCCACCCCCACCTCAACATTGTTCACTACTCAGCACAATGAATCATTTTCAAGTTGACTCATTGTGAACTGTCTCCCAGCTGTTGGAATGTCTGGCAGACATTTTTGTTTGGGTGAAGAATAACTGGCTGAAACCCAACCTGGATGAGTTTGATATAATGGTCTCTGGCTAAAGAAATATTGAGAGAAACATGTTTCTGGCCTCTGAAGCCCCTGTTATTCCTGAAGTAGCACTATCCCCTGTGGCACAGCACTGAAAGTAAGGAATCAATCTGGATTATTTTCTCACCATTGAATGAAAAATTGCCTTAGAAAAAGTAGCCATTTCCAAATTATGTTTGTCTTTCTATACTTAGTGTCCCCACATTATTGAAAAATCTTAAAAGACAGCTAAGGAAAATTAGTTTTACATCTCCTTTTTAAGAGCACAGAATCAAAGACTGAAATATTCTTTGTATAATACATTTCTTCTTATGAAAGCGTGTTCAAAGACTGCGTAGGGATGAGTTAACCAATCATTTCAGCAGAATGTTTAATGACACAGGCTACTATATATTTCATCCTGAATCAGTTAACATTGACTTCCTCTTTCATTTTTTATTCTTACACAGTCTTTTTAAAGGAACTTCAAAAATAGAACATTAGAAATCTCGGTAGTCAGTCATGTTTTCAGGAAATAAAAGTCTTCAATTATATTTGATATCTTTTCTAACTAGGGACATGGCACCATTATTTTTACTTTTACATTTTTCATCCTTTTCTTCATAGATTAATTTTAGCTCGTGTGCATTACCAGCATATAAAATGGGAGTTTTGAAATTAAAATGTCACAGCAGTTTTTTTTTTCAACCTATTTAGACCTTTAGGACAAAAGGTTTTCTGGGGTTTTGTACCACATAATTACAGTTTTCTGACCTACCATGTTACCTAGATTTTAAGACAACAAGTTTTCTGATGCTTTAAACCACATGATTACAATTTTCTGATATACATGTGCTAGTCATCTACAATCTTTTCTTTGCCTTTATTGTTTCTCCAGAGCCAAATGGTGGCATCTGGAAAGAGAAAACAAAAGAGTCCAGAGCTAGCCCTGTTGGGTCCATAGCTGGACCCTTCTATATTTCTGATATGTCACAGAAGACCTCAGCTGTTACAGTAGGGCTGACATCTAGTCCCAGCTGGCAGGTGATAGTGGAGCCCTTGCCCTTCACTTTATGCTCTGCTATCAATGTTTCTAAATCCTACTGTCTGCCAGATTTTTTAAGTGGGCAAAAGGTGAAGAAAATTGAGAAATAATATGTAAGAAAAAAAGTCTTGTCCCTTGAGATAAATGGACAATAACTTTTGCCTTCCAGTCAACTCCAACTTTACATAGATAACTTACCTGTCTGCATCAGAATTTTCATTTAAGAATATATTTTGTCCAGTTTTCAGCATGTAGTTTCTCTTCATATTAATTTCATTTCTCCACTACAGTTTGCCATTGAGCTGGCATAGTGACACTGTATAGATGTTGAATTTTTAGACATAACATGAATGTTTCATTTCTGTGTTTTGCAGAGTAAAGCAATTATTGCTCGTGTTAAAAATTTGTCAGATACAGTAGTTGGCCTGGAGTCTTTTATTGGCTCTGAAAGAGAAACCAACCCACTATATAAGGATTATCATGGTAAGTATCACCTTTATAAGAAGAGCTGCTTCAACCATACATGAACTCACCTTTTATCTAGTCAAATATCTACAATCAAGTAGGGTGAATTATTCCTATACGTCAGTTGCATGTTTTCCATTCTGGCTAATATTTCACAGTATTTTATCATCTACCTATATTAAGACTGTGATAACTGATGACAGGAGTCAAACCCAAGGTCTCAGGCATGGCTTAGATGTTCATTTTGTTATCCCAATGGCTTAACTTGTCATGATATCAATTACACTTACTAGCTACATTTGAAATAAATGTTAATACTAATAATTGGAATATTTCTCATCTGAAGTCCAATTTCTGAAGCCCTCTGAGATCTGAAATAATCTGATTCCAAACATTTCAAATAAGGGATAGTCAATGTTTAACACTTTAACAATATATAAAGTATTACAATTTATTCTATACAAAGCTAGCTGTGGGCAGTAAGATACATACTGGCCTGAGAGTGTAGCACAGTGGTTGAGTACTTGCCTAGCATGTGCAAGGCCCCAGGTTCCATCCCGGTACTGTAAAGAGGAAGGAAAGAAGGGAGGGAGACAGGAAAGAAGGAGATAACTTTAAAATAATATATAAGCTAATAATCAGGCTTTTTCATAGTGATAGAAAATACTGACTATGAACAAAAGCTACTCTTTGCCTCTTGCTTGTTTATTTGACTAAGTGGGCATCTAGTATATATCCAAATTAACTATATAAATGATTTATTTAATATATCATTTTCGCTATTGGAAAGGTCTATGAAGATTGACTTTTTTAATTTATTGTTATCTGTTTTCTTTTAAAGCAATCTATGTGTTACCTTAATAAGTTATATATTTATCCTATGAACTTAGTAAATGACATTTTATGTTAAAAAACATTTTGATTAAAACATCTCAAACGTTGAAAGGCTCATTCTTTGTGCGGAAGTTTCTGAATTAATAAATTGTTCCCCAGAGAATAATGAGTGATTCTAATAGCTAGTAAACTTGCTGTTGAAAAATGAAAGATCTGATAAAATAATTAAATCATTCTGTGAAGCCTACTGGTGTAATAATTGACTAAATAAGCACATGTAAAGTTAAAATTAGAAATGTACAAAAATAAAAGTATTATTTTTAATAAATGTATTTTACCAAACAAGTATATATGATATGCTATATATTTAAAGGCTACTTTCTTAATAACACTTTTTACATTTTTTATGTGTAAAAAATTCAGTAAGATAATTTCTTGAATTAATTTTGAAGTGGCAATTTCTAAGGTTAAACACCTGAAAGTCTCCACTTTTAAGCTAAAATTAATACATACATTACTAAGCATTCAAATACATACACAAACTTTGTAACAGAGTCTGGAATTTGTCTCCTCCCCACCCCCAAAAAAATCTCATATTCAGGGATCAGTGTCCTTGGGATGTGATTTTTAAATATCAGCTGAGTCAGGCAGAAAGATGCACTGAAGAATCCTCTGTATCTTCATCTGTGGGAAATGACCCCTGGTTTTGTCAGAAACTGAATTAGCCTGTACAAAAGCCATCCAGTGCCCTTGTCAGAAAAAATTATCAAGTGTTTCTATTGACAAGAGGCCAAAGCTCATGGTTTACCTAGCACCCTTAACAAAGCTTAGAATGCCTACATAAAGGACTAACATGTAGAAATGAGTTTCTTGGGAAGGCATGGGGGTTAATGTTTGATCCTAGAATGTGCTCTGAAATGTTGTTTCCTTCAACGGTTTCTTCAAGTCATTAATAAGATATAAAATGAAATAACTTTTTATTAGTGCTTCACTGATTATCACTAACCCATAAGCCTTGTTTTGCTGGCTGCTTACTGGTGCATTTAATAAAATAAAGATCACTCAATGGTGCCGTGGGCAGCATGCAAGGTGATAGCCATATTTGCTTACTGTAAATACAAGGGAAAAATCACACACAAACTGGTTGTAGTTTTGACAAGTACTAAGATCCCCCTTTACATCTGTACTTCTGTACCAAAGTGCAATTAGTTTTCTTCGCACAAGGATTTCTGTTTATCTTATTCTGCTTGATTACTTGAGTATAATCACACCATTTGCTTCATTGCTTCTGGTAGTAAGCTCCAGTTTTAAAAGGGGAGGATGCTTGTGTGTAAATTTACAGGATTTTGCTGTAAGACTCTTTAATTTATTCATCTGATGACTATGTTTAAATTTTTTCTTTTAATTTCCTTTCCATAAGGTTTGATTCATATACGGCACATTCCTCGGCTTAATAATTTGATTTGTGATGAATCAGATGTCAAAGACTTAGCTTTTAAATTAAAAAGGAAACTATTCACCATTGAGGTAAGAGATTTTGTTTTAGTTTACATGTTTGAAGTATATGAAATCTTCCTCTTTTTTCTTTTTCTTTCCACTTTAATGAAATTCCTTGGACCTGTTTCAGGCTAAATATTAAGTACTTTTATCACATATTTTTTACTTTTACTTTTATTTTAGTAGTTTCTTAATAGAATGGTTTGCTTTAAATATTAAAGTAAGCTTCAAACTTGCATGATAAATATGACATACATATTTCTAAAGCTTCCAGAAGTATGGTTAATTAAATGTTAATGAGCTGTACTTACTGTGTATAGAATGTTAATCCTATCTACCTTTATGTACAGATAAGAAAAAAAAGTGTTTTTATCTACATTCTAAAAGTATTTTTTCTGACTATTGGTGAAATTACCTTTCATTAAAGTGAAACTTAAAAACTAAAAATAAAGCTAATATAAAACTATTATTTGCACTTTGTTTTAAGAAAATTTTCTACAATATTTAAACTTTTTTGTGACCTTTATGCAAGAAATGAATACCAGAAAGTACCATATAAAAGATTCATTTCAACTTAATCTAGCTAAAAAGCACATGAACTATTAAGCAATTAGAATTGATATATTTATTAACAAAGTAAATTTCAGAGTGATGGCTTTTGGGTGATGTGATAGTTATCAGTATAGTTGGCACAATTTTTTTTAACAAAGACATAAAACAGCCAAGCAGCCTTGACAAACCATTTTGTTTAATCTCTTTTCAAATGAAAAGCTCTTAAGCAGCCACTTGTCTTAACTGCTTGAAACCATAAAAAGAGAGAATTGCCACCAATAAATTAGCATATTTTTAACTTCATCACCAAATGATGGTCAATGTGGCTTGGCACTGCTTTGGTGTTTGGGACTTCACCCTTAAGTGACCACTTTGGCCCTTTTTTGACCCTCTGCCCTCTTTAAGCTGGCCACTTGATAAGGTAACTTAATGGTTCTCTCTCTTTTTCTCTTTGCCTTCACATTTGCAAGTAGCAGTAACCTATAAATCATTGTAAGGACCCTATCCAGTGACAAATTAATGTGCCCTCCTCCTAATTAATGGTCATCAATGTCCTTAATTATCTAATCCTATTGAGAGCAGTTAATAGTTAATCAGGCAGGCAGTTCTTCCGAACAGGTCATCTCTGCAGGAGTGTTAGAAGTTTCTCATCTGAGTATACTCCCTTTAAAAGCCACTTAAAGCCAAAAGAGCAAGAGTGGAGAAATAGTGATTCCTGAGCTAATTTGCTTTCCTTCCCAAAAGAAACCAAAAGAAATGGGACTCAACACTGTAATTGTTCAGACATTGTTTCAGCTATTGTGACATAATACTGAGTACTTTACCATAATATTGCTTAAAATATTTAGAAAGATAAAGTCAGAGTTTACGGCTATAAGGAATCATGCTTAATCATTTTCTATTCAGTTGAATTTATATTTTAAATGAAAGTTGTAAGATGTTTTTTCTCCATATGGTATCCTTTTTCCAGAGTAAGTATTCTGAAAATGAAGTCTAAGGTATCACATATACTAACCATACAAATTAAGCAAGTAGTAGAAAAGGTATTGTGCCCAAGAAAAAAATAGTATGGTGCTATGAATCATTTATGACCTCTCTCTTTCATTGGGAGTTGAGAGAGAAAGGGAGAGAGAGAAAGAAAGTACTTAAAGTCAAGTAGGACCTCCCCTTATTTTCAGTAGTTTTAGGTTCTAAGTGTAATTGTCAGAATATACTTTATCATTGGAACAATCAAGAGATCTTATATTAACCACACAAGTTCCTGTTAGATTTTCTGTCTTCTTGCCACTATACTTAACTAAGACAACCATTCTAATTGCCACCCTGTAGTTGGAAACAATATCAGAAAACAAAAGCAAACCGGTTTTTTTAAAAAAGACTTCAGACTTGTAGGTGGGGATAGGCAGGGAAAACTGGGAGAGAGCAAAGAAAGGGGTGACGTTGTCCATAAAGAAATATACTCATGGAAGTGGTGCTGTGGCTCAAGTGGTAGAGCTCTAGCCTTGAGCTGAAGAGCTGAGGGACAGTACCAAGGCCCCACAACCGACCAGAAAAAAGAAAGAAAAGAAAAATAGAAATATACTCATTACCTGACCATAACTATAACCCCACTGTATATATCACCTTTATAATGACAACAAAAAAGAATTTAGTACTGTTAATCAAACCTTTGACCTTTTTGGATTATTTAATCAATACAGATTTCAGAATTTTATAAATAGAAATACAAATGAAAGTCATTCTAAAGAACTTGTTTATGCTATAATATTAAATTTAGTGACTAGAAAAAATGTAAACTAAGAAATCAAACCTTGTAGAAGTACATGTAAGTATAATTAGAGCATAGTAATTGTTTAGCTCACCTAAGATTAAATGCTTTTAATAAAATATTCCACATTATAAGGTACATATCCAGACTGATAACATATTTTTGGTAGTATATTACAGAAACTAGAAAGAAGAGTAACAATAACCTGAAAGTAATTACTTCAATAATTCCTTTACTGAGGAAAAAAAATTATCTATTAAGTGTCTGTATTTTAATATTAACAACAAAAGTTTTTAATGGCCTGGTGTATTTTAAAAATAAAATGTATTTTATACTACCCTATGACTGCCATATACCATTGAATCTGAATCTTATTTTCAGAAGCAAAAGGTGATTTGACAAGTAAAGCAGAAATAACTTTTCTGGTTCCATGTATAGTTATGTGTTCCATGCAGTTACAGTTTACTCTTAGTCACATGGTCTATAAAGGGGGCATGGTTGGATACAAGCACACCTTTCATCCCTATTTTTAGGGTACCTCTTAAAAGTAGTCACTGTCCTTCTCATGTGTGAAAACTGACTACTTTTTTTTTTTTTACCAACAACTTATCAAGGACTTCAAACAGGTAGAAGAGTTTTATTATTCTTTGTCTTTGAGTGGTTTGGAGAAGACAAAAGACTAATATTTTTTCCTTTGTGGAGTATGTATGGGTATTGTCCAATTCAAGTTGAAATAGTTATCAGAATAAACTATTACTAATGCATGTAACTATAAAGGTGTGTAAGTTAGCTCTTCTACAAAAACTATAGTAGATTCTTATCTATACTAATGACACTGAAATCCTGACATATACTCTACATAAATACCATTTACATAGCAGGTATAACATTTTGCTGAAGTTTTTGTAATAGAAAGTATAAATCAAATTTTAAAGTATTCCAAATAATGTAAGCATAAATATGGCAATAAGCTACACTGGTCCAGGAACCCACACCCACTTCCTTCATATGTCTAAAATTTGTGATTCAGATATATAGCTTCCCTTCTGAGCTAAAATACTGCTTGAACTTATATTGTCCCAATTTTTTGTGTGTTTTTTTCTTCTTCTTCTTTAATGTTGGGATAATCATTAGCTGGGTTTTTTTTCTCTGCATTATAATTGGGATATCATTACAATACATTTGGTAGGATTTGAAATGAAGCTACGATGACATCATAGCTGTATTTGCATTTATGTTATTTGAGTTTGTATTTTCAGCATTTACAATCTACTACTAAGATTTTTCTAAGAAAAGATAACGTATTATTGCAGTTGCAACATCTATAAGTTTGTGATAAAGAGGATTCCTAGTCATGTAGCTGTTTTTTAGCTCTCAGTTTTGGTATTTCTGAGTTTAAGTCGGGTTTACATCAAAATTTATAAGACATGTACTCTTATATACAAATATTCAATGTAAGAATGAACAATATTTTTACAGGCTTTAATTGGTCTAAGATTCATAATTATCATAAATAGTGTATCTATGTGTTTTACAGATAAATGAACATTGAATCTAAGTAAATACAGTTTACTCATAATTGTCTTAGATCTTTCACATCAGTTTTAAGTACAGGACCTTACTAATTCTTCAGTCACCAAGAACTTTTTGTAACAAAATAAACAACAAGTGAATTTTTATTAGGTAGCTATTATTTTAATGCACTTACCTAAATAAATTTATTGTTAAGTATCAAGACCAGTGTCATAGGTACCACTTCTATGAATTTATTGTATAGCACTATTATAATCAGATATAACTCTACAACTATTTGGAATGTTTACATTTTAGAAAAGCATAAACTCTTGCAAACTGCTAGTCATGCTGACAATGCTTAGAGTTGTTGCATGCTATCTTTAGCTCTGTGTTTGCTTCCTTCTGCGTTTATATTCTATAGAATTTCAACTTTTTTTTAATAAGAGTTGGAGGGTAAATGTGTGTTTAGTACATCTAGAGATGGAAAGAGGGTTAAGTTGCTTGTCATCTGTCTTGTTTGGAAGTCTTACTAAGTTGCAGCATAATAGGTCATGTATCTAATACCTATTTTCTGATAATAATGTCTTATCCAAATATTGCACACAATTTTCTATATGGTCATGCTTTAAATATATTCATTTTATTATCATATTCATATTTATACTTTTAATTCCTAAGTGATATGGCCTTACAGCAGTGACCATTTGATTCTTATTATATATATTTCACATGCCATGGTGAACTTATCAAAATTGCATACCATCTCAAGGGGAACATAATTTTGAGACTCCGTCTAATCCTATTTCTTCCCACTTTGGAATCTTAATTAGAAAAGATAAGGGAAAAAAAACATCATTTAACTAAATTATTGTTGTGAATCTGTAGCAAAAGGTATAATCCGCAATTGGGCCAATTAGTGAACCCCATAGTTTGCTGTGCTGCAGCGAACAATTTGATTAGATCTGACACCATCCTATTTCCCACTGTTGTTTTGCCAGGTATGATGATCAGACTTCAAAGAGCTTGAGGCATCAGCAGGGCAAGGTTTGGAGGCCAGCTTAGGTCCGGTTGTTAATCTCTCTGCTAAAACCACAGCAGCTCTCACACAAAACAAGCTTACACGACACAATCATGCGGTATTAAAGTTAGAGTTGAGTCATGCCAATTGCCTTTGATTTTTTGATGATTGACCAAAGATGGCTACATGACTAGACACATGCTAGAAATATACTGATTAGGTTATTTCCCAAAATATTTGAAGTATTTTTCAGCTTCCTATATAAATGTTGTGAAAGCTTATTTCTTTTGATCACATCTTCCAGAGTGATGGTACTGCATCAGGGAATAATGAGTATTTCTCACTGCCATCCTGAACACCAAACTTTTTACTTACTACTTCATCTAAGTTTGTCTTTACACTAATAGTTCCTTATGGAGATTGTAAAAGGAAATTGTTTCTAAGTGATAAGCTTTTTTAAAAACTATTAAGCACATTAAATAACATTTTTAAAATCAATTTTTCCTGAGTCATTTATGTTCACTGACAATTTTTCTGAAATTTCTTTATAATTGTTTTCCATTTAAATGTTTGGTAAAGTGCCCTTTCCAGGATATGATTGCATAAGTGTTCTTCTCTCTGCATTCTGATTTGTTGAAATATTGCAGTAATAGTGACATGTTTCCATTCTGAGAAAAGCCTAGGGCTGCTTTAGTATTATTCCAAATGATTGAAACTGCCATCTTGCTGACTTTCCCTGGGGCAACACAAGGCCTGTTTGCTTTTGCGTTCGTCTCACATACTTCCAGTAAGTTTGGCTGGCAGAATAGCATTGCTTCATTTAGTCAGGAAGAGTCAATTCATGTTTGCTTATAATAAGCCTTAAAGTTTCTGTACAGACATCAATGTCTAAGTTATTAAGCTTAGAACTAGTTAGGTTAAATGAATCCTATTTTTTAAGAAATATTTTTAGATGTCTCATAACTTTATATAAATAATTTACATATAAAAATCTTCATTCATGTCCAGTATTTCACATTCATTGCACAATTTTATACTGGTTCATAACTACATTTTACTTAGGAAATTTAAGGATACCATAATATAGTTGAATAAAAAAATGCTTGCTTGCACGAAGCAAGTCAAATATTAAGAATTTTGCTAATAGTTTCCACTTCATGAGTCTTGTATAAAGATAAATGGTACTGGTATCTTGATGAAAGCTACCTCCGAGGAACTCTTACCTAAACTTTGAGACCAGCACTGTACAAGCACAGCATTGTTGGAACATGCAAACACACAAAGATCTCCTCTATTTCCTAAACTTTACACATGAACTTTTCTGTATCTGTTCTATGGCTTGACTCCAGGAAAATTATATTGTAATAATTTAATTTTTTATCCTTCATAGATCTGATGTAGCAGAATTCACCCACTTTATACAATACATTCTGAAACACTTCCTCCCACAACGTGTCATTTGTCTGTCGAAAGAAGATAGAAAAACAAAATGATGGCAGCTCACAGCTGTCCTATTTCCTCAGCTAAGCGTACTTTTAAGTTTTACAAGATAAGAATATAGAGTGTATCCTCCAGTGTACCACAAATTCCAATATTTAATAAATGCATTATTTTGCTGAGCATTTTGCTACAGGGAGTACTTTTATACCCCAAACATTCCAAGTTCAGTCATTGCTGCATAGCAAATATGAAAATAAATGTTCATGCCTCTAGTCCTTTCAAGGCCTTGCCTGTCATTTGATTGTACGTTAACCACCCCATTATCTTCGTGGCGAAGATAGACTTAGTTATCTGAAGTATTATTTAACTTGTTCATCACACACCCTGTGTTATATTCTCAGTGTAACATTTCTATGTTACCATAATTGTTTATCAGTTGTTTTTATTTCTTTTAACCTCACTACTAAAATATCAGTTCCAAAATAGTAGTAATATAATTTGTCTTACTTGCAAAGAAATCCTGAGATTGGGCAGGAAGGGCTCCATAAATACTTCTGGAGTTGTTAAAGAATTTTTGGGGAGGATGGTGGTGAGAGTTGGGGATTATTTGGACGTGGGTCTTGAACTCAGGGAGGGCTGGGCACTGTCCCTGAGCTTATCTGCTTGAGGCTAGCGCTCTACACTTTGAACTATTACTGTTTTTTTTAGGTGGTTAGTTGGTGATAAGAGTCTCATGGACTTTTCTGCCTAGCTAGCTTCAAATCACAATAAAGGATTATTTTTTAAAGTAACTTTGTTATAAGTTTCTTAGAAAGAATTGTCATATGTATTGTATTATATGTCTATACACACACTGATATATTTAGTTCTTATTTTATCTTGCCAGGAGATCTTACATATTAACTATTACCCACATTTTAGTGTAAAGGAATCTTCCCAAACTCATACATATATGATTACCAGGATAAATCCAGATTTTCTGACTTCCTATGTAGAACCACACTAGAAAGCAATCATATTCAAAAGCTCTGTTCCTTGTTATTAATTTAGCAAAATAAATTTTATTGTTTATCCTGGCCTTTGAATAAATGCAAAGCACTTTATAGTATTACTTAATTAACATCAAACTACTATATGCCATTATTATCTACATTTTCCAAGTGAAGAAAGAGATAGTTCAGAAAGATCAAGCAACTTAACTTATTCAAACTAGAGTGTAAATAACTGGCAAATCTGTTTTGTTCTTAAGTCTGAGCCCATAATTGCTAGCTGATCCATCCCAAGCTGAGCAATACATATCTTCAGTGTTCATTATATACTTGGAGTATAATATTCAGCCAATGTGTAGCTTAAGTACCTAAGCAAGAAAGTTTCTGTGCTAACAGAGTCTCCAACTGTAAGTAGATTTTATTAATTTTAAATATATATGTATGGTATATATGTATGTGGCACGTATATCTTATGTGTATATACACATATATATATACACACACACAGGTGTGTGAGAAGTTAAAATTTGTTCTGTTCAGGGGCTGGCAGCATGGCTCAAGTGGTAAAGCACCAACCTAGCAACGGCAAGCAGGGCTTTGAGTTCAATCCCTAGTAGTGCCAAAAAAAAAAAAAAAAACGTATTTATAGATAGCTAGTTCTAAATACTTATATTACCTATGTATGTCTATTTTTATGCTCATAGCAAACATTTCTGCTCTGGTTTTATAAAATGCATTATGAAATGTAGATTGTATTAATCATAGTTTCCTTATGTACCAGGATTTTATTTTATAGGTATACAAACATTCACACCTGTGATTATAGTGGGGTGACTATTGTTATTTTCATACTTTTACTTATGTATACTATCTGGTATGTATCTTATTTTGGAAATTAATTTTCAAAAATAAAGGCATTCCTTAAAACACTGTTTTTAATTTATACTTTAATTTTATTGTCAGGGTGATGTGCATAGGGGTTTACAGTTACATAAGTAAGGTAGTAAGTACATTTCTGTCGAACTTGTTACCCCTCCCTCATTTTTCTCATACTTTCCCTCCCTTCCCCCCCCCCAAGTTGTATAGATAATTTCCAACATATTGTCTTGTAAGTATCACTGTTGCATTGGAAATAGTATTTTTTATAAAATTTCTAAATTCTACTTAAAGCAGATGAAATATTCTATACAAAGGATTGTGGTTCCCCTAGTTTAGTCAACTTATTTTGATACAATTCAGAAATCTGCCAAATTTTTTATTACCATGTATTTATTTGTCCAAGTTCTATATTTAAATGTTTTACAAATATGAGTTTTCATTTAATTAGTTAATATGTTTATACTTTCTAAATTATTTTATGTACTGCTTTGGAGCACCAAAGGTTATTGTGTGACTAAGGTATGTACAACTTATAATGGTTCACTAAATTCAATTTTTCAGATTCCTAATTTTTGTCACTTGTATTATTATAATTGGGCCTGATGAAGGTTTGATTCATTCTTTAGGAAAATCTACTCTGTTCTTTTGCCGATATTGCATTAAAATTTCTCTGTAACATAGTTAAACAAAATTAAAAAATCTTATGATGGCAAAATACCTTGTTTTTTTGATGTACCTTACTAAAACATGTTTTCTGGTACAACACAATTGTATTCCTCTTTAAGAAATCATTACATTAAATGTAGATTTGCAATTTTAAAAGGCAGAATTTGGAGACCAGAGACAGTGAGGTTTAATCAAAATGTCTTACATCTCACTAGTAAAGCAATTCTCTTATTTAACTAGGAATTAAAATATGGCAAGGTTATTACTGTCATAACTATATACACAGTGGATGTTTTAAAGAGTAGCCAGTTCAGGTCCTTTGTATCTGGTGTAAGTGAAGTTTGCTGAACTGTTTTGTCAGGTGCTGTCAAATCAACCCACCATTGTTGTACAGAATCAAACTAAATCATTTTGGCATGAGCTTTTCAGAAATAAGAAGCCAATATTCAGGATTTAGTGGAAATGAGCATTGGCTTTCAGTTTTTGTAGACTGAAAAATATACTCATTCATAAATTTTTTGAATAAACATGTTGAAGTATTTGTCTCTATAACTTATTGAAAAAAGGTATTTAAAGGTCATTGCATCATATAAATAACACTTGAAACATATTTGACTACATGTTCTTTAGGTAGGATTGTGCACAGGATGTTTTCAAGTAGCAAACCCTCAAAATATACAGTCATTTAGTAAAACTTTCCTATTATGAAAAGAGGTATATCAATTTTGAATGACATGACTATCTTTGTTTCCAAAGCCATGTTATAGTTGAGTTAAATTCTTAATTTTTTAATTAATGAATGGTTTGTTCATGATCAGAAATTTTAATTCTTATATGACTAAAAACAAAGAAGCTTCATTTTCTTTATCAGTAGTTATTTTAGGCATTATTAAAGAGTGGACTTTGATACTTCACATTTTTCATTTGTATGTTTTGGTTCAGGATGTTTTTAATTGCTATTTCTCTTCAATAATCTACAAAATTTTTACTGACTTTTACTTTAACCAGGTGTAGCACTTCTGATGAAATTAAAAGTTACTTGTAAATATTATAATAGGCTACTCATACATGATCTTCATAAAGGGTCAGTGCTATTGCAGGAAATGAATTGCCCTATAAATAAATGGGTCAACTTATATTGAGTAAGCAAAAGAAAAGGCTAACACTAGTTTAATATTCTTGTAAACAAATGGCTAAAATATTGGGCAAAACCCAGTATATTACTCCCACATTCTTGACATAAATAATTATAGAAATTTATTAAAATGTATAATTCTAAAGATAATTATAAATAATATATACATATCATTTGTTTATTTACATATATGAATCAAGTCTCAGTAAAACAAAACCTATGACATTGATAAGTATTCAATTTTCCTTTACCACTATCAGATTTCAAAATGGTAAAGATTTTTATAGTCCATTTTGCCTGCATTGAAGTTAAAACCTTGATGGGCATGAAAAAAGGAGTTAAGATTACATAGTGATTTATTTTTGTCATCTTTCATAACCTTTCGAATACTCTTAAGGGGGGAAATGGTGTTTAAGATAATGTATTAATAATCTCCTACTTCGAATAAACTTTGATTTTCTTAATATATTAAGTCTAAAGAATAAAACTGAAACTGATGATGAAAAGGAAATATTGAACTGGGTGCTCACACCAGTAATACTAGCTACCCAGGAGGCTGAGATCTGAGGATCCCACTTTGAAGCCAGCCCAGGCAAAAAAAATCCATGAGACTCTTTATCTCTTTATCTATTTATTTATTTATTCATTCATTCATTCATTCATTTATATTGTGAAGGTGATATACAGAGGGGTTACAGTTACATAAGTCAGGTAATGAGTACATTTTTTAATGTTTTTTATCATAAAGATAGTGTACAGAGGGGTTATGCTAAGCGAAATAAACCCCAAGATAGACACACGACTGGTTTTATCTGTCTTGCTGTTGTTTTTAATGTATTTATAATGTACCTTCTTTCCCCATGATATAACCCCTGTTTTCACTATATGAGCACATTTCTTTTTGAACAATGTCACCCTTTCCCTTGCTTTCTCCCAGTTTTTTCCCTCCCATCCCCACCCACAAGTTATATAGGTCATGAGTGTCATTGTAACGTTTGTTCACCCTTTGTCCGCACCCTTTCTGTTTCACCCCTTACCGTCCCCAAAACATATATACTTACAAACAAGATGAAAAGTGAAAAACAAAAACCACTCTCTCATTTCCATTTAACCACTAAAACAAAACAGAAGTGGACTTTTGGCTGGCCTTCAGCACAAAAGCTCAGAGACAGCATCCAAATCCTGAGTTCAAGTCACAGGAATGGCAAAAAAGGAAAAAAATAAAATATTTTCTTGTCTTCATAATAGTCTTTATAATTTCAATACTAATATACTATGTACATATTTAATAAGTAATAGTTTTTTTAGTTTCAAAAAATGAAATTATGGCCTGGAGGTATGTCTGAAGTGGTAAGTGCTGCAAAGCCCTGAGTTCAAACCTCCCCAAACTGAACTAAGTATTATATATTGAGTGAATGAATGGATGAATGAATGAACAAATATCCTCTTGACAGTGCTCAAAGCATAGTAGTAGGTGTGACCATACAAATATCATTTCAATCTATATTGAATGGTCTAATGTTGTTAATCATTTTTCATAGATGCTTAATATACTTCTCAAGTTTTGCATAGGTAAAGTAACCTTTATCAAATATAATGAACTGTTATAGCTAAAATCAACTAGAACTATATCCATCAAAAATATCAGTCATTGGGATGGGAAGGTGGCTCATGGTAGAGTGCTTGCCTCACATGCATGAAGCCCTAGGTTCGATTCCTCAGCACCACATAAACAGTAAAAGCCAGAAGTGACACTATGGCTCAAGTGGTAGAACACCAGCCTTGAGCTGAAGAGCTGAGAGACAGTGCCCAGGCCCAGAGTTCAAGCCCTATGACCAACAACAACAAAAATATAAGTCATGGTATGTAATTTTGGTTCTGTCTAAATCAGGTTTATTGTCATTTTACTACCATTGAGAATTATTTTGAATACAGCATCCTGAAAGATTCAATTAAAAACATGCCAACTTCATAAATATCAATAATGACTTTCCAGTCTGGTGCCTTATGTGAACTATTAGATCCAGATTAGGTTTCTAATCTGAGTCTCCAGAGTAGACAAAAATCAGTCCTAATTCCCCTTTTTTAAAGGAGCTGTACTTTCTAATCCCTTTGGATTAGTAGTTGCCTTTAATATTCCTACTATTCCATGCTAAATATAGTTGATTTTGTTGCTTATATTTTCTGATTTTAAATGAAAGTATGGAAGACTTGTGAAACATGAGCTATAATGGGTTAATTATATAAAATAGAGTTTGAATATGCCATTTTGGATAGTCTTCAATTTTAATTTAAATATATTTTAACAGTACTTGTTAGTATACATGATGCTAATAAATTTTAATCTAGTTCTTCAGTTTTATTTCTTATAATTTTCTCCTGGGAAACCAACTTGAATTAGATAAAATTTAAATTAAGGAGACTTATATTCAAAATGAAAGCTTTGTAATTATAATTTATAACTGCATTTCCTTCAAATAACATATTGGCTTAACATAAAATTTGGTCAAAAACAATATATAGAAAAGCATTTTAGAAATATGTTCTATTCTTCAAAGGACTATAGTAGGAGCTTTTTTTTTATTTTAACCTTAGCATGCAGTTCTTCTCCTTTACTCACATGTATTTGAAATGCTCCATTAAAATTAAGTAAGCAAAGATCAGTTTAAATCCATCCAACTGTACCCCTGTAGCTTTAGTGCATAAGTTAACCAGCTATCACCCCATGGACCAATCACAACTCCACTGTATTTTAAAATAAACATTATTGTAATACAATAAGAACTAATGGGTTTTCTCTATGGCTGATTTTATAATACAGTGAAATCTTATGTACTCCAAGGCCAAAATACTTAATTCCTGGTTATATACAAAGAAAACTTCTTACAAAGAACTCCTACTTTAGAGGGTGCTTCAGAGAAAATGCACTAAGAGAATTTCTAGTTAGAGGATATGATTTACAATGTTTAAAAAAATTAAACTTTATTTGAAAGGTAGTCAATACACATGGTCAACCGATGTGTAATTTGCACTTGCACATATAATACAAATTGCTTTGAAAAAATACCTAGATTTCTCAAACTGCATTAATATCACTTTAAGAAAATGTAATTTCATAAAAGGTGGAGATTGAAAGGGAGCCTAAAGTGCCTTCAAAGCCAGCTTCTTATTGTAAGTCCATATTTTCTATCCAACATGTCTGGAATTATTTAAAATTCACTTTCTTAGAAGCACCCCATATCAGTCCCTATAGATTATTTTAGATGCTAAAGAAACCTCCCATCCATTTGTCCTAATTTTGTTTTCTGAAGCCATACATAAATTGCTGTAATCAAAGTAGCAAATATATGAGGAATGACTATAATTTCTGGTATCTCTTTGTCTTTAGATTTGTATCTATCTTATTAAACATAAATCAAATTAACCATTTCATAGTGTTTATTACATAGAATCTTAATCATGAAACATAGTTTTAATAACATCCGCAAAAGGGAACTTTTTCTCTACTTTTTATATAAGCTTCAATTAGAAATATGAAAGTAATAGCTTTGAATTCTGAAGTAAAAATGCTTTATAAATTGTGGGTTTATATAATTCAAATACTAAAATTTAATGGTTCTGTTGGTAGTAATTTTGAATACACAGAGGACTTCCGATAATTAAAAATAATAAAATCTATGAAAAATATTTTTGAGCTTAAACTATAGTACTATTTTGTTATACAATAAGTAAAACAAAATGTATCTTTGAACTTCTAATAACAGAATGTTAAAAGGCAGTGGACATATTTCTAAGGAATATTGGTTTTAACAGAAATGTACTATCCTTTATCTAAAATTGATAGTCAAATTAAAACAGTATATTTCAACTATCACTGTGAATCAAAATTTTGTTCTTATTTTTATTCTTTTAAAGACTAGGAATGTCAGAGCAACAAGGTTATAGTGGAGCTTAAAATATAAGTATAGTGTTAAAAGTAATGTTGGTGCTGATGAGGTTATTTTTAAACCATAGGAAACTCAAGTTGGAATATTTTGGCATTTAGCTAAGAAATTTAAATAGGAGGGCATTGTAATCTAAATTAAAATGCCTCATTTAAGTTAATGCACATTTGTATTTTTAAGTGAGTATGGAAAGATGAATGTTCTTGGCATTTGAAAAATATTTTTAAATTAAGTAAAACAAAATCCCATTCTAAATAAAGGTGTTTATAATGTAGCATAGATCCGGAGATTGCATAAAACCTCACAAAAAAAAAGACTCAACTTAATGTTTTCAGCTTAATAAAAATGTTGTAAAAATACTTGTAAGCTTGAAAATCACACTAGCTATTCTTGTTTCAAATTCTGTTTAATATATTGTTCTGTATGATTTTATAATAAACAGATTACTCCTTGAACAGGAATTAAGAATAAAGCTGCCAGGAAGGGGTTTTGTTGTCAGAGTAGTTCCCGCCTCATGTTTTGTAAGAGATTTCATGGTCCCATTGTAAAGAGTAGATGATTTAAAACGTGTTCCCAAGATAAACTTTCCCATTGTCATTAATGAGGATGGATAATACTGAGTGACAAGTGCATTAGGAATGACACAGAAAGAGCTGTTAGATTTGTCAGAGCGTATCACTTCAGGCATTGACACTTGAGGACATTCTTTTTTGTGGATATTTAGTTGGGGAGGAGTTAGTCTGATTTAAAGATACCAAAGTTTGTGTGTGCTAATAGAATAATGTATTTTGCAGTTTATAGATATATATTGCCAGTGTTTATAAAATATTTGGAAAGTTATTTAGATTAAGTCTTTCTGCATTTTAAGTTTTTGGTTTTATTACATCTTTGTTTCTTCCTAAAAAAGTTGTCAAATTGCATAATATTTGAATGTAAAGTAGCTCAACAAAACTATTTTCTCTTTTAAAAAGTGTTTAAAAAGAGATACTGATATTCACTTAGTTTTTTTTGCTACCTTATTCCTTATTAGACTTACTATACCTCACCTTGAGAATGATTGTGAAATAAGTAAAATATATTACATTATAGAAATATTTTAAATATCAATCAACAAGCAATTAATAGTATATGATTTTTCTGGTATTCAGAGTATTGCTGAACTATAATATATGTCTCAGTTTTGATTTTGAATTTATGCAGCTGATTACTTTTTGCCATGATTCAGCTTTCTTGTTACCAACCAGATTTTGTCTGTGTATGCCTTTTTGGCATTAATAATGACTAAGTCTCTGTTAACTTGAGTTCAAGATTTCCCAAGCAGCAATTTGGTGCTGGGATAAACTATTTACTATGACATACCACTAATCTCTCTCAACCAAACCACTCTATGACTGAAATTGTATTTGACAGTTTATACCTCTTCTTGAGGAGCCTGAGGTGAACATAACTGCAGATTTTCCCTGAGAGGACATGGCAAATATTCCATATGCTCGGGACTCTCATGACATAGGACTTCAACTATGCTCAGACTTTAACTATACTTTCTCTCTCTCTTTTATCTCTCTTTTGCTCTTGCTCTTTCTCACTTCTAATTTATAACATTAGTACTTCTATATAGCATTTTATACAAAAGTATACTAGTATATTAGCTATACTTTGTGTAGTATTTCACACAAAGGTATGTGGTGAACACTTTCAGCCATTAAAAGTACTATATATATAAGATTAGCTTTGCTATGTATTTAAAAATTGTAGTCATTTGAAATATACATATATATACTTTCTAAAATGTTCTTCTATTTATACACAACAAATATCAAATATTTCCTATTAGTATTTGGGTTTATAGAATTTACAATTCTTGACCATCTCAATATTTTTATATTGTGAAGATATTTTTCAGAAGAATTTAATTCTCTCACTTTAATATAAAAAAATCTTTCAGAGTAAATTTATTTGAGTAAAAAATAGGTTTTAAAAGAACAACATAGTAAGTCAGACATGGTGGCTCATGCTTATAATCCTAGCTACACAGGAGGCTGAGCTCTGAGGATGTTGGTTCAAAGCCAGCCTGGGCAGGAAAGTCCATGAGATCTTATCTCCAATAAACGAGTCAGAAAACCAGAAGTGGCACTGTGGCTCAATGGTAGAGTGCTAGCCTTGAACTGAAGAGCTGAGGGACAGCACCCAGGCCCACAGTTTAAACCCTGTAACCAACAACAACAACAACAAAAAAGAACAACAAAAATTCCATTTTTAACTTAATTGCTATATTTATTGTTGTTATATAAGCTATGGACACATATTATTTAAGAAAATAAGCTTATTTACTGCCTTTCATCCTTTTTGTGAAAATAACTCTTCTTTGACATAAAAATATTATCAAACATTTTTAGATCACAATAAAGAAGAAGTTAAAGCTCTTACTATTGATATTCTGGGAAAAGAGATGTCTGAAATAATTTTCAGGGATGTATATGGAAGGTTTACTAGCCCAAATAGTATTTACAGACAGCGTTGAAGAACAAATGAACACACACAATTTAAATTTAAATTATTTAAGTGAAGGCATTGGGATGCTAAAATAGCTTTTCATAACTATATAAAGAAAACTTCTATTATAAAACAAAATCTTCAAGTGATTCTATCTAAACATGTTCAGATAGCGTGCAAAATTTGGCCCAAAGAGTTCTGTTAGGTCATCAGAACAAATACTTAGTGAGTTTTTTGTTCTTAATTGTCCTTTACTTTTTCCTTTTTCTTTCTTTTCCTTTTTATGGTACTGAAAATTGACCTCAGTCACTCTATCGCTTGAGCCATGCTACCAGCCTCTTTTTCGTTAGTTATTTTCAACATAAGATCTACTTGTGTTTCCCTATGTCATTGGGAATGACAGGCACACACTACTGCATCCAGCCATTCTGTTTTCCCTGTAGCTTGGATAACAGACTTACAAACCTCAAGTGAATTTGATGTTTAACTTTTATGCTTGTCAAGCTCTTGCATCACCAAATACCCAAGAAACAACTTAAACGAACAAAGATTTATTTTTGCTCATATTTTCAGAAGGTTCAGTCAGTCATAGAGGGAAGCGTGGTGGAGTAGTTTCCATCATGGCAGACAGGAAGCAGGGATAAATAACATAGGAAGAAGCCTGAGGACACTAACTACTTCCTCTAACTAAGCCCAATCTCCTATTTTCACCACCTCCCAAAAATGCTCTCATATTATGACCTCATTCAGACAAGTCTTCATGATTTGATCATGCCATTAAAGGCAGCTTTAGAGGTTTGCGTTACTAATCTCCTAGCCATTTCTCCATTCAATAATGTTGACTATTAGTATAACCATTAGAATTATTTTATGTTAACTAATAGATATCACTGAGCCATATAACATTTTAGAACATCATCTAAAATACCCTGAAGACATCAAAATAAATTACTATATTCTATATTTTTAAAAAAAATTTTTTTGGGTCCAGTCCTGGGGCCTGAACTCTGGGCCTGGGTGCTGTCCCTCAGCTCTTCAGCTCAAGGCTAGCACTCTACCACTTGAGCCACAGCGCCACTTTCGGCTTTTGTCTTTTTGCTTATGTGGTGCTGGGAATCGAACCCAGGGCCTCAGGCATGCAAGGCAAGCGTTCTACCACTGAGCCATCTTCCCAGCCCTATATTTTAAATATTTAAGTATGAACTTCTACCAATATGTAACTTCTACATAGTATAATCCAGTGACATGTATTTATAAAGAAGTACTATCCACATTAATTACTAAACTATATAATCTATACTTGAAAAGTACTTGAATTTAAAAACTCTATATACTGATTCATAGTAGGCAGCTTTAATTGTATTCTGTATTTAAATTTTAGCAGTAAAATCAGTAATCCATTCATCTTTTCATACCATATAACTCCTCCCATCTAATTATATGATCATCATATGTTTTTTATTGTAAGATGCATCTGATTCATTTTTCAAATAAAATTACTTACATTTTTCCCACAAGTATCTATTTTCTTATCAGAACAGTTGATAATACATTCTTTACAATAAATATTCCAAAACTTTTAAGTAATAATTACAGAATAATTATAATTCAGAAAAGTAATTGCTTTATTTGGAAAGCAAAATTGGTTTATATTATATGTAGAAAACAAGCAAATTGTAATGATATTTAATGTTATACTTCAGTATGCTTTTTTCTATGGAGGGTTTTTGTTTTGTTTTGTTTACCAGTTTAAGGCCTTGAGCATGATGCTTAGCTCTCACTCAACTTGTTGCTCACAGCTGGCATTTGAGCCACGCCTAAGGTCTAGCTTTTTACTGTTTACTGGAGGTAGAGTCTTGGAGACTTTTCTTCTTCTACGGGGCTTGGAACCCTCACCTTCTAGATCTCAATGTCCTTCGAATCCTGAACGAGTGATGCTCAGATCGTTTGAGTTTTAATATAATAGGGTTTTTTTTAACACTTTTTTATACTTAAGCACCTACCTAAAGTGTGACAAGAAAGTAAGTTAGATAAAATTATCTTTAAAGATACTTTAATATCATCACATAGACAAAATTATTAGGTTTTTCAGACTATTTTTAATAAAATGATTGGCAACATTCAAATCACTTCCTTATTCTGTAAATCAAGAAGTTTTTTCTACTATTACTTAAAATAATACCCTTTGAGTCAGTTATCATGATGGAATTTACATTCATGCTCTGTATGTGTATATGAGAGAGAGAGAGAGAGAGAACCCTATAGGAGAACAGTGTAAGAAATCTGTCAGATTTTTAATAGCCTTACCTAGGACAGAACAATTTGTTATTTCAGTATAATGCATGATCTAATTCAGTGCTTTTTATTTTTTATTTTTGCTTTATATACATAAACTTTAATTACACAGAACCATGTAAATCAGTGCTTTTTATTAAAAATAGATGTCCTTAAGCCAGGTGCCAGTGGCTCATGCCTGTAATCCTAGCTACTTAGGAGGCCGAGATCTGAGGATTAAGGTTCAAAGCCAGCCTGGGCAGGAAAGACGGTGAGACTCTTATCTCCAATAAACCAAACAGAAAACCAGAAGTGCCACTGTGGCTTAAGTGGTAAAGCGCTAGTCTTGATCTGAAGAGCTGAGGGACAGCACCCAGGCCCAGATTTCAAGCCCCACAAATGACAGAGAGAGAGAGACAGAGAGACAGAGACAGACAGAGACAGAGGGAGAGAGACAGAGAGACACAGAGAGAGAGAGAATGTTCTTAATACCTACTCTCTTACTGTCTCTTCCACTTCCATATCTCACCTGAACTGCAAGATGAATTTTGTCTTCAACTTTGATATCACTTCTTCTAAAATGGCTTTCCTAACTCTTAAAGACTGTGTTTAGGTCATGCTCCAAAAGTATCGTGTAAAGTAACTCTTTTAGCACCAACATATAATAATTCGCTTAAGCTTTCTGTTCATTGATGTATCCACAGTACCAAACACAAAAGCTCTCACATAACATATAAATAGTTGCTAAATAAATGAAGTCTATTAATATATGAATTTCTCCTAAATACCTGATTACCTCTGTAACCAGCTCTGCATATGAATCTGAGTTGTCTGCTCTCTAGGAAGAAAAACATTAGTAATCATTTTTCCTATCCTTAACTAAACTGTTTAAATTTTCTCTAATTTTCTAAACTGCTTCTTCTCATTGAGTCATACTCCCACCATATCAACCTGGAGTTTAAAGTCATGGACAAAACAAAAGCCGCTTTAACTTCTAACTCAATTGTTAACTTCTTTTCCACTCCACTCACCCTTCCCTGACAATATATTTACTTTTTTCTGAATTTCCTACTTATGCAAAGTCATCTTAATGGGTGTATGTCACTTGATACATTAAATTTTGTCAAATAATTTCAATTCAAATTTAAATGCATATTTACCTAGTCTATATTATAATCCCTTCCTGCCTCTATAGACCTGTGATAGAAACACAGTGTGTATACCTATCAGGATGACTAATTAAGGCCAAACCAACTGAGCATTTTAAATACACTCTTCAAATAGAGGGGAGGTCCCAACTTGATAATATCTTGATAACATTGGATAGTAATATCCCAGGAGCTTACATATTCATTGTTCCTAGTCAACTGACATTTATATCTATTATCATTTGAGTGAAACATGATTAATTATTTTATGATAATTTGGATCATTGTTTAAAATTCAGTTTGTGAAATGTTGTATCCCTGCCATCTTTTTCCATTCCTTTAGAGGATTGGAATCGCCCTATTTAGGGAAGATTATTCCTTCATCTAATTATTACATAGTATATCTCATTATTTTCTAAATAAAAGACTCCTTTCTCCAAGAGTAATAATTTTATGCTACAGGCATCAAAGATGAAGACAAAAATGTCACATTGTGATTCTGTTTCCATGACATTCCACAATAATACTAAGTAAAAAAATTCACGTAAAGAGAGCCTTTTTTTCCATGATGTCATGTTTCTGAGATTTATTCTTTCTCAATTAAGTATTAAAATAACATTTTTATATTACTTATAAAATCATAATTATATAAAAAAATTTTGCTTATAAAATATTTCTCTAAAACAAGTTTCTCAAAAGTTATTTATAAATAGGAAATTGCAGTTCCTACTTTTTATTAAGTCTTAGCTATTGTAGTTAGAGATCTACTGCCTTAATCCATATATAATGTGTTTATCACTTAGGAAACATTTTAAAAAATGGGTTAGTAATTGTGTATAATGCTATAATTATATCTTTCATCAGGATAATTATGTAAAAGTAAATAAAGGTATGGCTAAGATAATACCTAATTTAGGATGCCTCCAACTGTATAATGCTTATAATTAAAGATTCCAAATAGAAAGTAAAGGGCCTTCGTTTCCTCACACATCAGCCTAATTTTAAAAATAAAACCATAAACATTATTTGAATGATTTCTTTGTTTACACATTTACACATTGAGTCATAACTGTTCTTTGCACCAAAAGGAAGTTGTCGATGTCTCATTACACTAGATCACAAAACTTAACATATGAATATTACGATTCATTTGTCATGCAAGATTGACATGAAGAAAATTTTAAATAGTCTTCTACCATTAGAAAGTATTAAGATTTGCAGTGGGAAGTATGTAATCATTTATTTCATATTACTTGTCAGTTAAACATCACTCATTATCAATCACTAACAGTAAACATACATTATACATGACTGCATAGATTTAAGATATTGTAGATCATAACTCACTAAACTGGGACTTAAATAAGATTTTATCTCCCTATATTTACCTTCTTTACAACTTTCTTCTCAATGGACTAAAAGGCACAAAAACCAAGCCCAGCCTGGGCCTTCATAATCCTCAGAAACACATAAGAATATTTAGATATTCAAACAAGTAAACATAGTTGCTGGTCAAATATGTACCCTAACAGCCATTCCTTTGGTGTATTGAGCTATCTGTTAAGTAATGACTGCAGTATCTCAAGGTAGAGAGAAGAGTGAGACTTATTTGTGAAGTGAATGTGAAAAGCACTTTTCTTCCTTGTCTGTGCTGCATGTAGAATTCTGTGAACCTCTGAAGTAGTCATGTGACTGCTGGCATCTAAAATAGGTCATCAGGCTTTAGGACTGCTACAGACATACACTTCTCCTACTCCTACATAGATCTTTGCTTTTAGCTGGAACTGGTATTTACTGCACACTGCTCATTTTTGTTTTCATAAGGAGAGCATGAGGCACCAAGTCTACCACTCTTAAGCCCTAAGTTCTTAGAAGTTGGAAAATACCTAGATATGCTATTAGTAAACACTCTGTGGCCTACAAGTCTGGACCTTATTGTAATTCATGACAGTGGATCCAGCATAACTGTTCTCTATAAATATTGATATTGTATGATTCAAGAAATCATAGAAAGTAAGGAGGCATATGTCTGTCTAATGGAATTGAAGTATAATTCATAAATTTGTAAAGATATGGCAAAGCACTTGATATGATAAGGAAATTCTCACTTATAAAGCTGTTAACATAAGTTACCATTTTAGCTTGTCTTTTGAATGTATTTTCTCCATCTTACCAGTTGCAGGTTTTATGATGAGAAGTAAATGAAAGTAATACCTTCTTTCTTACAACCTTTGGGTCTTCACCAAAGGCCTTTTTGCAAAATTGCAGGATGTGATTTTTCTCTCAAACCTAAAGACTTACAAAAGTAGATATGATTTATTCAGGAACAAGAATTATAAAAAATTCAAAAAAAATTCAATTTTACATTTATGAACTGAATCACCATTCTGTCCATATCACTAAAACAAAACTGAATGTTGCCTCTTTATAATAAAATGACAGTAACAAGATCATTAATTTAGGTTTCCAGTACCTAATTTTAAAGAAAGCACTTGTAATGTAAAGTATATTTTAGGTGTATTTGTACATCATATGTGACAGTAAGAAAATATTGGAATTTACTGAAGCTAAATAGTGGTAACAAGTTAGTGCTTTTTCATATTTATTGCTAATAGGACAAAAGGTAACTGCTTATCCATTTGGTTTCCTTGTCATACAAATTCTTTGCATGCAGGAATTATCAATGTCAAATATAAATGAAGAATGAGGGCTAGGAAGGGAAGAGATTGTAGTAGATTGAATGGACAGTTCTTACCCCTAGTAGTCATGAGAAGATAGTTATTGTAAGATCATTAGTATACTTAATCATTTTTAACTATGTTTATTAAGCAAAATATTGAAGTTACGATGTAGGCATTGTAGAAAATTTAAACACTACATGTTTGTTCTTTTGTTTTTCTCTTAGGTACTTACAGTATAGACTTACAAAAGTCCTTACCCTTCAAAAACTCTCTTCTATTTATGGGAAGTTTCTATTTTCTTCCTTGAGTAAAATAAAACGGTCATTATTTATTCAACACCCAGTCTGTCAGGACACTATTTAAACAGTTGACTTTTGCTTCAGAATGCAATTATAATTAAAAAACGTTTCTATCACCTCCAGTAGAGCATCATGCTTTTCCTGGATTTTTATAATTGCATCCTAACTAGATCCCTCCTTTTAACCTCACTGCCTGGAGTATTTTTTAATTCCACAGATGGAAGGGTATTTCTCTTAAATATATAACAGAGTGTGTCATTTCTCTCCTTAGAATTCTCAATTGACTTACCAATTGGTAAGTCATCTGGTCTTTCCTTAGTAGCCATCAAGACTATGTGATCTGGGCATCTTCACTCTGCTCTCATCTTTTATTCTTTTCCCACCATTTGCTCTGATTCAGCCATACAAGCCTCCTTGCCTGAACACACTATGCCTCAGGGCCTTTACTGCCTATTCCTGTTGCTTGAAATGCTCTTTCAGATCTTTTCATGACTACTTCTTCAAGGCCTTCAAATGTTTGTTAAACTATCACCTTCTTAATGAGGCTCTTGACCATCCTTTTCAAAGCAGCAACATGCCCCTATTCTGCCATTTCCGATCATTCTTAATATGCTTTTTTTCCCCCATAGCACTCACCACCTTTTAATATGCTGTATAATTTTCTTATTTATTATGTTCACTTCCCATCTTTCTGTAATAGGATGTGAGCTTCAGAAGATCAAGGGAGTTTTGTCCATTATGTTCAGTTCTGAATAGTGTCTGACACATGATAAAGTGCTTGGTAAATATCAAATTAATGTGGCTCTGTTTCTCTCAAGTATAATTCCTCCTCATCTACTTAAAATTATGTATAAGAATTAGTGAATTTGAAAGCTCATAATACTAAAATTATTACTGACATTTAATAGGTACTTTGTATATGTTAGTACAGCAAGACATTAACCTGTATGGTTTCATTTAATTCCTACAACCAGTTCTCAAACCCAAATAAGGAGGTTTAGAGAGATTATGTCACTTGCTCTAGGTAACATAACTAATGAATGATTGAGTATCTAGTTCATGAGGTACTCTAGAAGCTAGGCCCTCTTCATGACTTGGATCTTATGGTCACCTTTACTGAGTTTTGTTCAGTATTGGTATTCTCATTTATATTTACTGAAGAACAATGCCTAAAAGAATTTTTTTTTGACTAAAAGAATTCAACATCTACAGTGTAATCAAATGATAATTTACCCACTGCCATCACTTTTTAGTAATGGAATATTTAGAGACAAATACTGGTTTAGGAATGTCATATTTTTAGAACTTTGTAATTCAAGTGATAGAAATGTGGAAATGCTTTTAGATTGAAAGCAAAGATAATTTATAATATTGGTTGTATACTCAAATGAGTTGGAAGAAGTTGGAATGATCATCGAGTAAGGCATTGAATAATGAGACAATTTTGTCAGAAAAAAAAACAACAAAGGAAGTAAGGTTATGAACAGTGAGGTAATATCTGAGGAGCGTGGTAAGGACTTTGTGCTCATAAACTGAATAACTGGTAAAATATTTTAAGTTTATATACATTATATATATTTTAAGTTGATATATATTTTTTGTTGTAAGTTAAATGGTGGTAAAGGCTATTACTTATGAATAGATATGTGCTTTACGTACATTTTCCTCAAAACTATAAACTATTAGATTTAGCTCTTTCTGTTTATAAATAGGGTCATAATATAGCCTAATTTGACAATCATAGTAAAAACAGTGAGATCAAGGTCTGATTTTTTTACTCCAAAACATTTCTAGGAGTCTTTTCTTTGCCATGATTCTTATGAAACAAAATATAAGCCCACTTAGATTGTCTTCTTTAGAAGCAAATGTACCACACTAAGTTCCACAGTAGGTAAGAGCTATAGACCTCTTTTTACTTTTTATTTTTTCTTTTTGCTTGTCCTGGGACTTGATCTCTAGACCTGGGCACTATTCCTGAGCTCCTTATGCTAAAGGCTAGTGCTCTACCACTTAAGCCACAGTTCCACTTCTGGCTTTATTTGTGATTAGTTGGAGATAAGAGTCTTACAGATTTTCCTGCCCAGGCCAACTTTCAAACCTTGATCCTCAGATCTCAGCCTTCTTTTTACTTTTATTATTCTTTTTGTTTTTCACTATTTTTTTCTTTTATCAATTCCATTAAAAGGGAAAGAACTTGATAGTATAGGCACATTTTCAAATGGATTTTTAGGCAAGAATAACTGTAGAAACTGAGGATCTCAAAACTGAATTCCTTTAAAATTGTCAGTGCCACATATTCTTTACAAAGTCTTTGTAAAATCAAAACAAAGTATATTTCCCAGTTTTCGGACATATATTATGTAGAATATTGAAATTTAGGACAATTTTGAGTTTTATCCATGGACATAATAGTTTTCTACCAAAAGCCCATTTTCCTTATAAGCTACAAAGATAGATTTTTTTAGCTTTTGTCAGTGGGACAAAATGTCACAAATATAAAATTCTTTTTATTTTATGTAATAGGCGTGGTTTTTTTAATAAGGAGCTTTAAGTTTACAAAAAAAAAGAAAGAAAATATTCCTATATTCCCCACCCACCTTTTCTCAAATTTCTCCTATTAATATGCATTTGTGTAGTACATTTGTTGTGAAATAGTGAAATAGTAAACAAGTAAAAATTGATACATTATTATCAATACTGAATTATTATTTTTAAAAAACACTATTCTCCACCTATTTATCTCTCCTTTTCAACCTCTTCCCCACCCCTGATCCACAACTTTTGCTCATTTTTACTGTCTCAATAATTTGACTCACTAAAATATGATATATTTGGCGGTAGGTTCCATGGTTGGCTGGCTCCATTGCATTGAGGCCTGTGCATTTCAAAATGTAAAAGGGCGTGATAGAAGAACACTGCTCAGCCAGTAACAGCCAGAAGTGGGAAAAGGAAGGAAAAAGAAAGGAAGGAAAGGAGAAAAGGAGCTGCAAAGAGGAAATAGCTCTTCAAAGAAACATTCCTCAGTACCTTACTTCTCCTAACCTTCTAATAGCCCATTTAGCTATGAATTCATCTATGGGTTAGTCCATTGATGAGGCTAACAGTCTCATGATCTGGTCATCCCTCTGTAGTACCACCAGCTAGGAACAAAGCCTGCAAATATATAAGCCTTAGGGGCTATTTTGTCTCTAAGCCATAACAAGAATTACTGTTACGTAGCTCGTAGTTAAAGTCATTAGAGTAAGATAGAAGACATTTAGATTTAAGTGTGAAGACACAACAACGCTGTGGTCTTGAGAAGACTGGGGGAAACAAGAATTTTGAGAGAATAAGGAATAATGCAATGAATATAAAAGTCAAGATGAAAGAAAAATCTATTGCATTTGTTGATAAGAAGATCATAAGTGAGCACTGGCCCAGAATTTTCAGAAACACAGAGTACAGAACCTAATTACCTGTATTTGCTTAAGACAGAATGGATTTTGCAATTTAAAAGTAAGTAAGTGCCAGGTGCCAGTGGCACACACCTGTAATCCTAGATATTCAGGAGGCTGAGATCTGAGGATTGTGGTTCGAACCCAGGTCTGGCAGGAAAAGTCCAAGAGACTCTTTATCTCCAATTGACAACAAAAAGCCAAAAGAGGAATACTAGCCATGAGGAAAATTGTGCAGGGATAGCACCCAGGAGCTGAGTTCAAGCTTTAGGACCAGCCCACATACATGCATGCATGAAGTGGGGGGGTTGAGGAAATAGAGAAACCAAGTGTCTGTCCAGGTTCTTGAGTACGAAGGAAAGATATACAAATAATAATAGAGGAGGTCTTGGATAGATCATTTTTCAATTCCTTTGCTTTTTTCCCCACTTTAAAAAAAAGTGTATTTTCATGAACTCATGTTAAACTTTTTATTCTATAATTATCATTTTATGATACTTTGGTTAGTCGTAAAACTTTAAAAGAATCAAGAATGCCTTTGAATCATACAAACTGTGTATGATTTCTATGAATGCACAGCATTTAAAGCATTTATGACAGAAATATGTAAAACCGTGCTTGAATAAAAGAAAGAAGCTGACAGCATGTTGGATAAATGTGAGATATCTTAACAAATGATTTTTAAATGAGGCCATCTGTTAAAGCTTGCTGATGCTCTGAGTCTGGAGCAAGAGGTTATTTATATTTTCACGCAAATCAGGCTCTAACCAAAATACTTTGGAAAAAAACAGATGCCTTAAGAAAATTCATTATTCCTAAAAGAATTACAACCCTCTAAATATTAGCATCTAGTCCTACAAACAATGGTATTGTGCTAATAAGGTTTTAAATTGTGAATGTAAAATTATTGTATTATTACTGTAATGCAATGTAATGGTTTCTCCCTATCCCTGTCTCCATCCTCACTACCCAGTAGAAACATGCTTGCTTACCAGGAACAATTTTCTACTTATTTAGCCAAAAATAAATGACCTTTGAAAGTCATAACAGAAGTACCTGAATTCAAGCTAAGATAAACCTAATCATTCAAAGTGTTTTCTCCTGTTTCTTGGGGCTTTTTTTGGCTAACAATAATTCTTACCAAATATAATGAAGCAGAGGATATTTTTACAACAATCATGTTTCATTAGTTCTCAAGATTTTATGTGGTAAATAGAACAATAATCATAAGAGCAGTAATATATAATTATATAATACAACAATAATAAATAATAACAAGAACAATAATACTTAAAATCCATAAAGCATTGGCTTGGTCATAGTATACCTAATAATTTTTCTTTCAATAAATTCCAATATGCATTGCCAGACCATAATAGGGAATAACGCTATGCAAAAGCAGTTACGGAGAATTTACCCACTTAGATTTGCTTGACTTTGTATAAAAAAGCAAGCAAATGTGTGAGGGTTAGAGAAAAAAAATGAAAGGACTTCCTCTTTACAACTTTTATCATTATTGGGAGAAAAATGAATTAGATACAAACTCATATTTTTGTTTTATTACTTTAAAATTTTTTGTTACTTTTGTCACTGGGTAAATTGCTAAAATCAAATTCTTCTAACATATAAATGCCTTGCTTGGAGTTCACCTTAATACTTGGGGAGCTTTTATGCTAGACTATTTAGTACTTAATGAAAATATTGTTAATTATTAAGAGTTTTTATGCCCCATGAGAGTGTTTTTAATTTCAATAAGCTCCTATGTACTTAAAAATAGTGTCTTACCCACAGAGAAGATACAGACCAAGTGCTCTTTGAGTTGAAATGTTTGTCAAAGTGGAGAAGAAGAAGGACTGGAGAATTGAGTATGTGAAAGCAACTAGCTGGCTCCTTGCCTGTGATGGGAAAACTAACCACTAATGGCACCTTTCAGGTTGTAGATGCTATACAGTGATTTAGAGTGAGGCTGTGCTGTCCAGTGTCCTTACTTTAAAAGTTAGCTGTACCACTTACTAGTTGTGAGGTTCAGCAAATAGCCACTCTGCTTCAGTTTTCTTGCCTATTAAGTGGAGATTAAAATAAGTCTGTGAGACTTATCTCTAATTACTGCCAGATGTGGAGCTGTGCTCAAGTGGGAGAACACTATTCTTGAGCAAAAGAACTCAAGAACAGTGCCCAGACCCCCAGTACCAGCACAATGATGATGATGATGATGATGATGATGATGATGATAACAACAATAAGTTGAAACAAAGATTAGTGGTTGTAGTGGTGGTTTTTTTTTCACATAAACTAAGAAACATTGGTTTCTTTGCTTATGGAAACCTGAAATACTTATTAGCAAGCCATAATTCTACTCTCTATAATCCTCTGAATACCAAGGAAATGTCAATGCTTTTTATGAAATGGAACCAAAGTAATGTTTCTCATAAAGGAAAGAAAAAAAATACCTGGTACTTTCATTTAATGCTCAGATACATTTCTGTAATTTGCTCATTTCTCTTCATTTGACAGACCTGAGACTCTGAGAAAATGCTGTACACAAGATCTGCTGTCTGTTAGATAGCAAAGCTAGAATCCAGTCAAAGTAACTGACTCAAAGACCATCTGTTTCCACCTCACTTTCTTGGCTATATTGCCAACATTTGGGGCAAATCTATTTCCCTTTCATTCTAGTTGTGGCAAATTAAGAGGTATCTCTGCAACTCTCCAGTCCATCTGCCTCACTTCCCTTCCAGTGAGAGCACAAACTGTTAGTACTCAAATGTGTGTTCATTAGCCAGTCAAATACTTCTTTTCCCTAAAATGAAAACCTACATTCTATACCTGTAGTGTTGTCTTGGCTTATTTGTGCTCAAACATGAGATGCTATGGCTTGATGGAAAATAAAAAAATAGAATTTTATATATGACATACAGTTATCCCAGTTTAACATCTGTCTTTTATAGAATTGATCACAAAGTCTAAGATAATAATGAATCATAATCCTACCAACTTTCTGTACCAGTTGCTTTGTATGTCTGGTTTTATTTACTTTTATATGAATACAAGAGTCCTGAGAGCTTTACTATTGTCACATGGCTGTTCAGAAGCAGAACTAGAATTCAGATATACTTTTGATTCAAAACTTTCGTTGTTTGTACCACTAAAGAATAAATATTTCCTCCACCCACAATGCTTTACAATTTTCTATATCTATATATACCCTCACTCCGCCAGAAATTAACTGCTCTTACAGGTGAGAATATGAACTGTCCTTCAAAACAGACACCAGCATGCCTGAGGATAGCAGTACTGCATGGAACTGTGAAGGAATGTGTTTTTCAAGACCTAGGTGAGAAAGAGCAGGCATAGTTTGAAAACTCTTAGTAGGTGATTGACACAGCCTTTTATTTGATCGTATCTAAACAGTCCAGAGTGCAAGACACTATTCTAAATACCTTTTTTGCATTGACTCATAATTTTCATAACAAGTCATAAGATCTACTATTCTCTTTACTGATTAAGGAACTAAAAGACAGAGAGGGTAAATACACTGTCCGGTGTTTTGCCCAACTTTTTCAAAGATGAACTATGTATTTGGTTCTGGCCTAGTAAACCATTTTGCACAGCTAGTTGGTTAAAGTCGTCTGATCATAAATGACTACTTCTACCCATTCCCACTTCTTTTCGTATAACATATATATTATTGTAAAGACACTGTACAGAAGGTTTATAGTTACATGAATAAGGTAATGAGTACATTTCCTATTGAGCATTGTTACCCCCTCCTTTGTTTTTCCCCTACCATCCCTTTCCTCCCACCTCCCCAACTCCTCCCTCCCCAGGCAAAGTTGTAAAGTTTGTTTTCAATGTAGTGTCTTGTACATCTCATTGTTACAATCGGTCATCCTGTATCCTTATTTCAGCATTTTGTTATTTTCCTTCCCCTCCCCAAATTAGGAAAATGTATATACAAGATGCAGGACACCGGAATCAAATACAGTGAAAACAGGGGTTATACCATGGGGGAAGAACATACAAAAGAAACAAAAAAAATCACATGGTACATTATAAATACATTAAAAACAACAGCAACAAAGATAAAACCTCCTGTGTCCCTATCTTGGGATTCATTTTGCTTATATGGACATATGTACATAGCTTTTGACCTTTTCTGCTTACCTGGTAAGATTATCCTAGATGTATACTAATTATTGCAAATAAGGGAAACCATGGAACTTATGTTTCTTTGGGTCTGGCTTACTTCACTTAATGTAATTTTTTCCAAGTCTCTATTTCCTAACAAATGGGGTGGTGTCATTCTTTCTGATGGAGGCATAGGCATAGAATTCCTTTCTCTCTCCCTCTCTCCCCCTCATCTCTCTGTCTCTGTCTCTGTCTCTCTCTCCCTCTCTCTCTCTCTCCATATATATATATGTATATATATATATATACATATATATATATATCACATTTTTTCTTGATCCATTCATCTATTGAGGGGCATCTGGGTTGATTCCATATCTTAGCTGTGGTGAATAATGCTGCAATAAACATAGTTGTGCTGGTAGCTTTAGTATGGTCTTGTTTGTGATCATTTGGGTAAATGCCCAAAAGTGGGATTGCTGGGTCATAGGGGAGCTCTATGTGGAGTCTTTTGAGAAACTACCATACTCTTTCCCAAAATGGTTGAACAAGTTTACATTCTCGCCAATAATGCAGTAAGATTCCCTTTTGGCCACATCCCCTCCAGCATCTGTTGTTATTAGAGTTCTTGATTATATCCATTCTAACTGGGGTGAGATGGAATCTCAATGTTTTGATTTGCATTTCTTTCAAGGCTAGAGAGGTTGAGCATTTCTTCATGTGTCTATTGTCCATTCTTATTTCTTCAGAGAACGCTTTAAGTCGTTAGACCACTTGTTGATGGGGCAATTGTTTCTTTGAGGATTTGTTGTTGGGGGATTTAATTTTTTTAATTCTAAGTATAGTTTAGATATGAGGCTCTTGTCCATTGTATGGCTAGTGAAGATCTTCTCCCAATCTGCCATTCCCACTTCTTTTCAAGTGGCATTATCCTCACAAGCTGCTGAACAAATGTCCTAAGAAATATCTGTCCTAAAAGAAAGGTTACATTTGAAACCACTTCTGTTAGCCAGGATGTGTGTAGTGTAGTAGTTAGTATTGCAAACTCTGGAATCCGCCAACCTTGTCCCACCACTAATTATGTTAACAGAAGCAAGTAACTTTACCTTTTTTCTTTTTCCATAAAATTAAGACAATGATAGCATTAGCATCATGAGATGCCTGTGAAGACAAACTGAAAATAAACACTGTTGGTACTTAGTACAATATCTGAGGCCTAGTAAATCTCAATCCTTACTAGTGACACTTGAGCATGTAGTGTCACATCCCTTTTCAAGGCCTCTTTTATGTACTTTTGTGGCTCTTTTCTCTTTTGATATTTAGTCACTTACTGTACTCTTTAATTGATTTTAATTCTTGCCTATACCAGATACCTACCCAGTGTCTCCCCAAATGTCTGGTTTCAAAAATCTTAATAATAAACTCCATCTGCATTTTGAGTAAGGCAACAAGACAAGTTAGTTCAGATGACTGAAATGATAATGTCTCAGGTGTTTTTCACTCTAATTGATTAGTATTACAGAATACTTAGGAATTCAAAACACAACTAAAAATGAATTTCTTAATATGTACAATATGTTTTTTGAGACTGCTAATTCTTGAAGGAAATTAAGGGGGGAGGGAATGAAGCCATGGTACATAAGTACTTAATTTTTTTTAATCGGGGTAGTACTATGGTAATTAATGCTTGTTTTATGCAAACTAGACTATATCTATTAACAGACACATTACTGTCAAGAAAATATTACTTGTCTTAATTATCAGTAATGAAGCAGGGATAAGCTGCTCACTTAGATATAATATATCTAATGACCTTTTCAGTTAGAGGTTGTGATGAAAGGTATCAGCTTCACAAATTATGCTTCATTCAGCTTCTGGCCTTTGTCTAGATTAATGTTTTGTGGATGAGTTTTAAAGTCAGGCATAAATTGTGTTTGGTGTTTAAAACTGATTTAGTGTCTTGCTTTTAGTACATCATTTTCTCATTTAGAAAGCCTCAATTTTATCCTCAAGCTTAAAAATATATACTCTGTAGCAAATTTAGGATTGTCTTACTGACTGCCAATGTTTTTTAACCTTAGAAAGTAAAATAGTACACACATTTCCACTTGTTTTTCTGAATTTAAGACAATTGACACTATGTTTATAGTGACCATTTTAATATGAATATTTGTAATAGCATTTTCCTACATAAATTTTCATCTGGTGACACAGTGCTGGTTATTTTGAAAAGTCCCTTAATCTTGTCTCTTACTGAATAACATCCCATAGTATTGAAACAGTACTCAAAAACTCACAGATTTAGCCTTATTTATACAAGTAGGATAATTGCTACATATTTTAAGTAAGTAAGTAAATAAATCTTGGAAAATTGGGGGGGGGGGTGTTCTATATGACAGGACAATGAAACAAAAAGTTTTCACGAACTCTTTAAGAGGTAGAATATTTTCTTTACAACAAATCTTACTCAGAAGCATGAAAAAGAAAGTGAACAAAAATGGAACTACCCTGCTTAGATTGAAAGGTTTCTAAAGTAACTCAAAATGCAGAGTAGATATTATGATCCTGATGACTGCTGTAATGCAGTTCACATATTAAAGTGGGAAGGAGTACAGCCCATTTTTTTCATCCCCTTCAGTCAAGAAAGTTATAGTGTTTCTGAGTAATGGAATCCTTTTCCCTAGTCCTTATTCCCCAGGTGCCATAAATAATGAATTGTTAAAGAATGGTTTCCTAATCCTCATGCAGAGAAAAGTAGGCCATAGATTTTCCAGTTTCAAAGATACAGTAAAATGTAGCTACTCTAACATGTTGATTCTTTTCTTCTTGCTCCATTGCTCATTTTGGAAGAGTGAAGAATGATGGTGCCAGTTCTCTGCTCTGGTTTTTCCAAAGATCCAGGAGCAAGAGCAGGAGGAGCCAGTCAGCCAAACAAGTTTTCTTGTGCTGTTTAAATTCATTATCTTTAAGGTCTTTGTTTCCCTTTCAGAAGAATGGTACCATCTACTTTGCCAAACTTCTGTCATCCTTATACTTAAGTGAACATTTCCTTTGCATCAGTTTTCTCAGTTAACTAATTAGATCAAAGGATGTCTTGTCTCTCTTTGTTTGTATGTACATATATGATGTTTGTTTCTGGAGATCAAAACTAGGGCCTGGTACATAATAAATGATTACAGGTATCATTGAGCTGTATCTCCAACCATTAAGCCCTTTCTGATACTACATGAAAGAAATGTCCTCTCCACCAAAATTTTTTTTTCTTAAAAATCATCTTTTGGCAAGGACAGGAGCAGAAATTGAGGGAAAGCAAAGGAAAGGGTGACATTATCAAAAAAAGAAATGTACTCATGTACTCAGTGGTAGAGTGCTTGCCTAGAATGCATGAAGTACTCATTTCGATTCCTCAATACCATATAAACAAAAAAAGTAGTTATCTTGTGAAATTTAGGATTTTGTTTCTTTATTTTATCCTTAAGAAAACTCAATTTTAAAACATATAACCAATGTCCATGATGGAATAATTGTCTACAGTTTTAAAATGTTCAAACTTATTTATTCATTTATTTATTTATGTATTTATTTTTAAAAGAAGAAGACTTTTAATACAACTATCAGAATCTTCCAACAATTAATGATATTATGTTATATTGGAAAAAATAGATAGTGACGTGAATGGAATGCAAGGGATGAGGTAAAAGAAAATACTTTGCTTTAAAGAACTTTTTAAAGAAAATAGTACATAGCCTGAATAGCAATTTATATTTAACAGAACTCAATGGTCACATTTTCAAGTACTCCCTAGCATTTTAACAGCTGTTATATCTAAATCAGATTTGAATTCTATTGTTTAACCTCCCCAGCTGTAGCGGGGGTGGCATGTTAGTTTATTCCAGTATAAAGTATGCATAGTATACTTAAATTTGAAATGTTAAACACATATTTGTATTAAACTGATAAATTTTTAGTCATGTGCGACTATTTTAGATAAACTCTTTATCTTCTTGTGAGTTATTTATTGCTCTTAACTATATTGTATGTTTGAGATTTTTTTTAGCTAATTAAAAGATCCTTCTAAAACTTTTCCATTTAGTTCATATCTTTTAATATTTCATATTAGTAATGAACAAGCATATACATTTACTATATGTTTTTAGTTGCATTTGTGTAATTACAGGAAAATTTAAATTTTTTTTCTTATATTTCTTTCTACCTGATTCTCTGACCACAACAGAATCCTCTTTACTAAGATAATCATAGAAATGGAATGAGGAGGTGGTGATTATCCTAGGAAGGCAAAAGATCAAAGGTAAAAATATATACAACCATGTACTATATTAATATAGTGAACACAGACATTACATCAAAGCCTGAAAGTTATGAATCCTGCAGTGCTATAAAATAATCCATGAGCCAGCTGCTGGTGACTCATGCCTGTAATCCTACCTACTCAGGAGGCTGAGATGTAAGGATTGAGGTTCAAAGCCAGCAGGAAAGTCTATGAGACTCCTATTTCTAGTTAACCACCAGAAAACGGGAAGTGGAACTGCAGTTAAAAGTGGTAGACCACTAGCCTTAGCAAAAAAGCTCAAGGACAGCACCCAGGCCCTGCAACCAATAACAAAGAAAACTTCCATGAAATTTGAAATAAGTAATTTTAGATAAATAAGCCATAAAGCTAATATTTGTGTACCACATATGCTGTTAGCCTTGTCTTTTGGAAAGCCTAGAAGCAATAACAACTTAGAAAACACTCTAGATAATGGCTTCTGAGACAATGGTTTCCCACCCAAAAAAAAAAAGGTCCTATAATAGGTAGTTCTAGGGCTAGGGCATAAAAGTGCAAGATGAAGCTAGAATTTGTGCCAATAAGTAAGGATATACCTAAAGAATGATTTTAAATTGGAGCATCAAAATAAATAATGGGAAATAATCCACTAAATAAAATGGAAATTCATGTATCTACACTGATATGGATGGATGGATGGATGGATGAATCTCTTTTTTACAGTAGAATACTAATTAATAAATCTCAAAGGAATAATGAAAATAGAAAAATACATTTGGCATTCATTTGTGTTCAATTCAGATGGGAGTTTTTAATGCTTATCAAAATGAACTCCAAGAAATGGAAGCAAGACCTTTTTTACTATACTGTTTTTTCTATTTTTCCTCTTTTGTTTCTGTTTTTTTTTTTTTTCTGTACCCTTTGTATTGTATGTAACTTTATCTGATTTGGGGAGGGTAAGTGGAAGCACAGAAATGGTAGGCCAAAGGGTGAATTCAGTAGACACTCTGTTGGAAATGAACTATACAGCTTGGGAAGGAGAGAAGGAAAAATCTGGGGGAAAAAATGAGGGAAGGCATGACACTGTTCAGAAAGAAATATACTCATGTATGAACTATAGAGTAATATATGTTATTAAATGTAACTATAACCTCTCTTTTTTTTTTTTTTTTTTTAATTTTATTTTTTTATTGTAAAGCTACTATACAGAGGGTCACAGTTACATGAGTGAGGTTATGAGTACACTTCCTCTTGAACATTGTTACCCCCTCCATTGTTTTCCCCCTACCATCCCCTCCCTCCCTCCCTTCCCCGAGGTTCTTTTTTTTTTTTTTTTTTTTGATTGTGATTAAATGATTACATAATTTCAAAGTCACAAGTTCATTCTAACTTCCCTGGAGCAAATTGTCTACCACAGTCTGTAATATATAACAGTGTTCACATGTTATATACCATATTTGTGATCAGCAGCATGAGGATATTTAGTAGTGGTTCAACCAGATGAGTGGGAGTTCTTTGTTTCTTAAGTCCTGTTAGTTTTGTCGTATCACTAACCTTTTGGATTTAGCATCCACTTATGAGGGAGACCATGTACCGTTTGTCTCTTCGTTCTTGGCTTACCTCGCTCAACATGATTCCTTCTAGCTCCATCCATTTCCCTGCAAATGCCATTATTTTGTCATTTCTAATGGCTGCATAATATTCCATTGTGTATAGATACCACAATTTTTGGATCCATTCATCTGTGGTGGGGCACCTAGGTTGTTTCCATATCCTAGCTATTGCGAACAGTGCTGCAATAAACATGGAGGTGCACGTGTCCTTGTATATTGGTTCCTGTTGTTCAGGGTAGATGCCTAGAAGTGGTATGACTGGGTCGTAAGGGAGGTCAATCTTTAGCTTTCTAAGGACCCTCCAGACTGCTTTCCAAAGTGGTTGTATAAGTGTACATTCCCACCAGCAGTGTAATAGGGTTCCTCTTTCTCCACATCCCCTCCAGCATTTGTCGTTGGCTGATTTGTGGATGTGGGACATTCTGACTGGGGTAAGGTGGTATCTCAGGGTTGTCTTTATTTGCATTTCCTTCACCACCAGGGATGATGAACATTTCCTCATGTGTTTCTTTGCCATTTTTATTTCTTCATTTGAGAAGTCCCTCTTTAGTTCCCTTGCCCATTTAGTAATTGGTTTGTTAGGTTTGGGAGGGATTAGTTTCTTGAGTTCCCTGTATATACAGGATGTTAACCCCTTGTCTGATATATTGCTGGTAAATATTTTTTCCCAATTAGTTGGTTGTCTTTCTAGCTTAGTTGCGATAGATTTAGCTGTGCAGAAGCTTTTTATTTTAAGGTAGTCCCATTTGTCGAGTCTCTCTCCAACTTGTTGTGACCCTGGGACTCTGTTCAGGAAGTTCCTTCCTGTGCCTATTAGTTCAAGTGTCTCTCCTACTCTGTCCTGCAGTAGTTTCAGAGATTCAGGTTTAATGTTAAGGTCTTTAATCCATTTTGAGTTGATGTTGGTGCATGGTGATAGGCTGGGGTCCACTTTTAGTTTTCTGCATGTGGCTGCCCAGTTTTCCCAGCACCAGCGGTTGAAGAGGCTGTGTTTCTTCCATTGTATGTCTTTGGCTCCTTTGTCGAATATCAGCTGGCTGTAGGCCTGTGGATTTATATCTGGATCTTCTATTCTGTTCCATTGGTCTTCGGGTCTGTTTTTGTGCCAGTACCATGCTGTCTTTGTGATTATAGCTCTGTAGTAGAGTTTGAAGTTCGGCATGGATAGCCCTCCCATATTGTCTTTATCCCCTAGAATTGTTTTGGCTATTCTAGGTCTTTTGTTGTTCCATATAAATTTTTGGACTGTTTTCTGTATTTCAGTGATGTACGTCATTGGGATTTTAATAGGAATTGCATTGAATTTGTATATTAATTTTGGAAGTATCACCATCTTTACTATATTAAGTCGGCCTATCCAGGAGCATGGGAGGTCTTTCCATTTCCTAGTGTCTTCTGCAATTTCTTTCTTTAACTTTTTATAGTTCTCATTAAATAGTTCTTTTACATCTTTGGTTAGGTTAATTCCTAAATATTTTATTTTTTGGGAGGTTATTGTGAATGGGGTTGCTCCCTTTATTTCCCTCTCTTCCTGTGCGTTATCAGTGTATAGGAAGGCAACTGATTTTTGTGGGTTTATTTTGTATCCTGCTATTTTGCCGAAGTGACTTATGATTTCTAAAAGTTTGGGGATGGAGTTTTTGGGATCGTGGAGGTATAGTATCATGTCGTCTGCAAAAAGGGATAGTTTCACTTCTTCTTTCCCTATGCGGATCCCTTTAATGTCTTTTTCTTGCCTTATTGCCCTGGCTAAGGGTTCTAGGACTATGTTGAAGAGGAGTGGAGACAGTGGACATCCTTGCCTTGTTCCTGTTTTTAGGAGGATTGGTTGTAGCTTTTCCCCATTAAGTATAATATTGGCTATTGGTCTGTCATAAATGGCTTTTATTGTTTTTAGAAATGTTCCTTCTATTCCTATTTTCTCCAGAGCTTTTAGCATGAATGAATGTTGAATTTTATCAAAGGCCTTTTCTGCATCTGTGGCGATAATCATGTGATTCTTGACCTTGGCTCTGTTGATATGCTGGATTACATTTATTGACTTACGTATGTTAAACCATCCCTGTGTCTCTGGGATGAAGCCTACCTGATCATAGTGTATTATTTTTTTTATGTGTTTCTGGATTCTGTTAGCTAGAATCTTGTTAAGGATCTTTGCATCTGTGTTCATCAAGGAGATTGGCCTGTAATTCTCCTTTTTGGTTGGGTCTTTGCCTGGTTTGGGGATGAGTGTGATATTGGCTTCGTAGAATGAGTTTGGGATAGCTCCCTCCTTCTCTGTTTCTCTGAAGAGCTTGAGGAGTATGGGTATTAGTTCTTCTTTAAAGGTCTTATAGAATTCTGCTGTGAATCCATCTGGTCCTGGGCTTTTTTTTGTTGGAAGACTTTTGATAGCTTCCTGTATCTCATTATAGGATATTGGCTTGTTTAATTGGTTAACTTCTTCTTTGCTCAGTTTGGGTAACTTGTATTTCTCTAAAAATGCATCCATTTCCGCCAGATTTTCTTCCTTTAGAGAGTATAGCTTTTGAAAGTAGTCTGTTAGAATTGTTTGGATATCTTGGGTACGTGTTGTGATGTTTCCCGTGGCATCCCTAATCCTATTAATATGGGTTTCCTCTCTTCTTTTTTTAATTAATCTTGCCAACGGGCCATCAATTTTGTTTATTTTTTCAAAGAACCAGCTTTTTGTTTGGTTTATTTTGGTTATGGTTTTCTGATTTTCTAATTGGTTAATCTCTGCTCTCAATTTGGTTATCTGGCTTCGTCTAGTAGCTTTAGGTCCCATTTTTTCTTGTTTTTCTAGCTGTTTTAGTTGCAACATGAGATTATTTACTTGGTCTGTCTCCATTCTCTTGATGTGGGCACTGAGGGCAATAAATTTGCCCCTCAGGACTGCTTTTGCTGTGTCCCACAAGTTTCTTTGTGAGGTGTTTTCATTTTCATTGAGTTCTAGGAAATGCTTTATTTCTTCTCTGATCTCTTCTGTTACCCAGGCCTTGTTAAGGAGTGTGCTGTTCAATTTCCATGTATTAGAGAAATTTCTGCGGTATGCTTTGTTATTGAGAGCTAGCTTGATTCCACTGTGGTCAGATAGGATACAGGGGATTATGTCGATCCCTTTGTATTTGCTTAAGTTCCTTGAATGAACTATGATATGGTCTATTTTGGAGAAAGTTCCATGAGCTGCTGAGAAGAATGTGTACTGTGTTGTTTTAGGGTGAAATACTCGGTAGATGTCAGTTAATTCCGCTTGAAGTATGGCCTCACTTAATTCGGTAGCTTCTTTGCCAATCCTCTGGTTGGTAGACCTGTCCTTTGGTGAGAGTGGCGTGTTAAAGTCTCCTAGTATTATCGTATTGGGATCTATTTTATTCTGTAAGTTTGAGAGCATTTGTTTAACATATCTGGGTGCACCGATATTTGGGGCATATAAGTTGATGATGGTTATATCCTCCTCTTGGATTGTTCCCTTTATTAATATGTAATGTCCGTCCTTGTCTTTCTGTACTGATTTTAATGAAAAGTTTATTTTGTCAGATATCAGGATAGCTACACCTGCTTTCTTATTGGGGGAATTTGATTGGTAGATCCTTTTCCACCCCTTCACTCTGAGTTTGTTTGTATGTTTGGCTGAGAGGTGGGTCTCCTGAAGGCAACAGATGGATGGGTCTTGTTTTCTGATCCAGTCCTCAGTTCGTTTTCTTTTAATTGGCGAATTCAGCCCATTTATATTAAGAGAAAGTATAGAGAGATGCATTGTTGTCCCTGCCATTCCGTTTTCCTAAGTTTTTCTTCTTTCCTTTCCTCCTGTGCTTGCTCAGTTAGACTTTGAGTAATGCCTGTTTGGGGCAGGTCCCAGTTCCTGGTTGCTTTCTTCAGGTTGTGTCCCCCCTCTTAGAATTCTTTGTAATGCTGGCTTAATGTTTATGTATTCATTTAGTTTTTCTTTGCTATTAAAAGTTTTCAGTTCTCCATCGAATGTGAATGCTAGCTTTGCCGGGTATATCAGTCTGGGTTGGCAGTTATTGGCTCTCAGGGCTCGTATGGTGCTTTCCCAGGCTTTTCTTGCATTCATTGTTTGTGTGGAGAGATCTGCAGTGATTCTAATTTTTTTCCCGTTGTAGTATAGCTCCTTCTTCATTTTTGCTGCATGCAGGATTGTTTCCTTATTATTCAGATCCATCATTGTTACTATTATGTGCCTAGAAGTGTTTCTCCTGGGATCTTGCTTGTTGGGTGTTCGATAAGCTTTTGTGATGTAGTTAAGATGGTCGTTTTTGAGGTGGGGAAAATTTTCATTGACTATCTTGTTAAATAGGTGTTGCATTCCCTTGCTCTGGAATTCCTCACCTTCGTCCACTCCGATTATGCGAAGGTTAAATTTTTTAGCATTATCTGCTTGCTCTTGAATTTCCCTTTGGTTTAATTTGAGTGATTTTTCCATATCTGTCACTTTTTGGTCCAGTTGGTGTATTCTGTCTTCTGTATCTGACACTCTACCTTCCATTTCATTCACTCTGTTGACCGTGGCTTCTATTGTGGTTTGCATGGTGGAAATGGATCCCTTTATGGATTCAATGTTGGTTCTCAGAGTACTGATCTCACCTCTCAATGAGGTGATATCAGTATGCATTACCTCTAATTTGGCGTTTATCTCACTTCTTACTGAGGTTTGTGCAGCTTCTATTTTTGCATCCAATTTTTGTTTGATATCCTGTATATCTTTTGATAGTTCATCCTTGTGCTCTTTCAATTTCTGATCCATTTCTCGCTTTATTTCTTGAGTCATTGCCTCCAGCAACCCTTGGATGTAGTTTTTGTCTTCCATTCCTGCTTTGCTCCCACTGGGGCTCTCCCCTGCGTGGCTGCTGGCTTTTGAGGTGAGCTTGCTGTCCTGGGTAGTGGTAAACCTTGTGATTTTTCTCTGTGATTTTCGCATGGGGGTTCAGGAGACTGCTCTTCAATCTTGTTTTGGTGTGTCTGTCTTTGCTTGGTTGCTGATTCCTGTAGGTCGTCAGTTGTTGTTGCAGTCCGTCAGTTGTTGTTGCAGTCCGAGTTCAGTTGGGGTGGTTGCGGGCTGGGTTGGGCGGCCCCCCGCCGGGTCGTTGCGATCGCGATTGGGCGGGTGGTCTGCTGCTGGTGCCGGGCGGCTTTGGCGGGATGGAGCCTCTCCGCTCCGGTGGAGAGTGATGGGTGGGGTGGGATCCTCCTGGAGACTCCCGGCTGGTAGGTTTCTCTGTTCCTGGCGATCCGCTGTTCTGCAATCCGGTACCTGGTGATCTGCAAGCAGCCCCCTGTGTCTCTGTGGCTCCGGCAGCCCCCGCCGGGCCGGCTGGCCGGCGGCTTGGCGCACTGCCGCGCGGCCAGTAAAGGTTGGGGGAGGGGTCTTCGCTCTTCTCTGTTCTGAAATTCTTCTTTTCCTCTCTTTCTTTTTTTGTTATTTTCCACCTCTGGTTTTTCTCTGAGTGTTCGTCTTTTTGTTGTTGTCGGTCTCTTGGGGAGATTAAAGGTTGGAACTCGAACTCTCTTTTTGGTTGGAGAGAGCTGTGGCGTTTCCCTACTGCCCCGTCGCCATCTTGAGAACTCCCCTATAACCTCTCTTTAATACTACCTTTACAATTAAAGTTAAAAAAGAGAGTAAAGCTAGCTGATGAGTTTGGTGAGGTTTGATGATGTATTGCACTGATGAGTACAGCCTATCATATTAGTGCACTAGTGTCTGGTGAGTATCACTGCTGCATTTGTTTACCCTTTGTCCCACTATTTCTGTGGCCCACCTTACCCTCCCAAAGACAGATAAACAGATAAGACAAAAGGAAATGAAAACAAAAATGGCAACAAAGGGGGGGTGGGAAACTCTTGTTTCTACCTGCTGGAGTTCATTTTGATGAATATTACGTTATGTGGTCAGATTCACAGAGCGATTGCATCTATGTGATCCTCTCCTTTAGACCCACTCTGGGTGAATACCTGAGACCTGTATAATTTATCATGTCCCTGTGTATTTTTTTCTTCTACCATCTAGTATGTTTACTTGTAGATTTATAGGCACATTCTAGTTACCACAGATGAGGGAAAATATGCAACCTATATTTCTTTGGTCTGGCTTACTTTGCGTAATATAATTTTTTCCAAGTCTTACCATTTCCTTACAGATGGTACCATATCATTCTTTCTGATGGATGAGTAGAATTCCATTGTGTATATATACCACACTTTCTTGATCCATCCATCCACTAATGGACATTTGGGTTGAGCCATGTAATGTTTTAATATATATCCATAAATATAGTATTCATCTTTTGTGTTAGGCTCATTTCTTTCATTAAAACTGTTTTGAGACTTCTTGAAGGTAATACATGTTAATTATAGCTGGGCACCAGTGTCTCATGCCTGTAATGCTAGCTACTCAGGAGGCAGGAATCTGAGGATCTCAGTTCAAAGCAGTTCAGACCTGACCAGGAAAGTCTGTCCAATTAATCACTAAAAATTCTGAAGTGGAAGTATGGCTCAAGTAGTAAAGTATTAGCCTTGAGCTGACATCAATTCCCAGGCCCTGAGTTCAAGCCCAAAGACTGGCACACACACAAAAAAATTTTAAGATTCCAAAGGCACTTTACTCTGCTCTATGGTTAAGTCATTTTGTGTGTATTTGTGTATGTGTGGACACATTCATTATTAATTAAGCTAAAACCTACACAGACTTAAGGGTATTCTAAATCTTTTTGTTTTGTTTTGTTTTTTTGTCTTGTTTTGTTTTTGGGTCCGGTCATGGGGCCTGAACTCTGGGCCTGGGCGCTGTCCCTCAGCTCTTCAGCTCAAGGCTAGCGCTCTACCACTTGAGCCACAGTGCCACTTCCGGCTTTTTTCTTTTTGCTTATGTGGTGCTGAAGAATTGAACCCAGGGCCTCATGCATGCAAGGCAAGCACTCTACCACTGAGCCACCTTCCCAGCCCTGTAAATCTTGCATGTACACATTTTCAGTCTATTATTCTAAGTTGAAAAAAATTATTATCTTAATATTACAGGATTCATTTTAGTACTGTTCAATAATGATACCATTTTTTAAATAGGTGAACAAAAAAATTGTGTTGTAACTAGCATAACTTTATGTCTTTGTTCCTCAGTGTGTATATCTTTCATATTCTATTCCCAACACTGAATATCAACTGTTAGCCACAATAGGGTAAAATAACACATTGATTAATTGTATTCCTGTCTGTCCTCTGAAATATGCTTTATTTAGTAAGTAGAATTATACTTGTATTTCCAAAAGTGAACTTTTCATTTACTTGTAATTGCATATGCATACACATGTTGAGACAAGGAGATTTGAAACACTGAGTTTTTAATTAAATAATAAAGCAAAAAATTTTAAACCTGTAGGACTGGGGTAGTAGTTCACACCTGCAATCCTAGCTATGCAGTAGGCATCAGTGAAAGAACTGTGATCTGAGGCTGGCCCAAAGCAAAAAATGTGAGATTCTATCTGAAAAAAATAAAGGACTGCCACAGGGACTGGAGGAGAAGGGCATGGCTTCCCGTGGTAGAGCACTTCCATCTCAAGAAGGAGCCCTGATTACAAACCCCAGCACTACAGAAAAAAAAAAGTATATGGAAAATGAGGAATGTGCTGGTTTTAAGCAATTAAATTTAAGCAATTTACTATACCTTCCTTCGTGTAGGAGAGGATGTGATGTCACCACTATCGAAATGCAAGGTAGCAAGACAGAAGCTAAAAGAAAAAGGAACTTCAAAAGATTGTCTCCTCATTTTCTTTTCTCTAAGACATGAGGTTCCCAGGCACTTTAGGCTTCATGTCCTAGAGCATGTTTATGATTTCTCTGATAGCAGTCTCTTCCAGTTTATGTCCAAAAACATAAAATTTTTAAAATGTTACATGTACTCATATATTCAGCATTCTAACAAAAACTAGATCACAATTTGGAAAACTGATAATAACAATATTGTAACACTTAATTATGTTTTTATGGCCCATGCCATCTGTGCATTTGTTCACTAACAATTGTAATAGAGAATTCAAAATACTTAACAGAAAGAAAACCAATACATTTACTTCTCAATGCAATCACTTTTGTCACAAATGCATCAAGGCAAATTATCTCTTATCATTTTCAGATCCTATTTATGTATTTAAAATAGAAAAGTTCCCCAGTTACTTTGTGATTGATTCAAACAAAGCCCAAAAAAGTCTTGTTTTTGCTTTTTGAAGCAAATGCTAGCTTAGGTGAAAGAAAACACAATTATTAAATATTATTCAGTAGTAGGTGACTCAAAGATAATTTTTTGAGCTCTAAAAATTAAGAGTTTCCAAGTCATCATATACATGTACTTGTATTTAATTGTGTTATCATTCAGAACTGTAGAGGACCAGTGGCTCATGCCTGCAATCATAGCCACTCAATAGAAGCTGAGCTCTAAGGATCTTGGTTTGAAGCCAACATGGGCGCAAAAATCCAGGATCCTCTTATCTTCATTTAACCAGCAATGCTGGAAGTAGAGGTATAGCTCCAGTGGTAGAGCACAATCTATGAACAAAAAAAAAAAGGCAAAAGGCATGTAAGAATGGAACACTAAGAGTTAAAACCCCAGTACAAGGACCAAAAAACATCCCTATGATAGATACTTCAACACACAAGTTCAAAGACTCTTTGGGCATTTTAAAAATTTCTCCTAAAAATTAAAATTTATCTCTTGCTATAGTTATTACTACCAATATATTAATAAATGAAATGGATGGCTGGGTTTTCATTTTTTCTTTTAAAGAAGAAAGCAAGCCACCATAATTAAAATGTCTATTGATTTTTCTAGAGGCAAAAGTATGTATTAATCTTCCTGATGTTTGCACATAATAACTGCTTGGCATTCTACATATTACAATTTCAGAGTGATATATTTTGATACATCTAACATATAACATTTGTACCAGACATGCTTGGTACTTACAATTCTTGTTAGTAGGAATACTGTCTAAAATCCTTAAATATCAATTAGTCATACTTAAGTTTACCAGCTACAATCTAATGAAAATAAACTTTCATATACAACAAATATCAAATCATACTTTTCTGTCATAACCTGTGGAAAGCTCAGTGATACTTAACCTTTCTTCATTATGCTTTATTATTTCGTTGTGTTCTCTATAAATCACTTAGATTCATATAATTTCATAGTAAAAAAAATGGATCAATTCTACTTGAATGGTTGCTGATTTTTTTAATTATACAATGCATAACTAATTCTATATTCATTTCCTATTGCTGCTATAAGAAAAATCACCATAGATTTTGTGGTTTAGGGTTGCATGAATTTATTACCTTCTAGTTTTATTTTTTTTTATTGTGAAAATACTGTACAGAGGGGTTACAATTACATGGGCAAGGTAATGAGTATATTTCTTATCAAGCACTGTTGCTTCCTCCATTGTTTCCCCTTCCAATCCCTTCCTATCTCCCACCCCCACGCCCCCCTCTCCCCCCATTCCACCCTCCCCTCCCCCACCAAACTTGTAAAGTTCATTTTTCCACATAACAACTTGTACATTTCATTGTTGCAATGGGTCCACCTGTATCCCTATTTAAACGATTTGTTTTTGCCCTTCCCCTCCACAATACCTTCTAGTTTTAGAAGTCAGTCACTCAACTAAAGTCAACATAGCAATCAGGCCGGTTCATCCTTCAAGTTGAATGGGAGAAATTGTTCATTGTCTTTTACAGCTCTAGAAGCTATCAGCATTTCTTAACATATGACTTTATCCTCTATCCTCTGTTCTATCATTATATAGCCTTCTTTCTGAATTTGACCCTCCTGACTTTGTTTTATTAAAACAGCTTGTGATTACACTGGGCCTAGGACCATCTCCCCATTACAGGATCCACGAGGTGATCACCTAAGAAGTCCCTCCATAGAGATGTAGCTACAGTGGTAGAGTACAATCTATGAGCAAAAAAAAAAAAAGGCAAGCAAGATTGCAACACTGGGAGTTAAAGCCCCAGTACAAGCACCAAGAAAAAAACAAAACAAAACAAAAACCTATGATACATACTCAAACATACAGATTCAAAGTCTATGTGGGCATTTTAATAATTTCTCTTAAAAATTAAAATTTCTCTCTATAGTCTAGTTATTATTACCAATCTCTTAATAAATGAGATTGATGGTTGAGTTTGCTATATAAAACAACATTCACAAGTTCCAGGGATTGAGACATTTAAATCTTTGTGGGTATATAGGAGTATCATACAAATTACCAAAATCCTTAGAATGGCATTGTGTTCTTCTGTCCCAAGCCTTTGTGTTTCCTATTGAGCCTTCCTAGAATACTTTTTGCATTTTCCTCCTACCTAGATAATTCTATCAGTCCTGAGAATAATTTCTGTCTTAGGGAATCCTTCTACAATTTCAATTAGTAAATCAGTCTCTTAGTATTTTCACAGCACCATGAACTTTATATCACATGTTAGTTTATGTTTATAGGCATGATTCATTGATTTACATATTTGACCCTTCTGTGTGTGTATGTGTGTGTGTGTGTGTGTGTGTTTACTCTGTAAGGACAGGTAACATAGTTTTGTTTTTCTTACCTTTTGTATTTCCATTGCATATTCAGTATTTGTGAAGAAGTGAATAGTCTTCCCACATGTCATAATCAGATTTATTCCTGAATGGTGTTTTTTTGGCTTTTTAAGTCATCTGTATTATCTTTAAGTAGTTGTACAAAGGAGTTGCTATTTAACAAAACGATTTACGAATACAATATATCTTAATCAATGTCATCCCTTTCAACATTCTCACCCATCCCTCTCCTAACGATGCCTCTCTCATTCTTCTTAACTTTTGTAGGATGTACATTGGATTCTTGTCTGCATTTCCCCTCTTCTCCTCTTCATTTGTCTATCCCTTGCCCCCTTGACTCCAACCCACCCCTTGCAAGTACCCACTTCACACATAATGCAAAGCAAAATTTTGGCAGGGAACTGCATACTGTTTTAAGAAAAGTATGTGGCAAGATCCAAGATAGAAAACCAGATGTGTTAAGAGGTCATGCTTGTTTTTGCCAACACTGAGAAAAAAGACTTAAACAACAAATTATAGAACCTGGCAGGGCTGGGAAGGTGGCTCAGTGGTAGAGCGCTTGCCTTGCATGCATGAGGCCCTGGGTTTGATTCCTCAGCACCACATAAGCAAAAAGGGGGAAAAAAAGCCGGAAGTGACACTGTGGCTCAAGTGGTAGAGTGCTAGCTTTGAGCTGAAGAGCTGAGAGGACAGGCCCAGAGTTCAGGCCCCATGACTGGGCCCCCCCCCCCCAAAAAAAAAGAACCTGGCAAAGTTCTAACTTCTTCCTTAAATTAAAAAAAAAAAACAATAAATCTTGGAAATACATTCTGAATTACATATAATCAAGAATGTACTTCTTTAAAGCTGCTAAGCTAGAATTAAGCTAAAGCTAGAATTAAGGTCTCCATTTTAGTATGTATAATTGAATGAGATTGTAAGGGGAGTTCTTTTTGTTTGAAATAAAAATTTGTGTTATTTCTTCCATTTTTTTCCAGTCCTAGGGCTTGAACTCAGGGCCTAAGTGCTGTTCCTGAGCCTCTTTCTACTCAAGGCTATCACTCTACCACTGAAGCTACAGCACCACTTCTGTCTTTTCCTGGGTAGTTTGTTGGAGATAAGAGTCTCATTGACTTTCCTGCCAGGGCTGGCTTGGAACTGTGGTACTCAGATCTCAGCCTCCTGAGTAGCTAGGATTACAAGTATAAGTCACCAGTACTGGACTTATTCCTCCATTTTTATTTTACTGTAGACTTGTCTTTACCAACATGTCCTCTAGGTCTTCAGAATATCTGAAACCTAACTCTCCATGAAAGAAGATCCTTGATTAATTAATTTTATCAAATTTCCTACTACAGTTGACTCTGTCCTATTTATGTAGTCATTTACTTGAGCATTTGAGTCAAAAATCATTTGAGTGAAAGAAGATACACTCAGTATGGGCAATTGCTAGTCTGTTGTTTACCAAGAACCAAAGGTCCTGAGTATGTGTATATATACCACTGATGCCAGTTGAGACCATGTTAGAAACTGGATTTGAATGTTATTTTCAACCCAAGGAACCCTATCATCAACAGAAGTCTTAGAGACCAATTAAGTTTATGCTAGATTAGAGAAATTTAATGCCTACTGTAAAATCCAAGGCTCATTTGTTCATTAATCCACTTATCAAATATTTGCTATATGTGTAGTCTGTGCAAAAGATTATTACTTTGTAATAATACTAGTATGTGCAAATTATCCTGCTTTCTAAGAAGGAGTTTAATATGTTATTGATGTCGTTTGGTTCTGCAGACTTGGGTTTAATCCAGTTGTGCCACTTAATTGTCTGACTTTAAGCAAGTATCTTAAATCCAACTCTAACCCCTTATTTTCTTTAAAGATGAGATAATAAAAAGTATTTACCTTTCTCAAAGGATTAGGTGGTAAAATACATGTAAATTCCCAACACAGTACAGGCACACTATTAAGTAGAAATTCATATTAGCTACAGTGATAGTTACCATTTTTACTATACTTTAGCTTGAGAAACAGTTTACAACTGTTTATACCCTATTTACAACTAGAATGGCAATTCAAGGTAAAAGAAAAAAACTAGGTGAAATAATTGATTATTTCTACATAATAAAAATCTTATAGGAAATAAACCTGTGATCCTACCACATTATGTATTTTGCACAGGAAGCTGTTCGTTGCCACCCCTGCACTTATCACAATCTTTAATCTTTGCTTGTTACTAGCTTCTTATTGTCTTCCCTACTACATTGTAAGTCTTTAATAGAGGAGCTATATTTTTCTTATTGTTTGCAACCCAGCACACTGGATAAATATTTGTTGAATGCATGAACTAAGAAGGAGAAAATTATTGTGAGCCAACATAATCAGATCAGCTTTGTAGGTAGGATAAGATTTGAAATGATCTTTAATAATAGGTAGATTTAGATAAAAAGAGGTGAAAATGCATTTCACATTGGAGTTGAGTAAAGAGTAGCAGTTGAGAAAAGAGCAGCATATTAGTAGGTATGACTTAAAGAATGGAGTCATTGTATTTTAGAGGAGAAGAGACAATTGACAAACTTTTCATACTTTATAGATGAAAATTCAGACCCAAAGAGGAGAATCAGGGTTAGAATCCATGTCTTTCTTTTCTTATTTTATTTTATTGTAAAGATGCTGTACAGAGGGGTTAGAGTTACATGAGTAAGACAATGAGTACATTTCTTGTCAAGCATTGTTACCCATTCCCTTGTTATTCTCCCACTATCCCTTCTCTCCCCGACCTCCTTCACTCTCCTCCCCGACCCCAAAGTTGTAAAGTTCATTTCCAATATACTGTCTTTCTTATTTCATGTAACATAACAGAAATTTCAATACAACGGATACTAGAGCCAATTGGTATCACTCGCTATCAATGCCTAAGAATGAGATAAGGAGGTAACTACGTTCAGAAGTCTATTAGAAACAATTTTTTGATAGTTCAAATCAAAAGTGATCACGAAAACAAGAGCTAAAGCAAGATGATTTCCATATGAAGTTTTATTATATCCAAATAGTCACTGAACATGAACATTTATGGTTTCAGTAAACACAAAGTCAAGCTGAAAGCTGCTGACGGCAGACATCACACTCTGGTATATTCTGACTGAAAACTTAGAGAATCCATATATGAAAAATAAAATGCACCTTATTTTTATAGCTTCTTTATGAAAGAACAAATAATAAAATAATAAAATGTAGGGTTAATGAAAAACTTACTTGAGACTCTTCATTTGACAGTGAAGGCGCTATATGTCCTATGGGATGTTAAGTTCCTTCATAACCAATCATACACAGACAAGCCCTAGACAAATAAACCTTTCAAAAGTGGGCTGACAGTTTCTGACAGCAGTATAAAGCCATCTTTCAGAGCCAGTAATGCAGTCAGCCCATCTGAATCATTTCCTCTATAAATTGTCTTTAGGGAGACTATAAGAAAAAGCACCAATGTACTCATAATTATCTTGTCTTTGTTATCTGAGTGGCCTAGGTTAGGAAAATACCACCTTAACATTAATTTCATCTTTTTCTAATCTACTGGGGATTATTTTGTCACTCTTTTTTAAAAAGAAAGTAAATCTCTATGTGATCTTCTTTTTCTTTCATGTATTGATCTAGAAAGTCTTTGTGGTGATAAAAAATAAATGTGTACTTAGGAATTTAGACTCCATAATTTTTTAATATTTTGAGTGAATTAACTAAATTAGTAATTTATTTAACAAACCAGTAGATGTAGCTTTAGCCCTTTTATTATTTTCCTTGTCATTTTACAACAGAAACTATTACATAATGGATTAAGTAGTAAGCCTGTAAATCATCAACTGGCTCATAACTACAACTCCATGTTAATGATGTAGCTCATGAAAATAAGTATCAATAATCTAAAGATTCATAGTGCTAGGGACAAAGGTGGCATTTTACATTTTTATTAACACTTGTAATTTTCTCTTGCTTGGTTTTTTTTTTTTAGGCCAAGCCCAATTTCTTCTAAACTATGGGTCAGTGAGCTCATGCTGATTCTCAAATGAATGATGGGATTGATTTTGCAAAAATATCACCAATATACCAATACCTATGTCTAGTTCCCATCATTATGAACAACCTAAAATAGGGCAGTAAAATGCATTATTTCCTTTCATTTCACTAACTATGGCTATCCTACTGCCACCAAAATTGTATATATTTGTCAAACATAACATGTATAAATATTATTAATGCAGTAGTAACAAAAATCACATAAAATTCAAGCAAAATATTGTTTCAAATACATTAGCTTTCTTGGTTAAGGATCATAAGAGGAAAAGGTATGTACATTAATTTAAATGGTCTTAATGGGGTAAAGTTTGTATTTAGAAAGTAATATAACCAAATGTAATAAGTTCAGGAACAACTAGGTTTTGTCAGAATGTAGTACATATCTGCTGAAGTACCTTTTCTATATTCTCCCAAATGAAAACAATATTATATTAATAAATTATAAGAGGATTCTATTGGCTTGATAAATAAATGCATTTAAAAGACAAGTTAGAAAAGGATTTACTTAAATACTTTAAGTCTTTATACTGTTCTAATGATGTCAAATACAATGTTCATTTTTTAAAGATTTTAGTTAGAATTTAATCTTTGAAAATATTAATAACAGCTTACAGCAGGTAAGCTATAAAATAACACTGGATGCTGTCTATTTAGTTTCTGGTTGAAAAAGCACAGCAGTACTTTAGTTCATTACCTTTGAAAAAAACAGTAACAAGATAATACAGCTGCCTCTGATTAAGATGTAAATTCTTTCTAATTAGAATGTAAATTCTTACATTTAAATGAAGACATCAATTGTCAGGATGCCATATGATATCTTATTCCACCTTGCCTGAATGAAGCCCTCACTGCTCATCTATGGCATTAAAATAGTTTTGCAATCCCTTTGTTCTCTGATTCTTGTAATATTCTCTCTTCATGTTCCCTTTTCACATTGCTTTTGTTTGTTTTCCCCCTTGCATCTGATATTGTTGTGCCTTGGGATTTTGCAGAAATTTGGAATGAAAATTGAGTTCAGTCAGTGCCAGTATTTGCTTGTGCCTCAATTACTTCTGCTGAATTTTCCTCAATGCAAATCAGGCAGGTTGCATAAAGTGGTGCATGTATTTGAAATAATTAATTTTCCGTAAAATGATGGATCAAGTCCAATCAACCTTCATGAAATCTAAATAATAGAATAGAGAATTAGAAATTAATTAACATTTTATGTTATTAATACTTTATAGTATAAACTAGCAGTGGTAAGTTTTACTTTTGAATGTAACTTTCTCTGGTGAATTTTGATGAAAACCTGCTTCAAACGTGTTTTTGACAACATGCTAACAAGAAATCCTGTATCAATAATATTGAAGGAAAGATTTTTCAAAGTACAAGATTATATAAACAATCAGTGAATCAACTATTTGTGCCTGTCTTTATTGGGCAATAGGGACAGTTTTATCTTATAATGCACACTAATTTATAGAACTCCAGTATTTTATTGGATGAGGCTGGGACCCTTTGAACATAGTATCACATTTCTTTTATGTCATGATGTTTTGTCAACCAAAAGAGATAGGCCTTTAAGGCAAACGAATTCATCCAACCTACTGCTAGGGAGGAAACACCTAGAAATTTAAATAATGCTTTATAGATGCCTCCACTGTTTGGTTTGGTTAGTGTTATTTTTTTCTTTATTAAATTTTTTCAGTACAGAAAATTGTAAACATACGTAAAAATATGAATAATATGATGAACCTGTATTTTTTTGGCAGTGCTAGAGATTGACTACCAGGTCCTCTCACTTTCTTGAAAGGCATTCTACCACCTCAACTATGAATCCTAGCCTTCTCTTATTTTAATTGTGTGTGTGTGTGTGTGTGTGTGTGTGTGTGTGTGTGTGTGTGTGTGTGTGTGTGTGTGTGTGTGTACTGCACACTAGTACTTGAACTCAGGGCTTGTCACTGCCTTTCTCCTGCCTCCCCACCCCAAAGCTGACACTCTACCATGTAAACCACACTTCCACTTCCAACATTTTAGTGGTTAATGGAGGTAAGAATCTTAGACTTCTGTTCAGGCTGGAGTCATACCTTGATCTTCAGATCTCAACCTCCTGAGTAACTAGGATTACAGGCATGAGCCACCAGTACCCAACTTTTGGTTTTAAGACAGGTTCTAGTTAACTTTGACAGAGCTGGCTTTGAACTCAAGATCTTTATGTATCATAGGTGCATGCTACCACACCAAGCTTTTATCATCAAGGAGTTCATAGGGAAACAAAACATACAAGCTTGAAATAATGTATAATATGCAAATAATAATAGAGAATATGTGCAGTAGAGGCTAAAAAGCCATTACTGTACAGATTTTTTTGAGCCTGTGTAGTTCTGAGAGAAAGTCAGTTTCTGTTGAATGGGCAGAGAAAGAGAGAAAGAAGAACCTTCAAGGCAGAGCAGAGATCATACAAGAAGATTTAAGGATAAGCAAACTGATTGTATAGAAGATATTATGATGGTTTGATTGAAGCAGTAGTTTAATTTTTGATATAGAAATAGTTAAGTTTGATGAGATGTTGGGCTTTGAATATATTTTTTAGTATTAATAGACTACAATAAATTTCTTTTTAATTAAATTTTATTGTAAAGATGATGTCCAAAGGGTTTACAGTTCTACAGTAAGTTTGTTTTGCTTTATTTTGTTTTGTTTTGTAGTTCATGGGGCTTGAACTCAGGTCCTGGATGCTGTACCTGGGCTCTTTTGCTCAAGGCTAGCACCCTACTACTTTGAGCCACAATCCCACTTCCGGTTTTTGAGTGGTTAATTGGAGATAAGAGTCTCATAGGGACTTTTCTGCCCAGGCTGGCTTCAAACTATAGTCCTCAGATCTCAGCCTCCTGAGTAGCTAGGATTACAGGCATGAGCCACCAGCACCTGGCTCAGAAAGTACTTTTGACATCATACTGGCAATATCAAAAATGCCTTCTACATAACCAAGCAAACATCCCTCCTGTTAAAATTAAAATTATTTACTGACTATGTTCTAACCATGTTCAAACTATAGAACATTGTAGTAGTAAATCATGAATTTCAAGGAAAAAGTTAAAGCCAGGTAGTTAACAAAAGTAATGAATATATAATGGTATTTACTATATTTTGTCTGATTTGACCTGCAATCAAAAAAAAAAATCATTGTTGCTATTCATACAAACTTAAAACCACAACATATTAGCTTTTGCACAGTTCCAAATTTCAAATATTATGTACATGCTATAATAGTTTCTTATTGCTGCAATAACAAATTATCACAAACTTAGTGGCTTAAAATGTGCAAAGCATATTTAGTATTTTAGCTATTATTATACCTGTAACTTTCTTATGGATCTGGAGAGCAGAAGACCAAAAATAGTATTTTTTGAAGTTAATCAAAGAGTTCACATGGTTGAATTTCTTGTAGAGTCTATAAGAAAGAATTCATTACCCAGCTTCTAGGTGCTACCCACATTCTTTTTTTTTTTCCAGCCCCTACCCAAATTAGAAAAATATATACAAGATGAAGGGCAACCATAGGACCTATGTTTCTTTGGGCCTGGCTTACTTCACTTAATATAATTTTTTCCAAATCCTTCCATTTCCTAATAAATGGTGTAGTGTCATTCTTTCTGATGGCATAGAATTACATTGTTTATATATACCACATTTTCTTGATCCATTCATCTACTGAGGGGCATCTGGGTTGGTTCCATCTTAGCTATGGTAAATAATGCTATGATAAACATAGTTGTGCTGGTAGCTTTAGTATGGACTTGTTTGTGATCATTTGGGTAAATGCCCAAAAGTGCTACCCACATTCTTGGTGGCCCTTTTCCATATCCAAAACAATAAAATTAAGCTGAGTCTTCAGGTTATCATTGCTATCTAGTTCTCTCCTCTGCTCCTTCTTTTCACTTTTAAGGACCCTTGTGATTAATTACATTGTACCCACTTTTTTTTTAAAAAAAGCATCTTTATGGTCAGCTGATTAGCAATCTTAATTTGTAGCATTAATTATCTTTACCCTGTGAGATAACATATTACAAGTTCCAATGATTATGAACATTTTTCAGGCATAATTGTTCTGTATACTATACTTTCTTGCATATTTGGTCATAAGCTGCTACTTTCATAGAACATAGGGACTGAACTACTTCAGTGGCTCACATGGTAAAATCTGTCTCAGATTTAAAATAAGCTAATACTTATCAATTCAAGAAGGAAGATATTAGCTTAGGTACAACAAATCACAACTATTATTCAAACAAATATAAGCATTTTTACAAAATTCTAATATCAGTCATTATAGACATAGCCCCCCCCCCAAAAAAATATGTTTCAAAGAAGGGACTGAAAGCTAGCATTTATTGATTATCTGTTACATAGCAGAAACAGCACAGTATTTCCAGATAGTTTTTCATCTTAAAGCTGCTCTATAATTAGAAATACTTCCCCTTAAATAATAAGAAAGCTAAACCTGAAAACTTAAGGTAAATTTCCCAAGACAGAATCAGTGTAAGCTCCTGCTGTCTTCATACTATACAAGGCTGAATTCTGTAAAATGTCAGTTGTGTCCTTCAAAGCACAGGTATGGAGTCATCAGGCAAGTGTATAACAGAGTCCTCACTTTCAAGATAGTTGTAATCGAGTTGAAGAAGTAAGGCAAAAGCATTTAGGAAAGTAGTAAAACATGACATTTGAAAATTTGTATTTTGGAGCAAAACAGCTTTAAGTTAGAGTTCTTGTTCTTTTACTACTTAATCTTCTACTACTACTTATATGGGAGCCTATGTTTCCCTTTCCTGCCTGATGTTATTACAAAGATTAACTATACATTAAATCACTTAGTACAGGATCTGGCAAATAGCAAACAGTAAATGGTAGCTGCTATTATTGTAATAAAATTCAAACAGTAGAAGGACTGAGTTAATGATTACCCATTCAGGGAATATAGGAGTTTAACAGACAATCTGATTGTCAAACCAGTGATTTTATGCTAAAGATACAAATTGAATAAGGAATTCTTGAGCTCTTTTATTTATGAATACCATGAGTAGCAGTTCAGTGTTATAATTAAATACGTTTGCTCTGGAAAAGAATGTCTGGTTTCAAATTTCATCAATTAAATTATTTATCTGTGCCTCATTTTTCTCATTTATAAAATAGGGATAGAATAGTACATCATATGGCAGATTAAAAGGATTAAATGATTATACAAAATACTTCAAAGGGTATCAGGTACATAGTAAGTGTCATGTAGTGTGTTGTAATCAAAGATATACATTGTGTAGTCCATATTACAATGTAATCCATTGCAACTGACAGCGATGGTAAAAGAGAATACATGTAATCTCAGTTTCCCGAAGCAATATAGGTGGTTTGCAAAGCTGGACATTACCAAAGAATGGACATTATAAAGAAATACCAAATGTCTAGCTTGGGGCATTATAAGATAACGGATATTCTCCATCCCCCATAAACTTTCCTGCTTACGTAAGGACACAAAACAGGTGGTTAACATTGAGACTGATTGCTAAAATAAGAGTAAACTCATTCCAAGTACAGTAGGAAATTAGAGAAATGAAAAATCAATATAGATCATATCACTTGAGAAAGTAGGACTTAAAGAAAGCCTGGAGTGATGGATGAGATTTTGTTGACGGGAGAGAAGATAACGGACAGTTCTGAATATAAGAAACTTCCCAAACTTGGTATCTCATGCAGCTTTTATTCTCAACTCTCTCCTGAACTTCTTAATTAGGCACTAACAAATAAAATGGGAAAGCAATGAATGAGGAAACCACATATAAGCCCATGGGATTATAGGTATATGAAGAAACTAAAGACATTTAAAGACAAGGGATCTATATACAGAATTTTAAGGCTCCGGGCACTTGGATGGAAGATAAATTTATGTCTTTGTTTTTACTAAGAGAATCAAGGCCACATAGCTCAAAAGCATTGGCATAAGTGATACTGTACAGTTTCTCTGAATTGAAAATGCAGTCTGTACCTGCCAATACCTGTAAAACTGTGTTAAAAGTATTTGGACCTGTAACCTGCAGTGACACAGGGTTTTTGAAATGCTTATATGTAAAACATCATTTGGTCATTATGACTCAGATTTGAAGATGAGATTTGTAATTATGTCATCTACAAACAATAAATTTTCTCACTTTATCTGGGCTAAAGGAAGAATACTTAGTTTTTTTTGAAATGTGAAAAGTTGATAAGTCCAAAACTGTCTCTGTGTGCTTATCAACAGAAGAACTGAAAGTTATGACTATTCCATATTTTCTCTACTAAAAGTTTTGATGTAAAAAAGAACTATAAGGCTAAAATTGTGTATATGTGAATTACAGCTCAGTAGACTTACTTTAAAAAAAACATAAAACAAATATTTTGTTTTAGCTAATGATATGAAAGCTAAAGTAGGTGGGGGGTAATGGTAAAGATACCTGCAGCTTACTTTAAAATTTACTAATAACTTAGTAGACCCGTGGATAATATATTTGTTATTTATAATAAATTATGTTACAATTTGATAGATGTTATAGATGTTTAGATAAGTGATAAAGCAAGTACAGAGAAAGTTTAGTTATAAAATCTGACTAATTCTGTGTGTTCTCTTTAAAAAGTCAACTCTTTAAGATTTGTAACATCATAGTAATTACACTGAGAAAAACCATAATCAATCACTAGAATGGCCTTTCTCAAAAACAATGTTTAAAATGCTGAAATAAGGATACAGGTTGACCCATTGTAACAATGAGATGTACAAAACACTATGTTGAAAACGAACTTTACAACTTGGGGGGTGGGGTGGGGAGGGAGGGGTTGGGAAGGTGTGGAGGGAAGGGATGGTAGGGAAAAACCAAAGGAGGAGGTAACAATGCTCAATAGGAAATGTACTCATTACGTTACTCATGTAACTGTAACCCCTCTATACAGTATTTCTACAATAAAAAAAAGAATGTGTAGTACCAATGCCTATAGTCTCAGGATTTGGGAGGCAGAGGCAGGAGAATCACAAGTTCAAGGCCTACCGAGACTACACTGCAAACTCTAGGCCAGCCTAAACTACATAGTGAGGCTGTATCCTAAAACTATTCAGATAGATCGATAGATAGATAGATAGATAGATAGATAGATAGATAGATAGATAGATTTAGTCTTTTATTATTTTCCATTAATTGTACAAAAGATTTTCAGTTTAACATGTCCATTTATGTGTATAACGCATCTTGATCAATGTCACCCCTTTCATCATTCTCCCCTTCCCCATGTATATAGTTTGGATAGTTTTGATGAAGTGAAGTATATAGATAAGTACATCACCATTTTTATTCAAGTAATTGAAGGTCAGTTGAAGGCAGAAGTGTTAGACACAAAATACTTTTATGACTGCAAAGTCAAACCTTTCAAAGCAGTTGTCATCATTAACACAATCTTACCACTGGAAAAACTGAAACTCTAGATGTTCAAACAGAGCATGATCTCCATTTTAAATTATATTTGCCCCTGCTAAAATCACACACCCTTTTTCCTAGTCAATTACTTCTATTTTTTCCCTTTCTTTGACCTCAGCAATATATTCCTTATTTTTACATTGTTCATAGAGAGTCTCCATTGTTCATGGAGAGTCACTATTGTGTGCCCAACCCCAAAATAATTTTCAGTTTTTCAAATTGCTTTGCCTGAGTCATACTGAAATAGTAATCTGCTCACATGGCTATGCCTCCAGAACCTTTGTACTGAAGTAAGGGCAAAAGATGAAAGGTATAATTGATAAAGTATAAGAAAGCTTTACACATGTGTTAGTTCTCTGGCAAAATTGGGACTAACTTAAACAATCATATTGTAACTGAGAGGCATATTGACCAATCAACTAAGGTTGTTCAACAGAGTGAGCATTTAAAATGTCCTTCCGAAGTAGCCACCAATATACTGGTACCACCTGGTACTATGCAGGATCTTTGCTTTTAAGAAATAAGCAGCAAAGGAAAGTTGGAGAGAACTCCAGGGCTGGAGCAGATTCACCCCGCAAGATAAAGTAAAAGGAAGATAAGTGCCAAGTAGCAGATGGAATGAAATCATGTTCTCCTTGCTCTCTTGCCCAGCCATAGAAGCCAGGCCAGCAGAGTTTGTGATTGTGGTGCAGATAACAGGGACTGTTGCTCACTGCTTACCCAGCCCCATCCGTCCAAATGGCTATTCAAAATGAGCCCTGCTCGCTGTTTTGTATTTAGTGTCTGATTCTTATTCGAAACTGTCTCATATTTTGTTCTGTCTAAAACTTTCACTTATAAGTACATATTCAGACTTTGTCAGCCAATTCTGTTGTTTGTGTGGCTGAATGCTACCCCTCGAAAGATGTATTTTTAAGTTAGTATGAAATCAAAGACCACCTATCCGCATTTATGTGGAGGTTCTGAAGTTTCTGTTTCAAAGCTTTTGACATGTCCCCATGTAAAATGTAGTCTGATGCCAAGATGCCTTATGCCAGCCAATAGGTTCTTTTTGGCCTTGGTCTGATTTGTAACCTGTTGCCATTAAAAGAAATGTAAGATTATGAGCTGTGCTATAGGTTATGACTATGCATATCATTAGTATTATACCACAACATTATTTTTGTTTTCTGAAACTCTTTATCTCAAATTCTCTTTTTCACAAAACAAAAAAACAAAAACATCTCCTTTCTGAAACTGTGTATTCAACTCCTGATTTTTCAGTTCAACCCATGATGATGCTTCCCAGCTGCTCAGTTGGAATCTGGATTTGCCTGCCTTCATTCAGTACACTTTTGAACAAGGAGCAAGTCTTGTAGGGAATTTCAGGGATAAAAAATTCAAATTTGGCAACACCCTGGGGACATTAATCAGAAAATATAAATGAGCAAATGATTTCTCAGATGAAATGGTTCAACTGAGAACAATATTGAAATGGAAAAGTCAAGAGTGACCAAACTAAATCATGTATTCAATTCCTATGATCATAGAACTATTGGTTTTGTTTTTCTATGCTTTCATGACATTTAATCTTTTAGCCTAGATAGTTTTGTGGGAGCTGTTGTTGTTGTTGTTGTTGTTGTTGTTTTCTGGTCCTGTGGCTTAAACTAGCGCTAGCCACAGTGCCACCTCTGGCTTTTTCTGAGTAGTTTATTGAAGATAAGAATCTCATGGACTTTCTTGCCTAGACTGGCTTTGCACTGTGATCCTCAGATCTCCGCCTCCTGAGACCTAGGATTACAGATGTGAGCCACCAACACCCAACTAGCCTAGATAGTTTTCATAGTTGGTAACTTCTTAGAAACTCTTCTAATGCTAATGACTTGATTAGTCCCAAGTGTTGTCAGAGAAAGTTCTGTACTGTCAAAAATAGTAAACTACCCCCTCTCATCCCTCGTGTTGTACATGTTTGTAATCCTAACTAATCAGGAGGCAGACACAAGAAGCAAGAGTTCAATTCCAGTCCAGGAAAAGTAGAGACCCTATACCACTGAAGGTATGGCTTACATTGTAGACCACCACCTAGCATGCATGAGGCCCTAGGTTCAATCCCCAATACTGCGGGGTAGGGAGGTGGAAGAGAGTAGTACTCTTGGCCATACTGTTAGAGTTACACACTTATAGAAGCAGTAATCACACAGCACACAGATAAAATTAAACTTTAAATGTTGTTTCCTCTGGATAAAGAGTCTAAGAATGCTTAATGAAGGAGGATTACAGAAACTGACAGAATGGATAGGATTTTTTTTAAAAAAATTTTTTTTTTTGAGTCCGGTCGTGGAGCCTGAACTCTGGGCCTGGGCGCTATCCCTCAACTCTTCAGCTCAAGGCTAGCATTCTACCACCTGAGCCACAGTGCCACTTCTGGCTTTTTTTCTTTTTGCTTATGTGGTGCTGAGGAATCGAACCCAGGGCCTCAGGCATGCAAGGCAAGCGCTCTACCACTGAGCCACCTTCCCAGCCCCCTAAAAAATATTTTAGACAAAATAAGAATATGAACAGAGATTAAGAAAATTGGGGAGCAGATTTGGAGAAAGTAAGAATTTTTCTTGCAAAGGAAAAGCAGTGTGTGAGATCAGAAAAGAGACTGGGAATCAGATCAGGGGAATATTGAGGCTAGAATTAATGAATCAAAATCTGAGTATGGTGGAAGGCTTTTCAGTAGAATGGCCCATGGAAAATAAAAACTTTTGGGGAAGTTGATTCTTAGGCACGGTACAATTTAAAAAGGACGAGAGAGGGGAAGGAAAATTATAAAGTGTTCAAGTCATTTGCATTCATGGGGCGGGAGTGGAACATAATAAATCTTACATGATTGGATATGCCAGAAAATTCCAAATATGTGCTATATGACACCAACTCTATCAGATGTTTAAAATCAATAAATGATTTTCTGGTCAAATAAGTGGGCCACACTTGAGAATTCAAGTTTAAGTGCTGGTGGCTCATGCCTATAATCCTGGCTACTTAGGAGGCTGAGATCTGAGGATCACAGTTCGAGGCCAACACTGGCAGAAAAGTCCCCATGAGACCCTTATCTCCGATAAAACATTCAAAAACTGAAAGTAGAACTGTGGCTCAAACTGGTAGAGCGCTAGCCTTGAGTTCAAGCCCTATGACCAATCCAAAAAAAAAAAAAAGCAAGTTAATATAAAAATACAAAAGAATAAATAAGTTAATTTTTTTAAACATAACCCTGTTTTTTCCCTTTGAAGTGTTTTGTTTATGTCATAACAAGAGGAAAGCTATGTCACCTTTTTTTTTTTTTTGGTCGGTCATGGGGCTTGAACTCTGGGCCAGGGCACTTTCCCTGCACTTTTCAGCTCAAGGTGAGCACTCTACCACTTGAGCCATAGTGCCACTTCCAGTTTTCTGGTGTTTGGTTGGAGATAAAAGTCTCATGGACTTTTCTGCCCAGTCTGGCTTTCAACCTTGATCCTCAGATCCCAGCCTCCTGAGTAGCTAGGATTACAGGCATGAGCCACTGGCACCCAGCCATTATGTTTTTATATATAATAACTGCTAACTTAAAATATGTTATGTTATAAAAGAGTCAGATATTACCTTGTGTGCATGGAGAAATTTGGGACTTAAAAGGTGTTAATTTATTATCTCAAGCTAGCTGTTTTGTAGAAAAATGAGGATTTGGAAAAATCAGATTTCATGTTCTTTCTAATAAATATTCTTTAAAAATAAGGATGAAATAGTCACTTTTTTAGAGAGTTAGGACTTTGTAAGTTTTTCCATGCTTCTTAGGAGAGCTAGCAACAAAAACTGTGTTCATTCTTTTTCTAAAAGAAGATCCCTCTCCCCCTATATAATTACTCATATCCATATATAGAGTAAATACATATTTATACTTGTCAATGTATCTGCCAGATAGCAAAGACTAGTAAGCTCTTCCTTTAAGAGCAATAATTATATCCAACTGAACAATATTTTGAAAAGCTAGCTTAGAGAAACATAGTGACTTGCCATGGTCATAGAAAAAGTTGAGAACAAAATTTTAGCCCCTTTGTAACATAGACACTGCATAGTACTGGACATTCAAAATATTAGAACTACAAGTGTACATCTATTGAACAGGAGATTTGCCAGCTAAAGTTGTACACCCACAGTATATTTTTCCAATTAAAAAGTCACCTAGCTAAAAATTAGTAGTATCTGTTACTTTACATGAATTAAGCATGAAATATTACAATATTTTAAAGCTTATAATCGAAAGAGGTTTTTACATATAGGTTTTTAAAAGCCATTTTGCAAGCCAAGCATTATGGCACACTCTTACCATCCCAGTATTTAGGAGTCAGAGACCAGGGGATCATAAGTTCAAGATCAGCCTGGATTACCTAGCAAGACCCTATCTCAAAAACAAAACAATACCCCCAAAAATGCCATTTTATTTTACTGTGTTCATATAGTAGATTGGCATATATATATATATATATATATGTCTCATATATATATATATATATATATATATATGTCTCCAATATATATATTGGGGGGGGGGAGTTGGTCATGGGGCTTGAACTCTGGGCCTGGGCACTGTCCCTGAGCTCTTTAGCTCAAGGCTAGCACTCTACCACGTGAGCCACAGCGCCACTTCTGGCTTTCGGTGGTTAATTGGAGATAAGAGTCTCAGACTTTGCTGCCCTGGCTGGCTTTGAACCATGATCCTCAGATCTCAGCCTCCTGAGTAGCTAGGATTACTGGTGTGAGCCATTGGCACCCGGTTTCATATTTTTGATATATCATTTCTAAATCTTTTCCTTTTTTGCTGTGTTGAGATTTATAGCACCCGTTCTTTCTGAAAATGCTTGTAAATGAAGAACAATCTAATGAATAAAAAGGAGAGTCACTTGAGGATGGAACTAGGAAGTCAGAAATAGAAGGCATTTTGGGGGGATTATACATATATTTATATTACACGAATTTATTGTAAGCATTTCCTGTTATACATTTTATAATTTTTTCAAAGTTTATAACAAATTTAAATGAAATGTAGTTTAGTTTGCATTTACATTTTTGTTTTAAAATCAAGTATTTTCAGTATACAAATACTATTTAAAAAATCTTCTACATTAAAAAAAAAATCTACATACCATCTCCTAAGTGGAACAAACAGTAACATTTTAGGAAAGGATAATTCTTGAAAAGTAAATACCCTAAACATGATCTATTAACCAAGAGTAAATGTGAGTTCTTAGGCTCTCCTGGCTGAGTCAGTATTGGTATAAAAAGTAGCATATGCTGCAGAAGCTCTAAGGCTTTCCTGCCATCCCTGCTGCAAAACAGTGGTAACCATTGGTTGCTGGGCAATGGAAAACACAGCAAACCCAGCTCCCTTCACTTCTACATTTATTTATCTAGATTAATGATGTAGATCATCATAAACAAACAAGGTATTTGTTATATAAATAGGATAGCTAATGCATTTCAGGAAATTTTAAGATTTTCCTTAGCATTCATGTGTACTTTCAGTGCTTTTAGCCTTGAAAGAGATATATATTGTTTGGAAACCAAAATTGAAGTTAGATCGAAAGAGTACAATCTGATCTCCTTACTTCAGGATATATCATACAGGATATATCATGAATCTTACGGAGGTAAATTGGGTACATTTCTATTTGCATTGTTTTCTAGCAGGTATAAGTTATAGAATAATTCATTTATATTAAAGCACAGGATAGTCTACTCATTTTGATGAGAAAAATCTTAGTTCTTGGTGTTCATTACTATCAAAATTCAAAGGAAAAATGAAATCCATTAAAAATGGAAAAAAATGTTTAAAAGGAAAACAAATCCAAAAAACATTAACCAGAAACAGGATATTATAATTCTGACTTTTTCATTTATAAAAGCTAAGAAGACTATTAGTGTAGTATAATTCAGATGGTTAACAAAATCTTATGTCCACTGCCAGTCATAATGGCTGTAATACACCATATTAACAGTCAGTACAAACGCTCCATGGTCTCCGAACAGATTGTTTCCGCAATTAGTATCTATGTACCAAGTTAGCAATAAAAAAAATATATAGGCCCATTTCCTCAGGCTCTACCTAACAGGCAGTGGCAAAAATAAAATGAAATAATAACTATTTTTAGGGTGAAGTGTAAAATCAAACCAAAATATAAAAATCAAACAAAAATAATAGGCATTAAAATAGAAGCCTTCTGGAGTTAGACTAAAGATTTCAAAAAAAAATTTTTTTGTTATGCTTTCTACTTCTCTGTTTGGTTACTATAGAAACCAGTGGAAAAGCTTTGTAGATTTTTACATGGATAACTACTTATAACTATTTAATAAATTGACCCTTTTACTATGATTATTCCAAAAATAATTGCCATCCCTATACATTCAACCATTTATGCCAAATGATGAGTGGGTGTAATGATAATTATCATATTGCTTATAAGTAAGTATGTGATGAGCCTGAATGAATATTTTTTCTTAAAATGCTTATATTTTCTTCTTTCTTATCTTGATATAATTCAGCCATATTGACAATAGCACTATTAATTTGATAAAGGTGTGTCTGTCTTTAAGTAGTGTAGCAGCTCTTGTTCAGTGAAATTATCTTACTAAAAAGGCTACTTTGTTGGAGGTGTGACTCATACTTAGCAAGCACATGGCTCAGAGTTCAAACCCCAGGACCCACAAAAAGGGGAGAGTCAGCTTAACTCTATTAGTGATATCAGCAAGATAGAAAGTAGATAGGAAGCCCTAGACCCTCTTTCCTTCCACAGAGACACTAATCTAAAATAAAAGGACTAATTCTCTTTCTGAGAAATCCATAAACCAGTTAAGAAACTCTCAAGAAAGCATAGAAACAACTGTAACTCAGCTGTTAGGAACATTCATGGCATTTTCTTACCATATTCTTTTCCTCCAGCATATTGACAGTCTTTGGGAAGTGCTGCTATAACAAAATACCACAAAATTGGGTAAGTTGTAAGCAACACAACAGTGTATAGGCTGGAATGCCCTAGATCAAAATGTTCAGTATTTGCTGAAGGCCTCTTTTTCAGAATGGATGGAAGGGCAAGAAGGTGTCTTCATTAATCTTCAGCAGTTTTATTATTGTACTGAACCCCTTTATGTGGATGAGCTATCATGATTTAATCATCTCTCAGGAGCCCCATATATCAATTTGAGGCATTGGAATTTGTTGCACCATGAATTTTAGAGGAGATATCATGATTCAGAAGGACACTCTCAGCTTCTAGCTTCTCCCTGAGGAAGAAAAACTATTGGACTGTATACCCAATGTTCTTACTTTTGGAAGAGCTGACAAGGGACTAGCTGGTGTGTTTCTTTCAAAGTACTGACAGGACATACTACAGATGCCTGGATGCTACCAAAAGCAAAGGAACTGATGAGTAGGCTATGGCTTCAGAGGAGCCATTGCAGACATGGTCCAATCAGGTTGGTGACCCCAAGGGTAAAAAAGGGTAGAACATTTATCTAACATTCCAGCTCTTCAAGGAGCTGCCCAGTGGCCAGTTTCTTTCTAGCCTAACTTCAGACATTGATAGGACCCAATATAGTCTGGTGCATAGGGGCTACTGAGAGCCAAAAAGAGCTAGATACTGTCCTACTGCTTCAGAGAACCTGTGGTATAGCAGAGATACCAGAGAAAGAAATTTTAAGCTCCTACACAAAAAGAAAGACAGGTATTTGCTTAGATTTGAGGAACACATGAGCTAAAAGAATAGATATAAGAAAAACAGTATTCCATGCAATTTGTGGCCAAGAGAGGAGGGGAAGGGAAAAGGGAAGGGGGGGGGGGAGGGAGAGAGGGAGAGAAAGAGGGGGGAAAGAACAAAGGAAGGAAGAAAGGAAGGAAGGAAGGAAGGAAGGAAGGAAGGAAGGAAAGAAAGTGGCTCAGTGGTAGAGTGCTTGCCTTACATGTATTAGGCCCTGGGTTCGATTCCTCAGCACCACATAAGCAGAAAAAGCTGAAAGTGGTGCTGTGCCTCAAATGGTAGAGTGCTAGCCTTGAGCTGAAGAGCTGAGGGACAGCGCCCAGGCCCAGAGTTCAGGCCCCACGACCAACAAAAAAAAAAAAGAAAAGAAAAAACAATGAAAGAGAAAGGGAAAGGAAAGGATGAAAATGTAGCTGGGTAGTAGAGTAGTGGAGTGCTGGCCAAGCACATTCAAGACCCTGTGTTACACCCATTAGACTGCAAAAAATAAACTAAAATTAAAAGAATAGAAATCTCAAATCCTCATTCACTCTACACTTCAGGGAATTATAAAAAAAAAAAAAAACTAACACGAGGCTAGTAAAAAGGAGCGATGGAATAAACACTAGGGCAGAAATAAATGAAAAAGACAATAGAAAAATCAACAAAACTAAATATTGGTTGTTTTGAAAACCTAAAGAAAGCAGAGAAAGAGAAGATTAAGAGAGGAGACAGTACAATTGATACTACAGAAAGAAATAAGTATTAGATAAGACTACTGTGAACAATTTATGAGCTAATAAATAGCTTAGAAAAATGAATAAATTCCTGGAAAATAGAACCTACCAATACTGAATCATGAAAGATTTACAAATCTAAAGAGAGCTATAACTAGTGAGGAAATTCAAGCAGCAATCAAAAACCTTGCAATAAAGAAAATTCTAGGACCAGATGGTTTCCCTGGTAAATTCTACCAAACATTTTTAAAGAATTAATGCCAATTCTTCTCAAACTCTTCCAAAAATTTGAAGAGGAGGGAACACATCCAAACTCATTTTGAAGCCAGCATTACTCTGATACCATAGCCAGAAAAATATGCCATAAGAAAAGGAAAATGACAGGTCACTATCTTTGGTGAATTTAGATGCAAAAATCTTAATAAAAAAACTAGCAAATCAAGTTCAACAGTACAATGAAAGAGTCAGACACCATGATAAAGATTTATTCCTATGATGCAAGGATGGTTCAATATACATAGGGAGGAAGGAAGGAAGGAAGGAAGGAGGGAGGGAAGGAGGGAGGGAGGAGGACAGAGAGAGAAAAGAATGAAAGAAAAAATAAAGAAGGAAGGAAAGAAAGAAAGAGAGAGAGAGAGAAGAAATGTGATTCACATTAACAGATGAAGGATAAAAACCACAAAACTGTCCCATACATACAAAAAGCTCATTTAACAGCATACTTACATTTGGAAAAAAAAGAAAACACTCTCTAACCTAAACCTTATTCATCAACATGAACAAAGACTAAAGTGAGAAGCCCACACATAACATCTCAATAGTAAAACACTGAAAGTTTTTCCTTATGATCAGGAGTTAAGCCAGGATTCCTACTCTATTCAATATAGTACAGGAAGAATGGTTATGTTTACCTGTGATGCCAGTACTGTCTCCAGGCTAAAGCAGGAGAATCAAGAATACAAGGTCAGTATCATCTATATAATGATATCCTGTCTTGAGAAATCAAAGGCTGGGGATGTAGTTCAGTGGTAGAGCACTTACCTAGCATACACAAGGCCTTGGGTTTGTCTTCAGCACTAGAAAAAGGGGACAGAAGGGAGAATATGGCTTAGACATGCATTTGAATATTATTAAGCCTTTAAAATGAAAGAAATCCTACTATATGCTGTAATATAACCTTGAGGACACTATGCTAAATGAACTAAGACAGTCACAGAAAGACAATACTGCATGATTCCATTTACATGACTATCAAAGCACAAAGTGATTGCCATGGGTTGGGAAAAGGAGAAATAAGGAATTGCACCTCAGTAAAATTTTAGGAGGTATAAAATTTTAGTCCTAGGGCTGGGAATGTGGCTTAGTGGTAGAGTGCTTGCCTCACATGCATGAAGCCCTGGGTTCAATTTCTCAGTGCCACATAAACAAAAAGCCAGAAGTGGTGCTGTGGCTCAAGTGGTAGAGTGCTAGCCTTGAGCAAAAGCAGCTCAGGGACAGTGCCCAGGCCCTGAGTTCAAGCCCAAGAATGGCAAAAAAAAAAAAAATTTAGTCGTGGACAATGAAAAAGTGCTAGAGATCTGTGTGTAACATTTTGCATAACAGCAGTATATGTCTAATTTATTGAGAGGGTAGATCTCTGAGTAAATTTTTTGTTGGTACCGGAGTTTGTAAGGCCCCATGCTTGCGAGGCAAGAGCTCTACCCTTTGAGACATATCCTTAGCCCTCTCATAGTATTTTTAACTACAGGGTTGTTCGTGTTGGTTGGTTGTTTTGGTTTTTTGTTGTTTTTTTTTTTTTTCATAAAAATCAAGTTAGTTTGATCTTATCTGTTAATATTTTCATAACATCAAATAAATTAGGATAATACAAGTTTATGTTGCACAGGTAACACCTATAAGCATATATTTAAATAAAATTCTCTGAGCCTAACAATTTCACCAAAAAAAAAAAAAAATGACTACTACATTGAAATGCAGCTTTCCCCTCTGCTCATGATTGTTTTCAAAAATGTAGAATTTCTTTTTTTTCTTTTTTTTTTTTTTTAATTTTATTTTATTTTATTTGAGAAAAATGTAGAATTTCTACATATTATAGAAATAACTTTTCAAACAAATTATTTTTCTTTCATTATGAGTCTGTTTTATAGCACTTTGTGATTTGTTCTATATTAGAGTTACTCCAAGTTTGATTTTTTTTATGATGTACACAAAGAATTTGTTTTCTTGACATATACAATATGTTGATAATGCTTTTTCCCATCTTTATTGTTGGTTTCCAAGATTATTTATGCAGAACAATTATTATAAGTAGAATCTAGTAATGATGTCTAATATTTTTTATTTTAAAATGCTGATTAATTTCATAGAATCTCTTGTTAAAATTCAGGCTGGACTACCATTTTTAACTGAAACATACATTGTTAAAGAACAAGCTCAAAACACCCATAAGTAATAAATTATGTTAACTTGCTAATATCTTAGTTTATACTTACCAGTTGCTATTCTTTGCACAAAACAAGCATACACCTGCTATACTATAAGCAAATTCACAGTTTACATAATTAATATCAACCCTTCCATTCCATATACAGTACATATTTATATGAATATTTACTCAATTTGCTTAATCTTTACTATTGTCACTCAAATCTGAAAATGAAAATCAAAGGTTTTCTTTCCAGCTTCACAGACATGCTTTTTTCTGAAGCTTTGACACAACAAACACAGTTGCCAAGAGAAGCCTGAAGACAGCCAGTTTATACCCATAGGCCACTTAGTTGAACAAATTATGTAGCAATCGTTATAAAATTGGTGTTGAATTATCTGATTTGGCTTTAAGGCCTAAAGTTCACCAGATAATTCCCAGAGTGGTAAATTACTTTTGCTTATGAGACCTTAGTCTGTTCCTGGGAAAAAGGACTTTTCCCCCTGTCAGATTTTCCCAGTAATGCTTCCATGTACCATTAAGCTGTTGGCACATGTTAATCCCAGAGGATAGATTTTGTTTGGCATCCTAAGGAATTTCGATATATTTAAGAAGGTGAGAAGTACACATTGGCATCATTAAACAACATAAGTCTAAACCCAATTGGCTTTTACATGCCAAAGATGAGAATTGTGCCAACTGTTTAATAGTACACAATAACTGTTCAACTACACCAGTTGATTTCATCAAAACAGTTTAATGTGTGTTTTATCTTGAATGATTTAGATGTAGTTATGGTGTGTGGTACATTAATAACAGAGGCTTCTATCCATAACTTTTACATAAACAGACATGAAAATATTGAAAGTTAGTCATACTAGAGTTAAATTGAATATAAAATGTCGCTCCATTTTAAAATTCCTCTTTAATAGCTTCTTTACTGCCAATGAAGGTGAAATAGGAGAATAGAGCTCAAGGTTGGTAACTGTTGACCGTCAATCTCTTCATTTCCTTATGTAGAATTAACTTGAACTTTTACTAACTGGAGGAAGCATGCTTAGATTATATTTTAACTAGATAGATGATAGATAGATAGATAGATAGATAGATAGATAGATAGATAGATAGATAGATAGATAGATACTCACTTTAAGCAGACCAGTAGACCAAAAGACAGAAACAGAGACAAAGTGAATATTAGCAAGAACAAGACTATAGAAGCCCTGGTTGGACAAGTAAACATAGAAAGAGAAAAATTAATATAATCTTCTATTTTGAAGGGCTTAAGTAGGGAAATCGAAAGAGAGAGAGAGAGAAAGAGAGAGAGAGAGAAAACAAGCAGAAGTCCTAACAATAAAATGCAAGCAGATAGTTTCTATTTAAAAAACAAAAAAGTTATGATGACATAAAAAAGTAAGAAATGGGGTAAGAGGGTATTAGAAAAGGTCATCTAAGAACCTCATGTAATTAATTTATGAGAATTTTCAAAGAATGATTCCCATCATAGGAGAAACAAAGGAATAAAAGTAGGCAACAGACCTAGAAATTTGGAAAGAAGAAGGTAGGAAAGAGGTTTAAGATAAATTTTACAAACTAAATTTCTCTGCTATGAAAAAGGAAAAGAACTAGATGGGATTTTATGAAATATGTATCTGGTAAAATTTTTAGTTTCCCAGCCTATAGAATATCGAATTCAATGGGAAGGGGAAACAAAGGAGGAGGCTACAATGCTTGATAAGAAATGTACTCATTATCTTGCCCATGTAATTGTTACCCTTCTGTACAGTATTTTCACAATTAAAAAAATAAAAAGAATATCGAATTCACATTGGATAACCTGAAGTCATAGTTATAGGCAGCCATCCTCTAGACAGCTAAAGCTGAGATACATTGAAAAAATAATGTGTTATTCTTAGATGACATGACACCTCTAGTAAGTCACAATAGTCCAGAAAAAAAACTATTGTTTTAAATATGACCTCTCTCCCACCCGTAAACCCAGCACTAGGTACTTGAGGCAGGTGGATCCTTTGAATTTAGAGGTTCAAGACCACACTGAGCAACATAGCAAGACTAAAAACTACTCATATATATTATATATGGATATTTATTATAGAATATATACACAGAGATACATTTTTAAATGGTCCCCAACTAGCATATCACAGGACAGATGTTCTAAATGTAGCAGCTTCTCTTCATAATTGTTCTAGAGTGCATAGCAACAGAGAGTTACTCACTCAGAAATGACTAATGATCTGTGCAAGCAACTTAGGACCAGAGAGTAGAAAGTAAAACTGAAGATAAGTTAGGGTGAAGTCATAAGAAGCCTGTTTAATATTTAGTGCCTAACAACTTCCTACAAAAGCATATTAAAGCATAAAACTGTTGCTTGAAATTATATTGGATGTACATCCAAAAAGGAGCTTTTCTTGTAATATGTAAAACAACATATTTTTCAATTGCACATTATAATTCCCTTGAGAGATAAGGTGCTAAAGACAATTTTAGAACATATTCCAACCATTTCCTTTATTCTGCAGTAAAGATTGGTTTAGTGGTATTCCCTCACAGTAGTGGTTAATATTAACTCTCCCTTTCTATGTCTAAATAAGTTTCTACGTAGCAAAGTAAACCAAGATCTTTTCTTTTTCTGTACTGAGGTTTGAGCACAGAGCCTATGCTTGGTAGACATGCAGAAAACCAATCTCACAGCATTAACATTTACTGAAATTAACATTGAACTATAAACATTAGTGATGTCTTTTTTACATAGTATGCACAATGAGTTTACATATCGTTAGAAAAGATGAGTAGAGTAGATACAAAACATTCATAAAGAATAGAGTATAAACATGCAGGGTTGTCTGTGATTATAGCTCAGCAAGAAAAGATCACTTGGGTCCAGAATAAGAGAAGGTGCCAAAACTTGGCCAAACTTTGAAGATAAATAGTAGAATGTCCATTGAGAGAGAGAAAGGTCTTGCTAATGGAGAACAAGTGGATATGAATGCCAGTTCATATGTTCCTATTCTAATAAAAGGCAGCCATCAGGATCAAAGATATATTTTTGTAAGCAGTAAAATTTTAGAAATATTTCTGCAAATGTCAAAGGTAAGAATGTCCCCTTTAGAAGTCTATTTAGGATCTTAATAATGTCCCTATCCAAAATACTGGAAAGGTCAAAACCAAATTGTCCTTATTGTCAGATAGTACCACTGACTGCTTCCAGTAGACTCTGCAAACTAATATAATGTCTTTACCATCTTAACTAAGCATTTGTCACACAATGTGACTCGACTTTTGCAATGTAAAGTGTAACAGCAAAACTTGTATGAATTTCACTTTTTCCTTACAAGCAGTAACTTTCTTCCATCTTTTCATTAAAAGGAAATACTTTACTTCTTTTTTTGCTTCTCCCAATTACAAACATCACTACCCTTACGTTTTGAGCTATTGTTAAGTAAAATAAGGGCTACTTGAATACAAGCACTACCACACAATTGACCTAATAACCAAGACAACTACTGAAGGATTGTAAGATAGGTAGTATATACAGCATGGATAGATACACTGGGCTGATTTTTTTTAATGAAGATAGATTTATTGTTTGCTTAGTCTCTTCTCTTGAATTTTATGTCTACCTGATAAATCTTGCATTCAAGATATATGCATTAGTGTGTTAATATATGGGAATTGTGCTGGCTAGTCTGGTCATATATGCTTTATGGAAAGACTTGGGAAAAAATTATATTAAGTGAAGTAAACCAGTCCCAAAGAAACATAGGTCCCATGATTTCCCTTATTTGCAATAATTAGTATATATCTAGGACAAGCAGAAAATGTTGAAAGCTATATGCATATGACCATATAAGCGAAATGAACCCCAAGATAGGGACACAAGAGGTTTTATCTTTCTTGGGCTGATATTTTATATCCAGGGTATAATAGAGTAGAATGGTATGAGAATTCTTCACACTGTCATTTAAAACCTTAATTGTTTATTTATGCATCTTTCTACTTCATATTTTTCAAACCATGGTAGACTGGATAACTAAAACCCATGAAGGTGCAACTGCAGATAAAATGGGGATAGTAATAGTGTAGTAGTAATAGTGTAAAACTGTCTTAAGAAAAATCAACATCAAATTTATTGCAGTGCTTACTTCTGGATAGTTATAAACTAGTGATGAAATCTACAAGATAAGGGTCTTTAACATTGTTTTATTATAGGGCAAATGTGGCCAAATGTTTGAATGTATTAAAAGTTTAGGGATCAGTACACAGCTACTGTACTCAATTGTATTTCTGAGTTTTGTGTATGATATAATCCTACTAACCAATCCTACATACATGAATCTGGCCATTCTCACCACCTCTACTACTAGTCATGACCCTATACCCCTCATATCCTGCCGCCATTGCTTTCTCACAAGAGCTTCTACAGTAACCCTGATTTGTCTGTCCACTTTGTACTTGTGGACTCAGAGTAACCTGTTATCACAGGGCAAATCAATTCATGCTACTCTCCTGCTTGAAGCACTCCTGGGGCTTCCCACCAGAATTAAAATTCCTTTACTGTGGTTTGTGAAATTCTTCTTTGCTCTGAAGTCATTGCCCCTCACTTTCTGCCTCACTTCTTGCTATTTCTAGCTCTTGCATCAGTAGCACACCTACTTTACCTTCTGTGTAGAAAGCTCCCCCAAAGTCATTTGTGTTGCTCCCTCCCGCACTTTATTTATCCCTGGCTGAATGGCTGCCTCAGACAGGCTTTCCCTGATGAGCCTACTTTAAAAAAAAAAAAAAAATCCTCTCCCAGGCCCAAAGCACTGACATTCCTCTAACAATGACATTCCTTGTGCCAGGTCTGCGTCTCTAAGCACTGTTTTCTGGTAAAGGAAATCAGGGCTCCTAGGAGAAATTCTTGACTACTTGATACAAGAGACAAAGGAGGGGAAATACAAAATGATAGTGAACATCTATGCCCCCTGCCAAAAAAAGATTCTTCAAAAAATATTTTTTTGCGTTGAGTTTGTGTGGAATAAAAACAGGAACCAACCTGTGACCAAAGCTTAAACAACTGTATCACCAAAGTAAATCATTCTGGTGTTGATTTTAGTCCAATAGAACAAAATAATGACTTCTTTGGGGGAGAGTCTAACTGTGTGACTTGCCTTTTCAATTTGCCTAGAGCACAGCCTCTTCTTCAAATTCTTTCTTCACCTGCCAGCCTTCCCCCTCAAGGTTCATCAGCACGTTGGGTCTGGCTCCTTCATAGCATCTTGAGGACAAGGATTCTCTACATCCCCAGCTAATTTGTTACATCATATATAGTAGGTACTCAGTAAATGTTTACTGCAAAAGAAAGGCAAGAAAGAAAAAGGATGAAGAGAAGGAGATATTAAAGTTATACACAGTAAACAGATTCATCCCTGTTCCTCTTCAGTACCTCTAGAATTCAGGTTCTTCATCCTTATATTATTTATCTTACCAAATTCTCTGCTTGGCTAGACATAGATGAAACATAAATGTCCACTGAGGATACTAAAAAGAAAACTGTCTTCAATGACGTACATATTTACTCTGAGAAAAGAGTATTAAGCCAAGAGTAACCATCAGAACATCTAGTGTAATATCTAGATTATTAACTATATCAACCACATTATATTGGTTTTAAAATTCAAATAAAATGTACAAGGATCACCAAAAGGCATGTTTGAAACAATATGGGTTGTCTTCAGAAATGTAAAGAAATGGAAGTCCACCTTCTACCTCCTCAGTTTGTTTCATTTTTATTTGTATTTGTATTTGTATTTGTTTGCCTTTGAAGACAAAATAAATTGGCTCCTGGGTGTTGGGTCAGCCTTGGGAAAAACCAGATTTCTAAGGGAGAGAAAGTCGTGGAAAGTGAAATGGGAACGATCCCAGTTACATTTTTACCTCCCTGAATTCTTTCCAAATAAGACTACAGGTTTATTTTTCACATCCACTGTGCCAACTGCAATATTTTTAGTAACAGTAGTAGAAAGCAGCAGCCTGTCGTTCCGCAGCTGACAAATAAGCATACTGTTTCTCTTACACACAATATGCTGCACATCTTTATCTCCACTCACCCTTGCAGAAACTCCTCAGCTTTCCATGTTCCTTTCGGGAGATGACAGGGAGCCCTGGTTAATAAGCTTTTGGGGTTACTCAGTATCCCTCTCCAGTGCTCATTTTCTGAAGTTGAAAACACTCATGCATGTGCCACAGGCACACTGAACTTTGTCAGAGGTGAAGTACTTCCCAAATGCCACTTGAATGTGATTAAAAGAATCTTGGACCTGATAGGACTCATTACACAAGATGTCAGGCGTGTTTGCTCAAACTTCAGTCCTATGAAAAGGACCTGGAGCATGGCTCAAGTAGTAAACCACTTGCTTAGCAAGGAAGGTCCTGAATTTAAAATCTTCTGTACTACCAAAAAAATAAAATAAAGACTCCTAGAAGTGGAGATAGCAGTTGATTATAATTTTATACATTTTATAACTATATGCTTTAAAAGAAAATCATAACATTTTTCATTGCAGACTATATGCTAGAAAAATATCATGTATTATCTTTAGATGAAAAATCAACGTCTGCTTTCTAAATTTCTAAAGTCTAGTCTTCTAAAATAGTTCAAGACACTCCTAAGCTATTTGATATTCAAAGCTGTTAGTAAATTTTATGGTCTTAATTCCACGTAAAGCTATGGCTAATATTTTATCACATGGTTTTTGACAGTTTTCCAACTCACTTTTCACCATCCAATTTCAGAGGGTATTAACAACTCTATTCCATAGTTGAGTTTCCTAGCAGTAAGTAAATTCCTCAACAATTACTATAACATCCCACCCTTTAATTCATGTCCATTTGTTGTCATTCCAGTGATGGAGTCTGTTTTTTTTATAGTAATATAGTAAAGAGATTAATGGTTGGAGATCACGTAGATAGAATGACCTAGAAGAATTTAAAAATATAAGCCCAAGGTTTTGTAGATGATAATTGCACTTCGCTAAATTGTTATGACTACAGAAGAGACCTAGAATGGTCTGTTGGCACATTTATTAATCCCATACAAGTTTTATCAGGTTGTATTTGTCACAATTAAGACATTACTTCATACTAAAACATTGTGATGAAGCTTTTATTTTTTGTTCTCTAAATGATGTATTGACAAGGTGGTAGAGCCTTTTAATTTAAAAAATTAATATATTAAATAATTGCATGTCATATTATCTGGTTGTCTTCTTACTATTGGGTATAGTTTCTGACTTATGTCCATCAATTCTGTTCAATGAATATTGTCAAAATTGCTTGATATGGTTTTGATTAATTGTAAATGCTAAGAATAAATCTCATACTCTGACGCCTATAAAGCAACCAGCAAAAATAAATCTTGCTTGATGCACTTCTTCTTCTCCAAAGTAAACAGCTTAAAAACCAAGAAATCCTTCTACGTACACGTTGCCTTCTGGTGTAAAACAACAGAATTAGATAATTTATTGAGCTTTTAGTTTTTCCTATTATTGTGAGGTTCCATAGAGGTCTGGTATGTGACTCTCCAAGAATTATTTGCCAAAAATAATTGATCCTATAATGAGTATATTATCTGCATTAACATTAGCATTACTTTATAAGAGAACTGTATTATTTATGGACATTCAACCTATCCTTTCTTTTTAAAAAAGAGTTTTATTATACACAATATCTGCAATAAGAATTCACTTACCTTACGTTTGCACAGCTTCCTTGCTTGGCTGGTTCTCTGCCAACGAGCCATGAAGATGGAGTCTCACAGACTTTTCTCCCCAGTCTAGCTTCAAACCATGACCCTCCATATCTCAGCCACCTGAATAGCTAAGATTACAGGTGTAATCTGAAAACATGAAATTCCACTACTATGCAGTAGATATATTCTCATAATTCTCTTCAAAGTACAAAATAGTATATTACTATGTATTTATCCAGACATTTTCTTATAGTAGTTGTTTTTCATTACCCACCTGTATAGTTCCTATTAATCAACCTCATTGCTTGAATAAGATTACTAGAGACAACAATAAACCTGACTGCTCTTAAGTGGCATCTCCCATTGGGATAGACAACACATCACTTAAACACCTACCAATTTGCCCAGTGGTACAGAATTAGATGCCTACCCTGGCTAAATGGAAAAAAAAAAAAAGGAAGGAAGGAAAAGAAATTTCAGCTGAATAATCTTTTTTCTAATTTTTTTGTATTATTATTATAAAGGTAATGTACAGAGTAGTTAGAGTTTCATAAGTCAGGTTATGAGTACATTTCTTTTTGGACAATGTCTCCCCTTCCTTTGCTCTATCTTATCTCTTTAGCCTGCTTTTTCTAAATGTCACAGGTTGAAAACACATGCTCGTATATTGCATGTAATCTTGATATTGTAGGCCTACAGAGGAGTATGCTGTTTCTCCTATGAGTTTCACTATTTGTTTCAGGATACCTCTGGTCCTTGGGGAAAAATTACTCTCTACTCTGGCTTACCATGTTGGAGTGTATCTTGCTGCTGTTCTTCTATCTCACATTTTGGCAACATGCTTTCCTTCAATACAAGTATATATTTGTTCAAATATATGGATTTATAAAACATTAGAGATATTTGTATTTGAAAAGGTTTTTGTTTTCACTCTATACAACATCACGATAGATGACAGTTAAGTATAAGGGCAATAATATATCTTACATCGTAATAATTATTTTGATGGTTCTAAGACTTAAATGAGAGTTTTGAGCTCATTAGACTAATACTCTGCTATTTGAGTCACATTTCTAGCTCACTTCATAACAACTTAATTTAGGTAATTAAATTTTCAGTTATAAAACTACCTGTAAACACCTGTACTTTAACAACTTCCTTAAATATTCCAGATGATTCTAAAGGAAAATTAACTGCAAGTGTTATGGCTCATGTTTACCTTGAATACATTATGATTTTTATAGCAGAGCCCAGACATCTTTTTACAGGATGTTGTGTATTTTGGAAGCATCAGCGAGTGCCTTTTTAGTCCAAAAATATCACGTATTAATATTTCATTGCTGTTTTCAAACAAGCTATCTTGGGATGCTCTAGTAACTGTACATCTCCAAGTATTTCCTACTGGGAATTACATGGTAATTTCCTAATGTTTCCTGTTCTTTTAGCAATTAATAAAGTGGGTCCTATTATAGTAGGTTTCAACTTTTCAGGGAACTCAAAGGTTATTAAGATGCTACTTCAATTAACAAAACAGTTACTTTTTTGTTTATTTTAAATTTAAAAATATATCCAGGTCTCAACTTTTACATTTAAGCTGCAGTAATGGAAGTGGAAAGAATAATGATTAGTAGACTTTATTATTCCAGTAACATTTTAACCTGTTACATGTACACCATTAACTATTCGGAATCTTTGTAGACATGAATATTTACAAAACCAAAAAAAAATGAGTAAAAAAAAATAGAGTTTAGTAACATAGTCATTAAAGGATAGGGATAGAGGGAGAAATGCTAATAGGAAGATATATCAAAGAAAATTGAAATGAGAGCATAAGTCATTTAGAATGATATTAAGGCAAATGATTTATTGAGCTAAACAAATAAAAAGAAGTATCTTAGTAAATAAGGACAGTTGGCATGTATGTAGGTGTGGTCTTGGGACTTTGCCACCCAGACCAGGGATTTGGACTGTGGGGAAGGATGATGACCATCTGCTCCAAGTGACTCCTACTGGCTGATACACAGAGCTCAGTTGGCATCAGTCTCAGAGGAGACTGCCAGCCTTCCAATCGGGAAGTAAGCAAAACAATGGCATTGCTGTCAACCACAGAAATGAAATTTAAGATTTAAGTAATAAGAGGCACTTTCAAAAAGGGTCAAGAACTTTACAGTACATAATACAGACAGATAATGTCAGCTTGGTTGTGGAGCAAACTGTCC